>NC_092240.1:16170000-16437500 GCF_036320965.1 Panulirus ornatus | reverse complement strand
TAATCTATACATCCTCTTCCACTTCTGAAACCACAGAGGGCATAACATGAAATTAATAGAGAAACTTGCTCAAAAAGATGTAAAGAAGTAACTATAAGAAAGGTGGATGAATGGAATACAAGTGAGGGCGTAGTTAAGGCAGACAGCATACATAAATTCAAGATGTGGTATGATAGCTGAAAGTGTTGAAGAGATAGGGCCCTGTGAGTGTAAAACTCCTTCCCCATACAGTGCAAATAGGTAATTACAGAACAAAAGATGTACACAAATATGATGGTGTAATACATACAGCAATCTTCCTTATTCCCTTCCTCAGTATTCATTTTCTCATGGATTATTGTTTCCCATGCCATAATATACAGTGGATAGAATAAACTAAAAATAACTATATGGTTATGGAGGGTTTTCATTCTAATACAGTCAAATACAGTGAATAATTCATTAACAAATTTGAAAAGCCAATCTACTACACAATATCATAAATCATGAGTCATCTACAACCCATGCTTGCTGCATTTCAATAAAATCTAACAACCTGCTCAGGGTAAACATATAAAAAGCACCTACCCTCAGTATCAATGACCACTCCCCCTGCCTCTGTTACAACCAGGTAACCAGCTGCCATGTCCCATGCATGAATTCCAAACTCAAAGCAAACATCAACGCCACCCATTGCTACATAACACATATTCAAGGTGCATGAGCCCATGGCACGGATTCTAAGGAGAGAAGAAACAAGAATGTGGTGTTTTTAATACAATAACAGCCATAAAGGTTCTCTTCAAAATAAGATAACTGCTAACATTTGTAACCATTATCTCTTCAAGTGCCAACCATGGTAATAAAATAAGGTGTCTCCCCAAGATGGGCAAAATCAGCAAAAACTCATATGCATAATAAGTCTCATAAGCCATTTAACTAGCCACACACATCTAAATCTAGTACATCTGCCATTTTTTAAACCTTAGTGCTTAGGACACCATATTTTAAACCTGGTATGTATTTGGCAGGGAATATATATATAATATATATTTTTCTTTTGCTTTGTCGCTGTCTCCCGCATTTGCGAGGTACCGCAAGGAAACAGATGAAAGAAAATGGCCCAACCCACCCCCATACACATGTATATACATACGTCCACACACGCAAATATACATACCTACACAGCTTTCCATGGTTTACCCCAGACGCTTCACATGCCCTGATTCAATCCACTGACAGCACGTCAACCCCGGTATACCACATCGATCCAATTCACTCTATTCCTTGCCCTCCTTTCACCCTCCTGCATGTTCAGGCCCCGATCACACAAAATCTTTTTCACTCCATCTTTCCACCTCCAATTTGGTCTCCCACTTCTCCTCGTTCCCTCCACCTCCGACACATATATCCTCTTGGTCAATCTTTCCTCACTCATTCTCTCCATGTGCCCAAACCATTTCAAAACACCCTCTTCTGCTCTCTGAACCACGCTCATTTTATTTCCACACATCTCTCTTACCCTTACGTTACTTACTCGATCAAACCTCCTCACACCACACATTGTCCTCAAACATCTCATTTCCAGCACATCCATCCTCCTGCGCACAACTCTATCCATAGCCCACGCCTCGCAACAATACAACATTGTTGGAACCACTATTCCTTCAAACATACCCATTTTTGCTTTCCGAGATAATGTTCTCGACTTCCACACATTCTTCAAGGTTCCCAGGATTTTCGCCCCCTCCCCCACCCTATGATCCACTTCCGCTTCCATGGTTCCATCCGCTGCCAGATCCACTCCCAGATATCTAAAACACTTTACTTCCTCCAGTTTTTCTCCAATCAAACTTACCTCCCAATTGACTTGACCCTCAACCCTACTGTACCTAATAACCTAATGTACCTACATATATATATATATATATATATATATATATATATATATATATATATATATATATATATATTGTTTTTTGCCGCTGTCTCCCGCGTTTGCGAGGTAGCGCAAGGAAACAGACGAAAGAAATGGCCCAACCCACCCCCATACACATGTATATACATACGTCCACACACGCAAATATACATACCTATACATCTTTCCATGGTTTACCCCAGACGCTTCACATGCCCTGATTCAATCCACTGACAGCATGTCAACCCCGGTATACCACATCGATCCAATTCACTCAATTCCTTGCCCTTCTTTCACCCTCCTGCATGTTCAGGCCCCGATCACACAAAATCTTTTTCACTCCATCTTTCCACCTCCAATTTGGTCTCCCACTTCTCCTTGTTCCCTCCACCTCTGACACATATATCCTCTTGGTCAATCTTTCCTCACTCATTCTCTCCATATGCCCAAACCATTTCAAAACACCCTCTTCTGCTCTCTCAACCACGCTCTTTTTATTTCCACACATCTCTCTTACCCTTACGTTACTTACTCGATCAAACCACCTCACACCACACATTGTCCTCAAACATCTCATTTCCAGCACATCCATCCTCCTGCGCACAACTCTATCCATAGCCCACGCCTCGCAACCATACAACATTGTTGGAACCACTATTCCTTCAAACATACCCATTTTTGCTTTCCGAGATAATGTTCTCGACTTCCACACATTCTTCAAGGCTCCCAGGATTTTCACCCCCTCCCCCACCCTATGATCTACTTCCGCTTCCATGGTTCCATCTGCTGCCAGATCCACTCCCAGATATCTAAAACACTTTACTTCCTCCAGTTTTTCTCCATTCAAACTTACCTCCCAATTGACTTGACCCTCAACCCTACTGTACCTAATAACCTTGCTCTTATTCACATTTACTCTTAACTTTCTTCTTTCACACACTTTACCAAACTCAGTCACCAGCTTCTGCAGTTTCTCACATGAATCAGCCACCAGTGCTGTATCATCAGCGAACAACAACTGACTCACTTCCCAAGCTCTCTCATCCCCAACAGACTTCATACTTGCCCCTCTTTCCAAAACTCTTGCATTTACCTCCCTAACAACCCCATCCATAAACAAATTAAACAACCATGGAGACATCACACACCCCTGCCGCAAACATATTTTCACTGAGATCCAATCACTTTCCTCTCTTCCTACACATACACATGCCATACATCCTCGATAAAAACTTTTCACTGCTTCTAACAACTTGCCTCCCACACCATATATTCTTAATACCTTCCACAGAGCATCTCTATCAACTCTATCATATGCCTTCTCCAGATCCATAAATGCTACATACAAATCCATTTGCTTTTCTAAGTATTTCTCACATACATTCTTCAAAGCAAACACCTGATCCACACATCCTCTACCACTTCTGAAACCACACTGCTCTTCCCCACTATATATATATATATATATATAGGTATAAGTTTGTTGAGTATTCCTGGTAAATTATATGGGAGGGTATTGATTGAGAGGGTGAAGGCAAGTACAGAGCATCAGACTGTATATATATACAGTCTGATGTATATATATATACATGTATATATATGTGACTGTATATATATCACCTTTTTCCATTCTGTACTCAGTCTCTCCTGGTACTTCCTTACACAAGTCTCATTCCCAAGCTCACTTACTCTCACCACCCTCTTCACCCCAACATTCACTCTTCTTTTCTGAAAACCCATACAAATCTTCACCTTAGCCTCCACAAGATAATGATCAGACATCCCTCCAGTTGCACCTCTCAGCACATTAACATCCAAAAGTCTCTCTTTCACGCGCCTGTCAATTAACACGTAATCCAATAACGCTCTCTGGCCATCTCTCCTACTTACATACATATACTGAGTACAGAATGGAAAAAGGTGAGAACAATGGAAGTAAGGGGAGTGGGGGAGGAATGGGATGTATTTAGGGAATCAGTGATGGATTGCACAAAAGATGCTTGTGGCATGAGAAGAGTGGGAGGTGGGTTGATTAGAAAGGGTAGTGAGTGGTGGGATGAAGAAGTAAGATTATTAGTGAAAGAGAAGAGAGAGGCATTTGGACGATTTTTCCAGGGAAAATATGCAATTGAGTGGGAGATGTATAAAAGAAAGAGACAGGAGGTCAAGAGAAAGGTGCAAGAGGTGAAAAAGAGGGCAAATGAGAGTTGGGGTGAGAGAGTACCATTAAATTTTAGGGAGAATAAAAAGATGTTCTGGAAGGAGGTAAATAAAGTGCGTAAGACAAGGGAGCAAATGGGAACTTCAGTGAAGGGCGCAAATGGGGAGGTGATAACAAGTAGTGGTGATGTGAGAAGGAGATGGAGTGAGTATTTTGAAGGTTTGTTGAATGTGTTTGATGATAGAGTGGCAGATATAGGGTGTTTTGGTCGAGGTGGTGTGCAAAGTGAGAGGGTTAGGGAAAATGATTTGGTAAACAGAGAAGAGGTAGTAAAAGCTTTGCGGAAGATGAAAGCCGGCATGGCAGCAGGTTTGGATGGTATTGCAGTGGAATTTATTAAAAAAGGGGGTGACTGTATTATTGACTGGTAGGTAAGGTTATTTAATGTATGTATGACTCATGGTGAGGTGCCTGAGGATTGGCAGAATGCATGCATAGTGCCATTGTACAAAGGCAAAGGGGATAAGAGTGAGTGCTCAAATTACAGAGGTATAAGTTTGTTGAGTATTCCTGGTAAATTATATGGGAGGGTATTGATTGAGAGGGTGAAGGCATGTACAGAGCATCAGATTGGGGAAGAGCAGTGTGGTTTCAGAAGTGGTAGAGGATGTGTGGATCAGGTGTTTGCTTTGAAGAATGTATGTGAGAAATACTTAGAAAAGCAAATGGATTTGTATGTAGCATTTATGGATCTGGAGAAGGCATATGATAGAGTTGATAGAGATGCTCTGTGAAAGGTATTAAGAATATATGGTGTGGGAGGCAAGTTGCTAGAAGCAGTGAAAAGTTTTTATCGAGGATGTAAGGCATGTGTACGTGTAGGAAGAGTGGAAAGTGATTGGTTCTCAGTGAATGTAGGTTTGCGGCAGGGGTGTGTGATGTCTCCATGGTTGTTTAATTTGTTTATGGATGGGGTTGTTAGGGAGGTGAATGCAAGAGTTTTGGAAAGAGGGGCAAGTATGAAGTCTGTTGGGGATGAGAGAGCTTGGGAAGTGAGTCAGTTGTTGTTCGCTGATGATACAGCGCTGGTGGCTGATTCATGTGAGAAACTGCAGAAGCTGGTGACTGAGTTTGGTAAAGTGTGTGAAAGAAGAAAGTTAAGAGTAAATGTGAATAAGAGCAAGGTTATTAGGTACAGTAGGGTTGAGGGTCAAGTCAATTGAGAGGTAAGTTTGAATAGAGAAAAACTGGAGGAAGTAAAGTGTTTTAGATATCTGGGAGTGGATCTGGCAGCGGATGGAACCATGGAAGCGGAAGTGGATCATAGGGTGGGGGAGGGGGCGAAAATCCTAGGAGCCTTGAAGAATGTGTGGAAGTCGAGAACATTATCTCGGAAAGCAAAAATGGGTATGTCTGAAGGAATAGTGGTTCCAACAATGTTGTATGGTTGCGAGGCGTGAGCTATGGATAGAGTTGTGCGCAGGAGGATGGATGTGCTGGAAATGAGATGTTTGAGGACAATGTGTGGTGTGAGGTGGTTTGATCGCGTAAGTAACATAAGGGTAAGAGAGATGTGTGGAAATAAAACGAGCGTGGTTCAGAGAGCAGAAGAGGGTGTTTTGAAATGGTTTGGGCACATGGAGAGAATGAGTGAGGAAAGATTGACCAAGAGGATATATTTGTCGGAGGTGGAGGGAACGAGGAGAAGAGGGAGACCAAATTGGAGGTGGAAAGATGGAGTGAAAAAGATTTTGTGTGATCGGGGCCTGAACATGCAGGAGGGTGAAAGGAGGGCAAGGAATAGAGTGAATTGGATCAATGTGGTATACCGGGGTTGATGTGCTGTCAGTGGATTGAATCAGGGCATGTGAAGCGTCTGGGGTAAGCCATGGAAAGCTGTGTAGGTATGTATATTTGCGTGTGTGGACGTGTATGTATATACATGTGTATGGGGGTGGGTTGGGCCATTTCTTTCGTCTGTTTCCTTGCGCTACCTCGCAAACGCGGGAGACAGCGACAAAGCAAAAAAAAAATATATATATATATATATATATATTTTTTTTTATAATATTCGCCATTTCCCGCCATAGCGAGGTAGCGTTAAGAACAGAGGACTGGGCCTCTGAGGGAATATCCTAACCTGGCCCCCTTCTCTGTTCCTTCTTTTGGAAAATAAAAAAAAAAAGAGGGGAGGATTTCTAGCCCCCCGCTCCCTTCTCTTTTAGTCGCCTTCTACGACATGCAGGGAATATGTGGGAAGTATTCTTTCTCCCCTATCCCCAGGGAATATATATATATATATATATATATATATATATATATATATATATATATATATACAAAAGAATGGCCCAACCCACCCACATACACACGTATATACATGCATGTCCACACACGCACATATACATACCTATACATTTCAACGTATACGTATATATACATACACAGACATATTCGTATATACACATGTACATAATTCATACTTGCTGCCTTCATTCATTCCCGTAGCCAGCCTGCCACACATGAAATGACATCCCCCTCTCCCCGCACGCCTGCGAGGTAGTGCTAGGAAAAAACAACAAAGGCCGCATTCGTTCACACTCACTCTCTAGCTGTCATGTATAATGCACTGAAACCATAGCTCCCTTTCCATATCCAGGCCCCCACAAAACTTTCCATAGTTTACCCCAGTCACTTCACATGCCCTGGTTCAATCCACTAACAGCATGTCAACCCTGGTATACCACATCATTCCAATTCACTCTATTCCTTGCAAGCCTTTCACCCTCCTGCATGTTCAGGCCCCGATCACTTAAAATCTTTTTCACTCCATCTTTCCACCTCCAATTTGGTTTCCCACTTCCCCTCGTTCCCTCCACCTATGACACATATATCCTCTTTGTCAATCTTTCCTCACTCATTCTCTCCACATGACCAAACCATTTCAATACACCCTCTTTTGCTCTCTCAACCACACTCTTTTCAATACCACACATCTCTCTTACCCTTTCATTACTTACTCGATCAAACCACCCTACATAAAATATTGTCCTTAAACATCTCATTTCCAACACATCCACCCTCCTCCACACAACCCAATCTATAGCCCATGCCTCGGAACCATGTAACATTGTTGGAACCACTATTCCTTCAAACATATCCATTTTTGCTTTCAGAGATAATGTCCTAGCCTTCCACACATTCTTTAACACTTCTAGAATCTTCACCCCCTCCCTCACCCTGTGACTCACTTCCGCTTCCATGGTTCCATCCGCTGCCAAATCTACTTCCAGATATCTAAAACACTTCACTTCCTCCAGTTTTTCTCCATTCAAACTTACCTCCCAACTGACTTGTCCCTCAACCCTACTGTACCTAATAACTTTGCTCTTATTCACATTTACTCTCAGCTTTCTTCTTTCACACATTTTACCAAACTCAGTCACCAACTTCAGCAGTTTCTCACCCCAAATCAGCCACCAGCACTGTATCATCAGCGAACAACAACTGACACTTCCCTAGCCCTTTCATCCACAACAGATTGCATACTTGCCCCTCTCTCCAAAACTCTTGCATTCACCTCCCTAACCACCCCACGCATAAACAAATTAAACAACCATGGAGACTTCACGCACCCCTGCCGCAAACCGACATTCACTGAGAATCAGTCATTTTCCTCTCTTCCTACTCGTACACATGCCTTACATCCTATAAAAACTTTTCACCGCTTCTAGCAATTTGCCTCCCACACCATATACTCTTAATACCTTCCACAGAGCATCTCTTATCAACTCTTATCATATGTCTTCTCCATATCCATAAATGCTACATACAAATCCATTTGTTTTTCTATGTATTTCTCACATACATTCTTCAAAGCAAACACCTGATCCCACATCCTCTACCACTTCCAAAACCACACTTCTCTTCTCCAGTCTGATGCTCTGTGCATGCCTTCACCCTCACAATCAATACCCTCCCATATAATTTTCCAAGAATACTCAACAAATTTATAACTCTGTAATGTGAACACTCACCTTTATCCTCTTTGCCTTTGTACAATGGCACTATGCATGTATTCCGCCAATCCTCAGGCACTTCACCATGAGCCATACATACATTGAATATCCTCACCAACTAGTCAACAACACAGTTACCCCCTTTTTTTATGAATTCCACTGCAATACCATCCAAACCCGCCGTTTTGCCGGCTTTCATCTTCCATAAGCTTTCACTACCTCTTCTCAGTTTAACAAACCGTTCTCCCTGACCCTCTCACTTCGTACACCACCTCGAACAAAACACCCTATATCTGCCACTCTATCATCTAACACATTCAACAAACCTTCAAAATACTAACACCATCTCCTTCTCACATCACCACTACTTGTTATTACCTCTCCATTAGCCCCCTTCACCGATGTTACCATTATTCTCTTGTCTTACGCACTTTATCTACCTCCTTCCAAAACATCTTTTTATTCTCCCTAAAATTCAATGATACTCTCTCACCCCAACTCTCATTTACCCTCTTTTTCACCTCTTGCACCTTTCTCTTGACCTCTTGCCTCATTCTTTTATACATCTCCCACTCATTTGCACTGTTTCCCTGCAAAAATCATCCAAATGCCTCTCTCTTCTCTTTCACTAATAATCTTACTTCTTCATCCCACCACTCACTACCCTTTCAAATCTACCCACCTCCCACGCTTCTCATGCCACAAGCATCTTCTTCGCAAGCCATCACTGCTTCCCTAAATATATCCCATTCCTACCCCACTCTCTTTATGTCCTTTGCTCTCACCTTTTTCCATTCTGCACTCAGTCTCTCCTGGTACTTCCTCACACAATTCTCTTTCCCAAGCACACTTACTGTCACCACTCTCTTCAACCCAACACCCACTCTTCTTTTCTGAAAACCTCTTCAAATCTTCACCTTCGCCTCCACAAGATAATCATGAGACATCCCTGCAGGTGCATCTCTCAGCACATTAACATCCAAAAGTCTCTCTTTCACACACCTATCAATTAACATGTAATCCAATAACGCTCTCTGGCCATCTCTCTTACTTACATATGTATACTTATGTTTATCTCTCTTTTTAAACCAGGTATTCCCAATCACCAGTCCTTTTTCAGCACACAAATTTACAAGCTCTTCACCATTTCCATTTACAACACTGAACACCCCATGTACACCAATTATTCCCTTAACAGCCACATTACTCACCTTTGCATTCAAACCACCCATCACTATAACCTGGTCTTGTGCATCAAAGCTGTTAACACACTCACTCAGCTGCTCCCAAAACACTTGCCTCTCATGATCTTTCTTCTCATGCCCAGGTGCATATGCACCAATAATCACCCATCTCTCTCCATCCACTTTCAGTTTACCCATATCAGTTTACTTTCTTAAACTCTATCACATACTCCCACAACTCGTGTTTTAGGAATAATGCTACTCCTTCCTTTGCTCTTGTCCTCTCACCAACCCCTGACTTTACTCCTAAAACATTCTCAAGCCACTCTTCCCCTTTACCCTTGAGTTTTGTTTCACTCAGAGCCAAAACATCCAGGTTCCTTTCCACAAAAATACTACCTGTCTCTCCTTTTTTTCTCATCTCGGTTACATCCACACACATAGACACCCAAATCTGAGCCTTCGAGGAGGATGAGCACTCCCTGCGTGACTCCTTCTGCTTCCTCTTTTAGAAAGTTACAACACAAGGAGTGGAGGGTTTCTAGCAACTCCTCTCCCATCCCCTATAGTCGCCTTCTACGACACGCGGAGAATGCGTGGGAAGTATTCTTTCTCCCCTATCCCCAAGAATATATATATATATATATATATATATATATATATATTTTTTTTTTATTATACTTTGTCGCTGTCTCCCGCGTTTGCGAGGTAGCGCAAGGAAACAGACGAAAGAAATGGCCCAACCCCCCCCCATACACATGTATATACATACGTCCACACACGCAAATATACATACCTACACAGCTTTCCATGATTTACCCCAGACGCTTCACATGCCTTGATTCAATCCACTGACAGCACGTCAACCCCGGTATACCACATCGCTCCAATTCACTCTATTCCTTGCCCTCCTTTCACCCTCCTGCATGTTCAGGCCCCGATCACACAAAATCTTTTTCACTCCATCTTTCCACCTACAATTTGGTCTCCCTCTTCTCCTTGTTCCCTCCACCTCCGACACATATATCCTCTTGGTCAATCTTTCCTCACTCATCCTCTCCATGTGCCCAAACCACTTCAAAACACCCTCTTCTGCTCTCTCAACCACGCTCTTTTTATTTCCACACATCTCTCTTACCCTTACGTACACTCACTCGATCAAACCACCTCACACCACACATTGTCCTCAAACATCTCATTTCCAGCACATCCATCCTCCTGCGCACAACTCTATCCATAGCCCACGCCTCGCAACCATACAACATTGTTGGAACCACTATTCCTTCAAACATACCCATTTTTGCTTTCCGAGATAATGTTCTCGACTTCCACACATTCTTCAAGGCCCCCAGGATTTTCGCCCCCTCCCCCACCCTATGATCCACTTCCGCTTCCATGGTTCCATCCACTGCCAGATCCACTCCCAGATATCTAAAACACTTCACTTCCTCCAGTTTTTCTCCATTCAAACTCACCTCCCAATTGACTTGACCCTCAACCCTACTGTACCTAATAACCTTGCTCTTATTCACATTTACTCTTAACTTCCTTCTTCCACACACTTTTCCAAACTCAGTCACCAGCTTCTGCAGTTTCTCACATGAATCAGCCACCAGCGCTGTATCATCAGCGAACAACAACTGACTCTTCTTTTCTGAAAACCCATACAAATCTTCACCTTAGCCTCCACAAGATAATGATCAGACATCCCTCCAGTTGCACCTCTCAGCACATTAACATCCAAAAGTCTCTCTTTCACGCGCCTGTCAATTAACACGTAATCCAATAACGCTCTCTGGCCATCTCTCCTACTTACATACTATACTGAGTACAGAATGGAAAAAGGTGAGAACAATGGAAGTAAGGGGAGTGGGGAGGAATGGGATGTATTTAGGGAATCAGTGATGGATTGCACAAAAGATGCTTGTGGCATGAGAAGAGTGGGAGGTGGGTTGATTAGAAAGGGTAGTGAGTGGTGGGATGAAGAAGTAAGATTATTAGTGAAAGAGAAGAGAGAGGCATTTGGACGATTTTTCCAGGGAAAATATGCAATTGAGTGGGAGATGTATAAAAGAAAGAGACAGGAGGTCAAGAGAAAGGTGCAAGAGGTGAAAAAGAGGGCAAATGAGAGTTGGGGTGAGAGAGTACCATTAAATTTTAGGGAGAATAAAAAGATGTTCTGGAAGGAGGTAAATAAAGTGCGTAAGACAAGGGAGCAAATGGGAACTTCAGTGAAGGGCGCAAATGGGGAGGTGATAACAAGTAGTGGTGATGTGAGAAGGAGATGGAGTGAGTATTTTGAAGGTTTGTTGAATGTGTTTGATGATAGAGTGGCAGATATAGGGTGTTTTGGTCGAGGTGGTGTGCAAAGTGAGAGGGTTAGGGAAAATGATTTGGTAAACAGAGAAGAGGTAGTAAAAGCTTTGCGGAAGATGAAAGCCGGCATGGCAGCAGGTTTGGATGGTATTGCAGTGGAATTTATTAAAAAAGGGGGTGACTGTATTATTGACTGGTAGGTAAGGTTATTTAATGTATGTATGACTCATGGTGAGGTGCCTGAGGATTGGCAGAATGCATGCATAGTGCCATTGTACAAAGGCAAAGGGGATAAGAGTGAGTGCTCAAATTACAGAGGTATAAGTTTGTTGAGTATTCCTGGTAAATTATATGGGAGGGTATTGATTGAGAGGGTGAAGGCATGTACAGAGCATCAGATTGGGGAAGAGCAGTGTGGTTTCAGAAGTGGTAGAGGATGTGTGGATCAGGTGTTTGCTTTGAAGAATGTATGTGAGAAATACTTAGAAAAGCAAATGGATTTGTATGTAGCATTTATGGATCTGGAGAAGGCATATGATAGAGTTGATAGAGATGCTCTGTGGAAGGTATTAAGAATATATGGTGTGGGAGGCAAGTTGCTAGAAGCAGTGAAAAGTTTTTATCGAGGATGTAAGGCATGTGTACGTGTAGGAAGAGTGGAAAGTGATTGGTTCTCAGTGAATGTAGGTTTGCGGCAGGGGTGTGTGATGTCTCCATGGTTGTTTAATTTGTTTATGGATGGGGTTGTTAGGGAGGTGAATGCAAGAGTTTTGGAAAGAGGGGCAAGTATGAAGTCTGTTGGGGATGAGAGAGCTTGGGAAGTGAGTCAGTTGTTGTTCGCTGATGATACAGCGCTGGTGGCTGATTCATGTGAGAAACTTCAGAAGCTGGTGACTGAGTTTGGTAAAGTGTGTGAAAGAAGAAAGTTAAGAGTAAATGTGAATAAGAGCAAGGTTATTAGGTACAGTAGGGTTGAGGGTCAAGTCAATTGAGAGGTAAGTTTGAATAGAGAAAAACTGGAGGAAGTAAAGTGTTTTAGATATCTGGGAGTGGATCTGGCAGCGGATGGAACCATGGAAGCGGAAGTGGATCATAGGGTGGGGGAGGGGGCGAAAATCCTAGGAGCCTTGAAGAATGTGTGGAAGTCGAGAACATTATCTCGGAAAGCAAAAATGGGTATGTCTGAAGGAATAGTGGTTCCAACAATGTTGTATGGTTGCGAGGCGTGAGCTATGGATAGAGTTGTGCGCAGGAGGATGGATGTGCTGGAAATGAGATGTTTGAGGACAATGTGTGGTGTGAGGTGGTTTGATCGCGTAAGTAACATAAGGGTAAGAGAGATGTGTGGAAATAAAACGAGCGTGGTTCAGAGAGCAGAAGAGGGTGTTTTGAAATGGTTTGGGCACATGGAGAGAATGAGTGAGGAAAGATTGACCAAGAGGATATATTTGTCGGAGGTGGAGGGAACGAGGAGAAGAGGGAGACCAAATTGGAGGTGGAAAGATGGAGTGAAAAAGATTTTGTGTGATCGGGGCCTGAACATGCAGGAGGGTGAAAGGAGGGCAAGGAATAGAGTGAATTGGATCAATGTGGTATACCGGGGTTGATGTGCTGTCAGTGGATTGAATCAGGGCATGTGAAGCGTCTGGGGTAAACCATGGAAAGCTGTGTAGGTATGTATATTTGCGTGTGTGGACGTGTATGTATATACATGTGTATGGGGGTGGGTTGGGCCATTTCTTTCGTCTGTTTCCTTGTGCTACCTCGCAAACGCGGGAGACAGCGACAAAGCAAAAAAAAATATATATATATATATTTTTTTTATAATATTCGCCATTTCCCGCCATAGCGAGGTAGCGTTAAGAACAGAGGACTGGGCCTCTGAGGGAATATCCTAACCTGGCCCCCTTCTCTGTTCCTTCTTTTGGAAAATAAAAAAAAAAAGAGGGGAGGATTTCTAGCCCCCCGCTCCCTTCTCTTTTAGTCGCCTTCTACGACATGCAGGGAATATGTGGGAAGTATTCTTTCTCCCCTATCCCCAGGGAATATATATATATATATATATATATATATATATATATATATATATATATATATACAAAAGAATGGCCCAACCCACCCACATACACACGTATATACATGCATGTCCACACACGCACATATACATACCTATACATTTCAACGTATACGTATATATACATACACAGACATATTCGTATATACACATGTACATAATTCATACTTGCTGCCTTCATTCATTCCCATAGCCAGCCTGCCACACATGAAATGACATCCCCCTCTCCCCGCACGCCTGCGAGGTAGTGCTAGGAAAAAACAACAAAGGCCGCATTCGTTCACACTCACTCTCTAGCTGTCATGTATAATGCACTGAAACCATAGCTCCCTTTCCATATCCAGGCCCCCACAAAACTTTCCATAGTTTACCCCAGTCACTTCACATGCCCTGGTTCAATCCACTAACAGCATGTCAACCCTGGTATACCACATCATTCCAATTCACTCTATTCCTTGCAAGCCTTTCACCCTCCTGCATGTTCAGGCCCCGATCACTTAAAATCTTTTTCACTCCATCTTTCCACCTCCAATTTGGTTTCCCACTTCCCCTCGTTCCCTCCACCTATGACACATATATCCTCTTTGTCAATCTTTCCTCACTCATTCTCTCCACATGACCAAACCATTTCAATACACCCTCTTTTGCTCTCTCAACCACACTCTTTTCAATACCACACATCTCTCTTACCCTTTCATTACTTACTCGATCAAACCACCCTACATAAAATATTGTCCTTAAACATCTCATTTCCAACACATCCACCCTCCTCCACACAACCCAATCTATAGCCCATGCCTCGGAACCATGTAACATTGTTGGAACCACTATTCCTTCAAACATATCCATTTTTGCTTTCAGAGATAATGTCCTAGCCTTCCACACATTCTTTAACACTTCTAGAATCTTCACCCCCTCCCTCACCCTGTGACTCACTTCCGCTTCCATGGTTCCATCCGCTGCCAAATCTACTTCCAGATATCTAAAACACTTCACTTCCTCCAGTTTTTCTCCATTCAAACTTACCTCCCAACTGACTTGTCCCTCAACCCTACTGTACCTAATAACTTTGCTCTTATTCACATTTACTCTCAGCTTTCTTCTTTCACACATTTTACCAAACTCAGTCACCAACTTCAGCAGTTTCTCACCCCAAATCAGCCACCAGCACTGTATCATCAGCGAACAACAACTGACACTTCCCTAGCCCTTTCATCCACAACAGATTGCATACTTGCCCCTCTCTCCAAAACTCTTGCATTCACCTCCCTAACCACCCCACGCATAAACAAATTAAACAACCATGGAGACTTCACGCACCCCTGCCGCAAACCGACATTCACTGAGAATCAGTCATTTTCCTCTCTTCCTACTCGTACACATGCCTTACATCCTATAAAAACTTTTCACCGCTTCTAGCAATTTGCCTCCCACACCATATACTCTTAATACCTTCCACAGAGCATCTCTTATCAACTCTTATCATATGTCTTCTCCATATCCATAAATGCTACATACAAATCCATTTGTTTTTCTACGTATTTCTCACATACATTCTTCAAAGCTAACACCTGATCCCACATCCTCTACCACTTCCAAAACCACACTTCTCTTCTCCAGTCTGATGCTCTGTGCATGCCTTCACCCTCACAATCAATACCCTCCCATATAATTTTCCAAGAATACTCAACAAATTTATAACTCTGTAATGTGAACACTCACCTTTATCCTCTTTGCCTTTGTACAATGGCACTATGCATGTATTCCGCCAATCCTCAGGCACTTCACCATGAGCCATACATACATTGAATATCCTCACCAACTAGTCAACAACACAGTTACCCCCTTTTTTTATGAATTCCACTGCAATACCATCCAAACCCGCCGTTTTGCCGGCTTTCATCTTCCATAAGCTTTCACTACCTCTTCTCAGTTTAACAAACCGTTCTCCCTGACCCTCTCACTTCGTACACCACCTCGAACAAAACACCCTATATCTGCCACTCTATCATCTAACACATTCAACAAACCTTCAAAATACTAACACCATCTCCTTCTCACATCACCACTACTTGTTATTACCTCTCCATTAGCCCCCTTCACCGATGTTACCATTATTCTCTTGTCTTACGCACTTTATCTACCTCCTTCCAAAACATCTTTTTATTCTCCCTAAAATTCAATGATACTCTCTCACCCCAACTCTCATTTACCCTCTTTTTCACCTCTTGCACCTTTCTCTTGACCTCTTGCCTCATTCTTTTATACATCTCCCACTCATTTGCACTGTTTCCCTGCAAAAATCATCCAAATGCCTCTCTCTTCTCTTTCACTAATAATCTTACTTCTTCATCCCACCACTCACTACCCTTTCAAATCTACCCACCTCCCACGCTTCTCATGCCACAAGCATCTTCTTCGCAAGCCATCACTGCTTCCCTAAATATATCCCATTCCTACCCCACTCTCTTTATGTCCTTTGCTCTCACCTTTTTCCATTCTGCACTCAGTCTCTCCTGGTACTTCCTCACACAATTCTCTTTCCCAAGCACACTTACTGTCACCACTCTCTTCAACCCAACACCCACTCTTCTTTTCTGAAAACCTCTTCAAATCTTCACCTTCGCCTCCACAAGATAATCATGAGGCATCCCTGCAGGTGCATCTCTCAGCACATTAACATCCAAAAGTCTCTCTTTCACACACCTATCAATTAACATGTAATCCAATAACGCTCTCTGGCCATCTCTCTTACTTACATATGTATACTTATGTTTATCTCTCTTTTTAAACCAGGTATTCCCAATCACCAGTCCTTTTTCAGCACACAAATTTACAAGCTCTTCACCATTTCCATTTACAACACTGAACACCCCATGTACACCAATTATTCCCTTAACAGCCACATTACTCACCTTTGCATTCAAACCACCCATCACTATAACCTGGTCTTGTGCATCAAAGCTGTTAACACACTCACTCAGCTGCTCCCAAAACACTTGCCTCTCATGATCTTTCTTCTCATGCCCAGGTGCATATGCACCAATAATCACCCATCTCTCTCCATCCACTTTCAGTTTACCCATATCAGTTTACTTTCTTAAACTCTATCACATACTCCCACAACTCGTGTTTTAGGAATAATGCTACTCCTTCCTTTGCTCTTGTCCTCTCACCAACCCCTGACTTTACTCCTAAAACATTCTCAAGCCACTCTTCCCCTTTACCCTTGAGTTTTGTTTCACTCAGAGCCAAAACATCCAGGTTCCTTTCCACAAAAATACTACCTGTCTCTCCTTTTTTTTCTCATCTCGGTTACATCCACACACATAGACACCCAAATCTGAGCCTTCGAGGAGGATGAGCACTCCCTGCGTGACTCCTTCTGCTTCCTCTTTTAGAAAGTTACAACACAAGGAGTGGAGGGTTTCTAGCAACTCCTCTCCCATCCCCTATAGTCGCCTTCTACGACACGCGGAGAATGCGTGGGAAGTATTCTTTCTCCCCTATCCCCAAGAATATATATATATATATATATATATATATATATATATATATATATATATTTTTTTTTTATTATACTTTGTCGCTGTCTCCCGCGTTTGCGAGGTAGCGCAAGGAAACAGACGAAAGAAATGGCCCAACCCCCCCCCCATACACATGTATATACATACGTCCACACACGCAAATATACATACCTACACAGCTTTCCATGATTTACCCCAGACGCTTCACATGCCTTGATTCAATCCACTGACAGCACGTCAACCCCGGTATACCACATCGCTCCAATTCACTCTATTCCTTGCCCTCCTTTCACCCTCCTGCATGTTCAGGCCCCGATCACACAAAATCTTTTTCACTCCATCTTTCCACCTACAATTTGGTCTCCCTCTTCTCCTTGTTCCCTCCACCTCCGACACATATATCCTCTTGGTCAATCTTTCCTCACTCATCCTCTCCATGTGCCCAAACCACTTCAAAACACCCTCTTCTGCTCTCTCAACCACGCTCTTTTTATTTCCACACATCTCTCTTACCCTTACGTACACTCACTCGATCAAACCACCTCACACCACACATTGTCCTCAAACATCTCATTTCCAGCACATCCATCCTCCTGCGCACAACTCTATCCATAGCCCACGCCTCGCAACCATACAACATTGTTGGAACCACTATTCCTTCAAACATACCCATTTTTGCTTTCCGAGATAATGTTCTCGACTTCCACACATTCTTCAAGGCCCCCAGGATTTTCGCCCCCTCCCCCACCCTATGATCCACTTCCGCTTCCATGGTTCCATCCGCTGCCAGATCCACTCCCAGATATCTAAAACACTTCACTTCCTCCAGTTTTTCTCCATTCAAACTCACCTCCCAATTGACTTGACCCTCAACCCTACTGTACCTAATAACCTTGCTCTTATTCACATTTACTCTTAACTTCCTTCTTCCACACACTTTTCCAAACTCAGTCACCAGCTTCTGCAGTTTCTCACATGAATCAGCCACCAGCGCTGTATCATCAGCGAACAACAACTGACTCGAAGGCTCAGAGTGGGGTGCCTAAATGTGTGTGGATGTAACCAAGATGTGAAAAAAGGAGAGATAGGTAGTATGTTTGAGGAAAGGAACCTGGATGTTTTGGCTCTGAGTGAAACGAAGCTCAAGGGTAAAGGGGAAGAGTGGTTTGGGAATGTCTGGGGAGTAAAGTCAGGGGTTAGTGAGAGGACAAGAGCAAGGGAAGGAGTAGCAATACTCCTGAAACAGGAGTTGTGGGAGTATGTGATAGAGTGTAAGAAAGTAAATTCTCGATTAATATGGGTAAAACTGAAAGTTGATGGAGAGAGGTGGGTGATTATTGGTGCATATGCACCTGGGCATGAGAAGAAAGATCAAGAGAGGCAAGTGTTTTGGGAGCAGCTGAATGAGTGTGTTAGTGGTTTTGATGCACGAGACCGGGTCATAGTGATGGGTGATTTGAATGCATATATATATATATATATATATATATATATATATATATATATATATATATATATATATATATATATATATATATATATATATTCTTATGAGGGCATGGTGAAAATGAAACACAATAAGTTCCCAAAAGAACTTTCGTATAATAATCACATCATGAGGGGAGACACTAGAGAGAAATATAACGTCTCTTCGTTGTATATCAACTGACTGTTATATATCTCTCTTGTGTCTCCCCGATGATGTGATTATTACACAAAAGGGCACTTGGGAATTTATTGTGTTTCATTTTCCCCATGGACTCATAGGAACATTCAGAGTCGATACAGATGCTCTGTGGAAGTTATTAAGAGTATATGGTGTGGGAGGCAAGTTGCTAGAAGCAGTGAAAAGTTTTTATCAAGGATTGTAAGACATGTGTACGAGTAGGAAGAGAGGAAAGTGATTGGTTCCCAGTGAATGTCGGTTCGTGGCAGGGGTGCGTGATGTCTCCATAGTTGTTTGATTTGTTTATGGATGAGGTTGTTAGGAAGGTGAATGCAAGAGTTTTGGAGAGAGGGGCAAGTATGCAGTCTGTTGTGGATGAGAGGGCTTGGGAAGTGAGTCAGTTGTTGTTTGCTGATACAGTGCTGGTAGCTGATTCAGGTGAGAAACTGCTGAAGCTGGTGATTGAGTTTGGTAAAGTGTGTGAAAGAGGAAAGCTGAGAGTAAATGTGAATAAGAGCAAGGTCATTAGGTACAGTAGGGTTGAGGGACAAGTCAATTGGGAGGTAAGTTTGAATAGAGAAAAACTGGAGGAAGTGAAGTGTTTCAGATATCTGGAAGTGGATTTGGTAGCGGTTGGAACCATGGAAGCGGAAGTGAGTCACAGGGTGGGGGAGAGGGCGAAGGTTCTGGGAGCATTGAAGAATGTGTGGAAGGCGAGAACATTATCTCAAAAAGCAAAAATGGGTATGTCTGAAGGAATTGTGGTTCCAACAATGTTATATGGTTGCAAGCCATGGGCTAAAAATCACTAAAAATCTTTTTCTTTCTTTCCTTCCACCTCCAATTTGGTCTCCCACTTCTCCATCTTCCCTCCACCTCTGACACATATATCCTCTTGGTCAATCTTTCCTCACTCATTCTTTCCATATGTCCAAACCATTTCAACACACCTTCTGCTCTCTCAACCACATTCTTTTCATTTCCACACATCTCTCTTACCCTTAGATTACTTACTTGATCAACCCACCTCACACCACATATTGTCCTCAAACATTTCATTTCCAACACATCCACCCTCCATACAATCCTAACTATGGCCCATGCCTCACTACCATATAACATTGTTGTAACCATTATTTCTTCAAACATACCCATTTTTGCTCTCAGATATAACGTTCTCTCCTTCCACACATTCTTCATCGCTCCCAGAACCTTTGCCCCCTCCCCCACCCTGTGACTCACTTCCACTTCAATGGTTCCATCCCCTGCTAAGTCCACTCCCACATATCTAAAACACTTCACTTCCTCCAATTTTTCTCCATTCAAACTTACATCCCAATTAACTTGTCCCTCAACCCTATTGAACCAAATAACCTTGCTCTTATTCACATTTACTCTCAACTTTCTCCTTTCACACACTTTTCCAAACTCAGTCACCAACTTCTACAGTTTCTCACACGAATCAGCCACTAGAGCTGCATCATCGGCGAACAACAACTGACTTACTTCCCAGGCCCTCTCATCAACAACAGGCTGCATACTCACCCCTCTCTCCAAAACTCTTGCATCTACCTCCTTAACCACCCCATTTATCAACAAATCAAACAACCCTGGGAACATCACACACTCCTGCCACAGACTAACATTCACTGGGAACCAATCACTCTCCTCTTTTCCTACTTGTACACATGCCTTACATCCTTGGTAAAAACTTTTCACTGCTTCTAGCAACTTACCTCTCACACCACATACTCTTAAGACCTTCCACAAAGCAGTGCTGCAGTAAAATTTATTAAGAAAGCGGATAACTGTGTTGTTCATTGGTTGGTAAGGATATATTGTGCATGTATGGATCATGGTAAAGTGCCTGAGGATTGGCAGAATGCATGCATAGAGCCACTGCACAAAGGCAAAGGGGATAAAGGTAAGTGTTCACACTACAGAGGCATGAGTTTGTTTAAATATTCCTGGGAAACTGTATGGGAGAAGACTGACTAAGAGGGTGAAGGCATGTACAGAGCATCAGATTGGGGAAGAGCAATGTGGTTTCAGAAGTGGTAGAGGATGTGTGGATCAGGTGTTTGCTTCATAGAATGTGTGTGAGAAATACCTAGAAAAAAAGATGGATCTGTATGTAGCATTTATGGATCTGGAAAAGGCATATGATAAGGGTTGATAGACATGCTTTGCGGAAGGCCTTAAGAGTATATGGTGTGGGAGCTAAGCTGCTAGAAGAAGTGAAAAGTTTTTACCAAGGATGTAAGGCATGTGTACGAGTAAGAAGAGAGGAGAGTAATTGGTTCACAGTGAATGTTGGTCTGCGGCAGGGGTGTGTGATATCCCCATGGTCATTCAATTTGTTGATAAATGGGGCGGTTAGGGAGGTAAATGCAAGAGTTTTGGAGAGAGGGGCAAGTATGCAGTCTGTTGGAGATGACAGGGCCAGGGAAGAGTCAGTTGTTGTTCGCCGATGATACAGCTCTAGTGGCTGATTCGAAGGAGAAACTGCAAAAGTTGGTGACTGAGTTTGGAAAAGTGTGTGAAAGGAGAAAGTTGAGAGTAAATGTGAATAAGAGCAAGGTCATTAGGTTCAGTAGGGTTGAGGGACAAGTTAATTGGGATATAAGTCAGAATGGAAAAAAATTGTAGGAAGTGAAGTGTTTTAGATATGTGGGAGAGGACTTAGCAGCAAATGGAACTATGTAAGATGTGTCACAGGGTGAGGTGGTGGTGAAGGTTTTGGGAGTGATGAAGAATGTGTGGAAGGAGAGAATATTATCTCGGAGAGCAAAAATGCGTGTTTGAAGGAATTGTAGTTCCAACAATATTATATGTTTGCAAGGCATGGGCTATAGATAGGGTTGTATGGAGGAGGGTGGATGTATTGAAAATGAAATGTTTGAGGACAATATGTGGTGCGAGGTGGTTTGATCAAGTAAGTAATGAAAGGGTAAGAGAGAAATGTGGAACTAATAAGTGTGGTGGAGAGAGCAGAAGAGGATGTATGGAAATGGTTTGGACATCTGGAGAGAATGAGTGAGGAAAGATTGACAAAGAGGATATATGTATCAGAGGTGGACGGAACATGAAGTGGGAGACCAAACTGAAGGTGGAAGGATGGAGTGAAAAAGATTTTGAGCAATCATGGCCTGAACATACAGGAGGGCGAGAGGTATGCAAGGAATAGAGTGAATTGGAATGATGTGGTATACTGGGGTCGACGTGCTGTCAAAGGACCGAATCAGAGTATGTGAAACATCTGGGGTAAACCATGGAAAGATCTGTGGGGCCTGGATGTGGATATGGAACTGTGGTTTTGGTGCATTACATATGACAGCTAGAGACTGAGTGTGAACAATGTGGCTTTTTTTGTCTGTTTCCTTGGTGCTACCTTGCTAAAGCAGGGGGTAGCAATGTTGCTTCATGTGGGGTGGGGTAGTGCCAGGAATGGATGAAGGGAAGCAAATATGAATATGTGTATGTGTATGGGAATAAAAAGATGTTTTGGAAAGAGGTAAACAATGTGCAAAAGACAAGAGAACAAATGGAATCATCAGCAAAGGGGACCAAAGGGGGATATAATAACAGGTAGTTAAGAAGTGAGGAGACAGAATGAATATTTTGAAAGTGTTAAATACATTTGATGACTAAGTGGCAGATGTATGGGGTTTTGATTAGGTTGGTATGTGAAGTGAGAGAGTCATGGAGAGTAGTTTAGTAAAGAGAGGAGAGGTGGGGGAAGCCTTGCATAAGGTGAAATATGGAAAGATACCTGGAGTGGATGGTATCACAATTGAATTCATTACGAAAGGGGATGAGTGTTTGGTTGATTCGTTTGTATGGATATTCAATATATGTATTGATCACAGCGAAGTGCCTGAGGATTGGTAGAATGCATGTATAGTGGCATTGTACAAAGGCAAAGGGGATAAAGATGAGTGTTCAACCTACAGAGGCATGAGTTTGTTGAGTATACCTGGAAAGTTGTATGGGAGGGTATTGATTATGAGGGTCAAGGCATTACAGAGCATCAGCTTGGGGAACAGCAGTGTGGTTTCAGAAGAGGCAGAGGATGTGTGGATTACGTGTTTGCTTTAAAAAATGTGTGTGGAAATACTTATGAGAAACAAATGTATCTGTATGTGGCATTTACGGATCTGGAGAAAGTATATGATAGGGTTGACAGAGAAGCCTTGTGGAAGGTCTTATGAATAAACAGTGTGGGAGAAGAGCCTGCCACGAGCAGTAAGAAGTTTTCATCAATGGTGTAACAAATGTGTACAAATGGAAAGAAAGGAGAGTGAGGTTTGTATGTGAGAAGGGTAAGTGATGTCAATATGGTTGTTGAATTTGTTTCTGGATAAGGTGGTGAAAGAGTAAATGCATGAGACCTTGAGAGAAGGACAAGTATGCAATCTGTGAGGGATGACAGGGCATAGAAAGAAAGTGAGTCACTTGTTGCTGCTGATGATATCGATTGGTGGCAGATTCAAGTGAGAAATTGCAGAAGCTAGCAAATGGGTTTGAAAGTGTGTGAAAGGAGGCAGGTGAGAGTAAATGTGAATTAAAGCAAGGTTATTAGATTTAGCACGGTTGAGAGTCAGGTTAGTTGAGGTATAATTTTGAATGGAGAAAAATTGGAGGAAGCAGTGTTTTTTTTTCTTCTTCTTCTTATCATAGTTGATTACCATTTTCCTGTCAGCAAGGTAGCAGCAGGAACATACAAAGAAAGGCTAAAGCAGCTCACATCCATTCTCTAGCTGTCATGTGCAATGTGTATGTGTGTGTGCATTCAGCACCTAATACATGTACTGCAACTACTTTTCATAAAATGGGCAAAGCTCTCAATAATGTATGAATATTTCCTCTCCAAACAGATGGAAACAGTACACAACCAAAAATATTTCAAATGATTTGAAGCTCAAGGTTTTGGTGAAGATTCTTCATCTGCCATCCTAGTTGCAAGTCAGGACATTGTGGAGAAGTCCAGGTATTGAGTATATGTAAAAACCAAAGTTACCTGTTACTGAATTTATGTTTTTGGAGTATTCATTTGTAATCAGTGGTCATCTAAGGCTATGATTCTGAGTGCTATAATCTTAATGCAATATATCACTTTCAAAAGGAGGATCACTTACTATCTCACAATTGCTCCTCAAATTTTCAAGAATTACTTAATTCATAGGGAAGAGTCGATCCATTCTAATTAACAGCAAATGTTCATATCTCAGAGCAAGAGACATAAAAATGTACATCCACTTTTCTTAGCATACAAAGAGTAACTCCATACTAGTACTGGACATGTCCACTTCTGAGTCCAAGCAGTTAGGGGTGGAAAAAGGCAGGTAAAGTGATTTCATCAAATTTTTTCAGTTCTCTAAGTGAGGAGATGTGTGATGACTCAGTATTCTCAGAGAAATTTTGGTTTAAAAGGCTGAAAAACTTTTCCTCTCTGAAATGGAGTCCCATGAGCAATGAGATAAAAATCTCATGGTAATATAATGGCATTACCATGCTCAGTCTCATTAATTCTACCTACACTCATCCCTTAGCAAATGCCCCATGTGTCCACAGTAAAATGTTCGCCTAAAAGGGTCTACTCTTGGCAAATTGGCAATCGCAACCAGACTGATGTCTCCATTAACTGCTCATACATTTTTAACTGATCATTTCAAAAAAGGGAGGAGGGCCAAGCAGGGTGAAAATCTTGAAAAACTGCTCATGGGGCCCAACTGAAATAAAATATTTTTCAAACTTCAAAGCCTACATTTCTCTCCTTTGCAGCCCATTCCACAAGGATGATGGAAGCCTTCACTTAGGGCTAACTCTGAGGAAAGACCATTCAGTGGTGAATTGTAGTAACTGGAAAATAATTTTACTGAAGGATTCCACTACATCAAAACCTGATGTACCAATTCAAAAAGGTGGAAGACTGGCTATTTTTTCTATTTCTCTATTTTTGGGCCAGTTAGGAAAAAACCCTAAACGCAATCAAAGGAGTCTTGAGGAGCACTCTAAAGAGGCAAATGTGTTAGTAACATTTTTCTCAACAGCCAAGGCCAAAAAAGAATTCTAACAGAAAACACATGTTACTTCTAAAATATATGATTCTTCATGGAAACCATGTATTTAGGCCAATCTGAGCTGAATTAAGTAAAAAGGTGAAGGATATGTTGGAAGTCATATGTTACATTGCTCAAAATCTTTACTTACAGAAAGTTAGAGAAAAAGATATCTATGCTGAAAAAACTAGAATCCAGGACTGAAGTGGAGGACCTGCAAATCTAAAGTCCACAAAAATTCTCAGGTTCAATTCTAGGCATATGGCACAGATGAATGAACCTCTGACACAAAGGTGTTGAGCAATTCTGGACTAACATGTTACCAAAGCCTGGAAAAGCAGTTGGTTCAAAAGAACATTTTCTACATAAAAATCCAGAAGGAAAGATATTTTTGGTTCCAATAACGTCTAGCTAAGGATAGAGGACTGTTCTGATTGTCCTTACTTCTAAAACTAGATACAAAACAAATCAGAAGCAATACACTGGTTCTGGGGGCACAGATATCCTCCAATGTACCACTCTATGAAAAGATTAAACCTACCTAAAACATCTCCCCTTATCAAAATCCCTATTGTCAAAGTCCATCTGAGGTAAGACATCTACTCAAAAAACCTAGGTGAATATTTCCTTATCCAAGCAATATTTCCTTAACCATACACTTCAATGCATTGCTAATAATTGCTGGCAGACAGTTTGTCACCTTTACTACTCTCCTCAGGTAAGACTGGCAACAATTCATGTATAATATCAACTCCTAAGTCTTTGTCACACACATTCCTGAAGTTCATTCCTAGCATGATAATCGTAAGAAGGCCTTCTTTGCAACCCATCCTCATTACATTACATTTACTTCATCACCCATTGTATTAGGCCAACTTTCTTGGCTGTCAAGGTCCATTCGTATGACAATGTAATCTTTCTCACTTTTCACTTCTCTTACAACCTTTCCATATGCAGCAAACATATTCAGGTAGAAATACATATCTTCTGGCAAGTCATTCATATAGATAAATATTAATGATCCCAGATTAGAATGTTGTGAAATTCCTCTAGTGACATCCACTCATCTCCAGAAGACTTTTCTGAAATGAATCCTTTGTTCCCTTCTATTACGATTATCTGCTTTTCAACAGAGGGGTCTTCCCCTTAGGCCTACCAAGTGATCCACCTTCTTAACCTACCTCCAATGCAGTAGTGTCAAATGCTTTCTGACAGTGCAGATACAAACAATCCCTTCAGTCTTCCCTTTTGTCTAAGACAGAGCTCACTCTCTCATATGTCATTCCTCAGCATTGGAAAGAAAGAATACAACTCACATATCTACTATAAGTTGTAGATGGCAGCTAGAAGGGGAGAGAACAGGCTGTTGAAAATCCTCCTCTCCAGTGTTAAAACTTGGGAGCTCAGCAATTTGTTCCTAATGCTACCTTCCTGTGGCAAAAAATGGGAAGATGCATATATGACACAAGACATTCACTTCCCACACCAATAACATCAACACCCAAACCAAATGCCCTTAGAACACTAACTGGCACCAGATTTGGTAAAGAAAAAGAATCCCTCAAAATCTTACACAAACAATTCATCTGGTGTACTTCAATCTGTGCCTTGACTGCCTGATCTTCAACTCTCGTAAAATGAATGCTGCAAAAGCCTCACAAGAATAGAAAGGACTACTGAGGAAGGAGTAAACATATGTACAAAGGGTGTTACTGGTCCCCAAATGCTTGAGGTCACAGAGCAAGTGAAAAAGTCACCTTTGGCAAGGCTGTGTCATTGGGAGTACGATCTCATCAAAGACCTTCTCATTCAGAAGGAATCTATATTTCTCTACTCATAAAAGTAGTGCAGCCTTGTGCTACAGGAACCTTTAGAAAGGTCCAAGGTAACACCATGATTATGTCTATATCTCTAATGCCCATTCCCTTCAAGAACTCCCAACAGGGGGGTGGCCAAGGCAAGAAACTCCAATTATTCCTATCCTTACATGCCTCCCTCACGTACACTGTACTACGTGAAAATGCTTCAGTCTCCATCAAATGCATAGCAGGGGTTATTCTTGCAGGAATGAAAGTAATTTTACATCAGCAAATCACACCTCTGCTTGAGGTCGCTTTCCCATGAGATACGCTTTGCCGCTTCACGCCACCAGTTGCTGTGCTTCCTTCGCGCCGTCTAGAAGGTTTTCTGCAGCTGCGAGCTTGGCAGCCTTCTTCCCGTGATCCCTCTGGAGCGGAAAGGCTTTGCTACAGCCTGTCACCCAGTTTGGGGCTGGCTGCAACACCACCCGTGATCCGTTAAGGAGCGGGGAGAGAAGTGCGTTGTTGATGCACTTGTGGAGTTGACGACTCTCACACTGACCTGCACCGCCGCCTTGCTATCGCCACCGCCATGTCGGATGTCCCAGGCATACGGAGGTTGAGTAAGGAGGGCGATTCTGAACATGCCAGGCATGTGAGGAAAGGCTCCTTGCATAGGACTAGCTCCAGGAGCAGCCCTTCTCAGCGGGAGGCTCTTCAGGCCAGTAACAATAGGCCCCATGGTCACGGCATTGGTGATGGCGGTGACTCTGCTTCCCAGCACACACGTTCCTTGCCTTCTACCTCACGGGGTGAGGCATCTGCGCCGCCCTGGAACATGGTGATGGACGCTTTGGCTGCTTTACGTGGTGATGTGGAGAAATTGAAGGAGAAAAGGAACTTAGGCCCCAGTCGGGGGGCTGATGACGCCGCGGCGGCCGCCGATGTAAACATTGGCCTTTCTAGCCAGGTGGTGCCTCCCTCGCGCTCGCCCACGGGTTTTTCGGGCTTTACTCCAGCTGAGCATTACCTTTCCAGTGATGATTGTGTCTCTCAGAATGACGGGCGGCCTGATAGTGTTCTCCTGCAGTGCGCCAGGGCTTACGGTCCTGTGGATGAGGTGTCTGATGGCACTGACCAGCATATGTCTGTGTATGTATATGTATGTATACGTTGAAATGTATAGGTATGGATATGTGCCTGTGTGGGCATTTATGTATATACATGAGTATGTGGGTGGGTTGGGCCATTCTTTTGTCTGTTTCCTTGCGCTACCTCGCTAATGCAGGAGACAGCAACAAAGTATACTAAATAAAAATAAATAAATATATACATATGCCCATACACACACATATACATACACATATGCAAACATATACATATACACACATGTATATATACATGGTGTGAACTGGTTTGATCAAGTAAGTAATGTAAGGGAAAGAGAGAGGTGTGGAAATAGAAAGTGTGTAGTTGAGAGAGCATAAGAGGTTGTGTTGAAATGGTTTGGACATATGGAGAGAAAGAGTGAGGAAAGATTGACAAAGAGGATATATGTGTCAGAGGTGGAGGGAACAAGAAGCAGGAGACCAAATTGGAGGTGGAAGGAGTGAAAAAGATGTTGAGCGATCGGGGCCTGAACATACAGGAGGGTGAAAAGCGTGCATGGAATAGAGTGAATTGGAACGATGTGG
This sequence comes from Panulirus ornatus, assembly GCF_036320965.1. NCBI lineage: Eukaryota > Metazoa > Arthropoda > Malacostraca > Decapoda > Palinuridae > Panulirus > Panulirus ornatus. The sequence goes on along the minus strand of NC_092240.1, from coordinate 16,409,101 downwards.
TATACCGGGGCCGACGTGCTGTCAATGGATTGAACCAGGGCAGAAGTGTCAGGGGTAAACCATGGAAAGTTCCGTGGCGCCTGGATGTGGAAAGGGAGCTGTGGTTTCGGTGCATTATTACACGACAGCTAGAGACTGAGTGTGAACGAATGGGGCCTTTGTTGTCTTTTCTTAGCGCTACCTCGCGCACATGAGGGGGGAGGGGGTTTGTTATTTCATGTGTGGCAGGGTGGCAATGGGAATGAATAAAGGCAGACAGTATGAATTATCTACATGTGTATATATGTATATGTCTGTGTGTGTATATATGTATATGTAGAGATGTATAGGCATGTATATTTGCGTGTGTGGACGTGTATGTATATACATGTGTATGTGGGTGGGTTGGGCCATTCTTTTGTCTGTTTCCTTGCGCTACCTCACTAACGCAGGAGACAGCGACAAAGCAATATATATATATATATATATATATATATATATATATATATATATATATATATATATATATATATATATATATATTATCCCTAGGGATAGGGGAGAAAGAATACTTCCCTCGTATTCCCTGCGTGTCGTAGAAGGCGACTAAAAGGGGAGGGAGCGGGGGGCTGGAAATCCTCCCCTCTCGTTTTTTTTTTTAATTTTCCAAAAGAAGGAGCAGAGAATTGGGCCAGGTGAGGGTATTCCCTCAAAGGTCCAGTCCTCTGTTCTTAACGCTACCTCGCTAATGCGGGAAATGGCGAATAGTTTGAAAAGAAAAAAATATATATATATATATATCATACTCTGTCACTGTCTCCCATGTTGGCGAGGTAGTGCAAGGAAACAGATGAAAGAATGGCCTAACCCACCCACATACACACATATATACATACACGTCCACACACGCACATATACATATCCATACATTTCAACGTATACATACACAGACATATACATATATACACATGTACATGATTCATACTTGCTGCCTTCATCCATTCCCATCGCCACCCCGCCAAACATGAAACAGCACACCCCTCTCCCTTGCACGTGCGAGGTAGCACCAGGAAAAGATGACAAAGGCCACATTCGTTCACACTCAGTCTCTAGCTGTCATGTGTATGGCACCGAACAGCTCTCTTTCCACATCCAGACCCCACAAAACTTTCCATGGTTTACCCCAGACACTTCACATGCCCTAGTTCAATCCATTGACAGTACATCGAGCCCGGTATACAACATCATTCCAATTCACTTAATTCCTTGAACGCTGTTCACCCTCCTGTATGTTCAGGCCCTGATCGTTCAGAATCTTTTTCACTCCATCCTTCCACCTCCAAGTTGGTCTCCCACTTCTCCTTGTTCCCTCCACCTCTGACACATATATCCTCTTGGTCAATCTTTCCTCACTCATTCTCTCCATGTGACCAAACCAAATCAAAACACCCTCTTCTGCTCTCTCAACCACACTCTTTTTATTACCACACATCTCTCTTACCCTTTCATTATTTACTTGATCAAACCACCTCACACCACATATTGTCCTCAAACATCTCATTTCCAACACATCCACCCTCCTCCGCACAACTCTATCTATAGCCCACGACTCGCAACCATATAACATTGTTGGAACCACTATTCCTTCAAACACCCATTTTTGCTTTCCAACTCTCGACTGTCATATGCCTTCTTAAGATCCATTAAAAGCTGCATATAACTTCTTACCTTTCACTAAATGCATTTCCAGCCATATCAACTCAAAAATCTGATCCACACATCCGCTACCTTTTCTAAAACTCCCTTGCCCTTCACTTATTCTGCAGTCAGTCACTTCTATCACTCGGTAAATTAATATTCTTGCATACACTTTTCCTGGTATACTTAACAGACTTATTCCCTACAATTGCTTCAAACTTCCTCAGCACCTTTCCCTTTGAATAAAGGAATGATAATAGCTTTCATACAATCCTCATGCACAACCTTTTGTTACCATGCCTTATCATGTATAAGATGCATCCACTCCATCACACTTTCTCCTCCAAACTTCAGCATTTCAGCGTCATCCCATCCACTCCAGGTGCCTTTCTTACCTTGAACCTCATTATTGCCCTTCTTACCTCCCTTTGTGCTATAGGCCCCTGCACTTCTATCCTCTTCTTTCCATCCTCCATAACCACATTCATCAGTTCTTCAAAATGCTATTTTCATCTTCCTTTCATTTCCTCCTTTTTGATTCAGCAATGCCCCCTCCTTACTTCTCACAGTAACACTTCCACCTCTCCTTTTTCACCTCTGTCCAGTATAGCTTCTCATCAACCCAAAACTTTTCACTTACCTTGCTTCCTAAACTTTCATATATTCTTTCTTTGCTTTTCTCTAACAGCTTCTGAAGATTCCTCTTACATATTTTGAATGCATTCTTCTCTCCTCCTTAACTAAACTTCCACTGGTACATTCCTATTGAGCAATCTACCATATGCCTCTTTCTTCTCTTCCACAGCATTTCTAATCTCTTCTGTCCACTATGCATTGCCCTTTTCATTCCAGTATCTCACTACCTTGTATCCAACTACTGATTCTACAACCTTTACTAGTACTAATCTAAACACTTTAAACACCTCATTCACACATGACTGCATTCCTACATTCACTGCACTTCCATCTAAGCTTTCAGTTACCTTCCTTTCATACTCTCTCCTTGCATTTTCCCTGATTTATCTTCTTGCTTGCCAACACTTTTACTCCTTCATCCTTCCATACACAACACAACCACTTCTCCCTGATCCTCATTCCCACAAGAACCTTGAAATGGTCAGTCTCCAAAGAATCCTCTCACAACTCTAGCATCCAGCACAGCCTTTCTCAATCTTTCAACCACTGCCACACAGTCAATCAAAGCCTTTTGCTCTTCTCTTAAATCATTTTTCATCCATGTATATCTGAGGATCATCTTATGCTGAAAGGAGTTTGCAATGAATAAACACCTAACAGCACAAATGTACACAAGATAGCTTCCATTCCCATTTACTCCAGGCACTCCCCATTTTCCAACTAACTCAGCAATTTCATTACATCCCACTTTCATATCCATATCACCCAATATGACCCTGTTCCCCTCATTCTAAAACCCATTTATACAGTCACTCAAAATTCAATATCTATCTGTCAGTGTCTGTTTTCATTATACATGCAGTAATGCAGGAATGAAACTAAAAAAATACCTTGTGGTACTCCTGAGAAAGAGAAAAAAGGGAAAGTGATGGAGTGAAAGTGAAGGAGATAATATACTTTGCTACTGACGGATGCTGATATTAAGACAACATTACGAACCTTGAGTGTCACACAAATACCCCCCAGCCTCCCTCAGGATTAGGGCCCCAGCAGCCATGTCCCAACAACACAATCCAAAGTGATAGAAGACATCACCATAACCTGCTGCTATATTCACCATTGCAAGAGCAGCTGAACCCATTCCACGAATACTGTAAATGGAGTCAAAATATTTTTTACATTCTAAACAATTATTTATACTGTAACACAAACTATATTTGAAGCCTCAATAATGAAAATAAAGAATTAAGCATTTTCAAAAAGTCACAAGTAAATAGCTAAAAAATTTCTTTACCTAAGTGATACATTGATCATAATTCTACTCTATACTTACATAACTAGCCTAGGTCAGGGTTTAATCATAAAAATCAGTTCAACATACAATAAAGTTTACATTTCTATAAAGTAGGGGATATTTTCTTTTTCTTTTTTCAAAATCTGTTGCTTTATCTTACCTTCATGAGGCAGCCTCATGGGAGAATTTCTCTTTCTTTTCAATATCTATCTTACCTTCATGTGGCAACCTCATGGAAAGACCAACAAACAGTCTTCATACACACATCCAGTCTCTAGCAGTCATAAATAATACACTAAAATCAGTCTACCAAACACAATTAAGTTCCATAGTCCGCTTCATACGCCCTAGTTTAGCCCACTGAAAGTATACCACTGTACCACTCCAATTCTTTCTATCCAATGCATGCCTCTCACCCATCTTAATGTTCAGGCACAATATCTCAATGCCTCCTTTACTCTAAACCCCCTATATCCTCTTCAGTTCACCTCCTCTCTCTGCTTCCAACATAAATACCTTCTTTGTCAGTCTCTCTTCACTCATCAACTCCATTTGCTGACCCTCTCAATTGGATAGTTCTCAATACCAGACCTCTCACAGACAATATCATTTCCTATATGATAACCTGCCTTAGTGTCACGTAACATCTAAAAGCATTTCATTTCTAGCACATCCATCACCATACTCAGCACTTAAAAGTCACATTCCATTTAATACTGGGAGACTGTGATATCTTTACAATCTTAAACCTTAAACACATGGACCTTATCCTTTGCATTTGCTCACTACACCAAAGACTTTAATCTCATCTTCCACCCTGTGACTCACTTCAGCCTTAATGGTTCCATCCACTGCCATGTCCACTACCAGGTACCTAAAACAATCCACTTTCCTCAAATTCTCCCCACTTAAACTCACCTCCCAAGTGCAGCTCATTACCAGATTTTTATTCATTCATTTTTAGCTTTCTTTTTTTACACAATATCCGAAAGACTTTTACTAACTCCTGGAGCATTTTTTGAAAGCATTCCACCACAGCCATGTAACCGGCAAACAGCAACTAACTTACCTCCCAAGCCCCCACACCATCTCCAATATAATAATGACCTACCCCTTGCCCTTAGGCCTTCATGTTCATCTCCTCACCACCTTATCCATTAAACAGCCATAAAGACATAACCCATCCTTAACAAAGACCCCATTTCTACATGTAAACATTTACCCTCCTTCCTAGATACTCATCCACATAACTTGCAGAGCCCTGATTAATTTCTACTTTCTTTAACTTTTTTCTTTCACCTAAGATGGCATTTGCGTATGCCATGTCGGTATAAAATCAGTTTCCTTCCGTTCATCTTTATTTAGTACTTTCAATGAGCCATCTCCATAAAGAGTATCATATAACTTGTCCAAATCCACAAATGACATACAAGTTACTCTCTTTAAATCTAACAAACATCCTTTAAAATAATGTGGTAAACACATGGTCAATACTTTCTATAACTTTCATGAAACTACACTGCTGCCAAATCAGCTGCCCTGTGCATAGCTCTATTCCCCCATATACCATATTACATATTCTCAACAGGTTTTTACCTTAAAATTTTGAACTATCACATTTCTTCCCCTGCCTTTATACAAAAGCACTATACATGCACTTCATCAGCCCTACAGCATCTCACCTTGAGCAATGCATACACTGAACAGCCTGACCAACCTTTCAACCAGTGTTGGGCACTGATAACTAAAAAGTTAACTTCAATAATGATAATCCGATAACCCCAATTTCCAAGTCTATCAATAACCTTTTTAATAAGAATTAAAAAGAAGGAAAAAGCTTCAAAATCCAAAGTAAATGCTTATTTCTATTTTCTTAATTTTTAAAATTTTTATTGAAAAATGTAGTTCTGAAATCCTTGTAACCAAACCAATACAATGAACTTAGATTTAAGTACACTTACTAAACTATTAAGCATACCATACAATATAATATCTATATACAAACACAGAATTGGCAATTAATCAGCTTAAAATGTGAGGAAAGATGATATAATAATCACATTATGACAATGAGTCTTTTAAAGTCTGAGTCACACATTCACACTATGTACAGGTACACCAATGATTTTCCAGCACTCTTGGTTCCAAAGACTTACCGGATTAACCATTTGCCAGACCAACCATGGTCACATAATAATAATTCATCAACACACCTCTTAACCCACTAATCATACATCTCCCATGTATCTAAAGTATACCATGGACTGCAAGAAATCTAAATCAAACAAATATTAAACGTAAATTAGATTATTATTTTGCTTTGTCGCTGTCTCCTGCGCCTGCGAGGTAGCGCAAGGAAACAGACGAAAGAAATGGCCCAACCCACACACATGCACACACACACACGTCCACACACGCAAACATACACACCCACACATCCCAACGTACACACATATATACACACACAGACACACACATATACACACATGCACACAATTCACACTGTCCGCCCCTACTCACCCCCATTGCCACCCCGCCACACACGGAATAACATCCCCCTCCCCCCTCATGTGTGCAAGGCAGCGCTAGGAAAAGACAACAAAGGCCCCATTCGCTCACACTCAATCTCCAGCTGTCATGCAATAATGCCTGAAACCACAGCTCCCTTTCCACATCCAGGCCCCACAGAACTTCCCATCGTTTACCCCTGACGCTTCACATGCCCTGATTCAATCCATTGACAGCACGTCGACCCCGGTATACCACATCGATCCAATTCACTCTATTCCTTGCCCGCCTTTCACCCTCCTGCATGTTCAGGCCCTGATCACTCAAAATCTTTTTCACTCCATCTTTCCACCTCCAATTTGGTCTCCCACTTCTCCTCGTTCCCTCCACCTCCGACACATATATCCTCTTGGTCAATCTTTCCTCACTCATTCTCTCCATGTGCCCAAACCATTTCAAAACACCCTCTTCTGCTCTCTCAACCACGCTCTTTTTACTTCCACACATCTCTCTTACCCTTACATTACTTACATGATCAAACCACCTCACACCACATATTGCCCTCAAATATCTCATTTCCAGCACATCCACCCTCCTGCGCACAACTCTAAATTAGATAAATAAACGAAATATACACCTGCTCAGGACTAAGGTGCTCGTCAGCTACGAGTTTCACAAATTTGTCCATATACTCGGCAGCTCCTTCGTGGTTTGCAGACCGTTTTTCTCCGCACACTATATTCATGGAAATTCCATGACACTTCTTGAATCTCTGAATCCATCCTTCACCAGATTTAAGCTCATGTTGTTCTTTATGGAAAAACTTAGCCTGGTCCATTATCATGCTACCTGACAAGTCCACTCCATCACTCCGACAGTGTCGAAACCATTCCATCATCACTTGATTGTGCTCAATTACTCTTATCATCTTTCATAGATTTTCTAATTGTCTTTTGCTTCTTGGAATCGCTGTCTGCATAGAATTTCAATATTTTCCCCCTTTGTTTCTTTATATCATAAACAGTTGATGAACCAATACTGTAGATGTTAAACAATTTATGCACCGAAACACCATGGTCCATTTTTTTCAACAGTTCTACTTTATCTTGGAACTATATGGACTGGTGTTTACGTTTGACACCACGACTGACACTCTCATATGTCTTAGAAGCCATAACTAGGGTTTAAATTTAAGCAAAATAAGTTAAGAATCTCACAGAATTGCAATATCACCACCAACAAGTGCAGTGTAAAGAATGTAAATAAGCATGCCCTACACATAATGCCATCTGTGGGCCCCCAGTAAACTAGTCTGGTGGCTGCGGTAATTTCAAGTTCCCTCACATAGTTTTGTCCGGACTGAAGGAGGTGCCGAACCATCAGTTGCCGGACATTCGGTGGTGTACCTGTACTAGTTTTCTTAAGAAAAGCCAACTTCTCAAAGTTAGGCCCAGCTGACAGTCTTGACCTCTTGGGACTCAGGATGTTCTTATTGAGAGAAAAAAGCCATTCCACTGTGGCACAGGACGGAATGGGAATGTGGCACTTCAGGAAGAGGTTGGTGAAGATCTCCTCCCCTATAAAGTCAGAGTCAGTCATGACCTCCTTCCCATCAGTGTCCAGCCAAGTGTCAACAAGTTTCTTGGCCTTCTGCTTGACAATGGTACTTGAGCCAGCAGCTGTCCACCTAACAAAGAGGTCATCAGGCATGCATGGCAATGACTGCATGCTGCTGTAGCTGGAGTGGGTGGTGCAGCATATGTTCTGGTCCCTCAGTGCTCTCTCGACCTCGTCCTCCATGGCAGCCTTGACAGAGATCGTTAGGTTTCTGTCAAGCCCATGCAGCCAGTGAAGTCAGAATTTTGTGTGGGAGACAGCTGCCAGTCCCATTCGTTCAGGCAATGGTTGAACCAGGTAGTGATGGCTGCTACCAGGGCAGTGACCAGTGGCTTGCTGATAGCCAAGCTGTTCCTCACATTTCTGAGCTTCATGAGGGTGATGGCCACTGTGGGAAGGAGGGTTCCAAGGTAGGCATTCTTCTCCCCTTAAGTGTTGTCGAGGGTGATAGTCACATGGGACATGACTGGCCCCCTCCTTCAGGAAGGATATTTCCTGGTCACTGAAGGCTGAGAGGTTCTCCATGTGGTTAAAAAACCTATCGAGCTCAGCCTTCTTGGTGGCCAGGATGTTGTTGAGGACAACAACTGAGTCATACTAGGCACTCCACCTTGTACTGCCAGGGACCACCAGCCTCCTGCCTAGTGCATTCTCGATGGCATCGCTGATCTGAGGGCTCCTCCCCTGGGCATTGAAGAGTGCCTGAGCCTTGCCATGGGCCTTCTTGCTGAGGGCATTGAAGGCAGCGACAGCAAAGCCTGCCTGCTTGAGGAAGCCCTTGCTCAAGTACACGGAGACCACCAGATTGAAGGTGTGAGCCACACACCTCATGAGGACTGGTAAAATGGGGTGCTCATGTTCCTCACCAAGGAGTTCACTGAGGAGTACAATGTTAGTGGCATTGTCACCCTCAGCCATGTTGTTCTTGTTGTCTGAGTCAGCCTCAGGTAGCCTGCCAACATTGTCGAGGTCAGGAAATAGGTCCATGTGGCTGCCATATTGGATGAAATCCTTCACGATGTTTGACCTGTTGTCAGTGGTTGTCCTGACTACCTTGTTCTGAATGTTGAAATGCTCATGGACTGAACCATAGCCTCCGTTGAGACATCACAAGTGTGGCGACCAGTCAGATGGGTAAAGGTGAGGACACCATGCTTCCTGGCCCTGGTGACTGGGTGAATCCAGTGAGCTGTCATGCCGAGTTAAGATCTGAAACAAAGATTGAGTATTGATTGGTATATCTATATTCATCATACTTTGTCGCCGGCTCCCGAGTTAGCAAGGTAGCGCAAGGAAACAGACGAAAGAATGCCCCAACCCATCCACATACACATGTATATACATACATGCCCACACACGCACATATACATACCTATACATTTCAATGTATACATACATATACATACACAGACAAATACATATATACACATGTACATATTCATACTTGCTGCCCTCAGCCATTCCCATCACAACCCCGCCACACATAAATGGCACCCCCTCCCCCACACTCGCACAAGGTAGCGCTAGGAAAAGACAACAAAGGCCACACTCGTTCACACTCAGTCTCTAGCTGTCATGTGAAATGCACTGAAACCACAGCTCCCTTTCCACACCTAGGCCACACAAAACTTTCCATGGTTTACCCCAGACACTTCACATGCCCTGGTTCAATCCACTGATGGCACATCGACCCTGGTATACCACATCGTTCCAATTCACTCTATTGCTTGCACACCTTTCACCCTCCTGCATATTCAGGCCCCAATCGCTAAAAATCTTTTTCACTCCATCCTTCCACCTCCAATTTGGTCTCCAACTTCTCGCTCCCTTCACCTCTGACACACACATCCTCTTTGTCAATCCTTCCTTACTCATTCTCTCCATGTGACCAAACCATTTCAATACACCCTCTTCTACTCTCTCAACCACACTCTTTTTATTACCACACATCTCTCTTACCCTTTCATTACTTACTCGATCAAACCACCTCACACCACATATTGTCCTCAAACATCTCATTTCCAACATATTCACCCTCTTCCACACAACCCTATCTATAGCCCATGCCTCACAACCATATAACTTTGTTGGAACTACTATCTCTTCAAACATACCTATTTTTGCTTTCTGAGATAATTGGCTCGCCTTCCACATTCTTCAACGCTCCCAGAACCTTCGCCCCCTCCCCACCCAGTGTATTGATTGATACACTGTGTAATACTGATTAAGTGATTACTGAATATTTTTTTTTTTTTTTTTATACTTTGTCGCTGTCTCCCGCGTTTGCGAGGTAGCGCAAGGAAACAGACGAAAGAAATGGCCCAACCCCCCCCCCCCATACACATGTATATACATACGTCCACACACGCAAATATACATACCTACACAGCTTTCCATGGTTTACCCCAGACGCTTCACATGCCTTGATTCAATCCACTGACAGCACGTCAGCCCCGGTATACCACATCGCTCCAATTCACTCTGTTCCTTGCCCTCCTTTCACCCTCCTGCATGTTCAGGCCCCGATCACACAAAATCTTTTTCACTCCATCTTTCCACCTCCAATTTGGTCTCCCTCTTCTCCTCGTTCCCTCCACCTCCGACACATATATCCTCTTGGTCAATCTTTCCTCACTCATCCTCTCCATGTGCCCAAACCACTTCAAAACACCCTCTTCTGCTCTCTCAACCACGCTCTTTTTATTTCCACACATCTCTCTTACCCTTACGTTACTCACTTGATCAAACCACCTCACACCACACATTGTCCTCAAACATCTCATTTCCAGCACATCCATCCTCCTGCGCACAACTCTATCCATAGCCCACGCCTCGCAACCATACAACATTGTTGGAACCACTATTCCTTCAAACATACCCATTTTTGCTTTCCGAGATAATGTTCTCGACTTCCACACATTCTTCAAGGCTCCCAGAATTTTCGCCCCCTCCCCCACCCTATGATCCACTTCCGCTTCCATGGTTCCATCCGCTGCCAGATCCACTCCCAGATATCTAAAACACTTCACTTCCTCCAGTTTTTCTCCATTCAAACTCACCTCCCAATTGACTTGACCCTCAACCCTACTGTACCTAATAACCTTGCTCTTATTCACATTTACTCTTAACTTTCTTCTTCCACACACTTTACCAAACTCAGTCACCAGCTTCTGCAGTTTCACACATGAATCAGCCACCAGCGCTGTGTCATCAGCGAACAACAACTGACTCACTTCCCAAGCTCTCTCATCCCCAACAGACTTCATACTTGCCCCTCTTTCCAAAACTCTTGCATTTACCTCCCTAACAACCCCATCCATAAACAAATTAAACAACCATGGAGACATCACACACCCCTGCCGCAAACCTACATTCACTGAGAACCAATCACTTTTTCTCTTCCTACACGTACACATGCCTTACATCCTCGATAAAAACTTTTCATTGCTTCTAACAACTTTCCTCCCACACCATATATTCTTAATACCTTCCACAGAGCATCTCTATCAACTCTATCATATGCCTTCTCCAGATCCATAAGTGCTACATACAAATCCATTTGCTTTTCTAAGTATTTCTCACATACATTCTTCAAAGCAAACACCTGATCCACACATCCTCTACCACTTCTGAAACCACACTGCTCTTCCCCAATCTGATGCTCTGTACATGCCTTCACCCTCTCAATCAGTACCCTCCCATATAATTTACCAGGAATACTCAACAAACTTATACCTCTGTAATTTGAGCACTCACTCTTATCCCCTTTGCCTTTGTACAATGGCACTATGCACGCATTCCGCCAATCCTCAGGCACCTCACCATGAGTCATACATACATTAAATAACCTTACCAACCAGTCAACAATACAGTCACCCCCTTTTTTAATAAATTCCACTGCAATACCATCCAAACCTGGTGCCTTGCCGGCTTTCATCTTCTGCAAAGCTTTCACTACCTCTTCTCTGTTTACCAAATCATTTTCCCTAACCCTCTCACTTTGCACACCACCTCGACCAAAACACCCTATATCTGCCACTCTATCATCAAACACATTCAACAAACCTTCGAAATACTCACTCCATCTCCTTCTCACATCACCACTACTTGTTATCACCTCCCCATTTGCGCCCTTCACTGAAGTTCCCATTTGCTCCCTTGTCTTACGCACTTTATTTACCTCCTTCCAGAACATCTTTTTATTCTCCCTAAAATTTAATGATACTCTCTCACCCCAACTCTCATTTGCCCTTTTTTTCACCTCTTGCACCTTTCTCTTGACCTCCTGTCTCTTTCTTTTATACATCTCCCACTCAATTGCATTTTTTCCCTGCAAAAATCGTCCAAATGCCTCTCTCTTCTCTTTCACTAATACTCTTACTTCTTCATCCCACCACTCACTACCCTTTCTAATCAACCCACCTCCCACTCTTCTCATGCCACAAGCATCTTTTGCGCAATCCATCACTGATTCCCTAAATACATCCCATTCCTCCCCCACTCCCCTTACTTCCATTGTTCTCACCTTTTTCCATTCTGTACTCAGTCTCTCCTGGTACTTCCTCACACAGATCTCCTTCTCAAGCTCACTTACTCTCACCACCCTCTTCACCCCAACATTCACTCTTCTTATCTGAAAACCCATACAAATCTTCACCTTAGCCTCCACAAGATAATGATCAGATCCCTCCAGTTGCACCTCTCAGCACATTAACATCCAAAAGTCTCTCTTTCGCACGCCTGTCAATTAACACGTAATCCAATAACGCTCTCTGGCCATCTCTCCTACTTACATAAGTATACTTATGTATATCTCGCTTTTTAAACCAGGTATTCCCAATCATCAGTCCTTTTTCAGCACATAAATCTACAAGCTCTTCACCATTTCCATTTACAACACTGAACACCCCATGTATACCAATTATTCCCTCAACTGCCACATTACTCACCTTTGCATTCAAATCACCCATCACTATAACCCGGTCTCGTGCATCAAAACCACTAACATACTCATTCAGCTGCTCCCAAAACACTTGCCTCTCTTGATCTTTCTTCTCATGCCCAGGTGCATAAGCACCAATAATCACCCACCTCTCTCCATCAACTTTCAGTTTTACCCATATTAATCGAGAATTTACTTTCTTACACTCTATCACATACTCCCACAACTCCTGTTTCAGGAGTATTGCTACTCCTTCCCTTGCTCTTGTCCTCTGAATAATATACTGAATAATATACTGATGATTAAGTTTAATTCCAAACATTCTAAAATGAGTTATGTTAAATTTATGCAAATTATGATAAAAAGAAACATTAATGTACTACATTATTATCCCTGGGGATAGGGGAGAAAGAATACTTTCCACATATTCCCAACATGTCGTAGAAGGCGACTAAAAGGGGAGGGAGCAGGGGGCTGGAAATCCTCCCCTCTCGTTTTTTTTTTATTATTTTCCAAAAGAAGGAACAGAAAGGGGGCCAGGTGAGGATATTCCCTCAAAGGCCCAGTCCTCTGTTCTTAACACTACCTCGCTAATGCGGGAAATGGTGAATAGTATGAAAGAAAGAAAGATTACGTAATTGTGACTAGTACTGATTAATGGTTCAGTGATTATCTGCTCTTATTTCAAACACTTGAAATTAAACTGAATTTCAATTCATGCCAATTTTTATATAACAAAATGGTAATACTCACTGTATATGCATAATAATTCATTCTACTAACTACATTATATGTACGAGTTAGTACAATATTCATAAATAAATAATGATAATTACCTTTTGTGAGCAGTCCAACAGTCGGTAGTGGTCGCCAAGTACATCAGCCCATCAAAAAGATTGATGAGAGTCTCCTCGACTGCCTCTTGTTTGTCATCAATGCGCCTGCCAGGGTGAGGTTGAACATGCTGACCTTTGTTGAGCCGAGGGTCCTGATCAGGTCAACCAACTCCCTGGACTCAACCACGTGGAGCAGAAGTATGTTGTTGACAAAAAGATGGACCATCTTTTTGTCGAGAGTGGACTGGTGAATGGCACTGCCAATGCTGGCTAAGCCCAGGGCCTTGCTGATGGTGGACTTCCAGACCTCACTGGCGGGCAGCTTGAGGGTGTTGTCGCCACAGCTGTGCATGATGCTGCTGCCAGAGGAGTGGTGGCAGTGCTTGCCATGGCCAGAGCCAGCCTTGATCTCCTCCTCAAACTGGATGGGTGACATGGCCTCTAACAATTTTCTTGGTAGGGTGACATTTTTGGCATTCAAAATAGTACCTGTTGTCCTTGTCCTGACAACTGAACTCGAAGCAGCACTCCAGGTGGGGCCAGGGGTTTTGGAAAGGCTCCTGGTCCTGGCTGGCAGCAACATGGCTCTCAGATGGCTGATAAATCTCCGCTACAGAAGTGCCTGAGACAGGCAATTTAAATGTAGAGAACTTCCGCTTGGTGTTCCATGGACAATGGTCTGTTGTAGTCTTTACCGTTGTAAATTAACTTGTAGAGACCAGACTGTAAGAATGAAGTTAGAGAACTGAACGCTGTCAAGTTGACAATGATAATGAACATCGTTGCTGGCTTATACAGCCGATACGGCCAAATCCTCAGTGTGTCAACAGGGTTGCTAGGTCTGTCCTTTTATGGAAAATCTGTCTTTTTTTGGATCTGGTTGTCCTATTTATTTTGAGAAAAAAGAAAAACCTATATTTGTCCTTTCTAAAGCATTTTATTTAGCTTTATACATAATAATAACAAAGTTCACAAATCTTAATGAAATTCTTTCCCTCCCACATAATTGGCAACTGTCAACCAACAAGATCCATCATGGACACGTCCGCTTCCGCTTGTAACCTTACACTGTACCTGTTTGGTATGGAAACAGTATAGGGGAGGGAAGGGAGGTGGAACTGGGAGTTACAATCAGAGTCTGGGAGGGAGTCAGTAATGGTGTGTTTGATGGCTCAGCTATTACTATCATAAAATGTAAGGCGACGATTAATGTTTTTAATATCTGTTTGTATTATCTTATTATAATCTATTATTTTACTTTGTCGGTGTCTCCCGCGTTAGCGAGGTAACGCAAGGAAACAGACGAACGAATGGCCCAACCCACCCACATACACATGTATATACATACATGTCCACATACATCTCAACGTATACATATATATACACACAGACAAATACATATATACAAATGTACATAATTCATACTATCTGCCTTTATTCATTCCCATCACCACCCCGCCACACATGAAATAACAACCCCCTTCCCCTGCATGTGTGCGAGGTAATGCTAGGAAAAGACAACAAAGGCCACATTCGTTCACACTCAGTCTCTAGCTGTCATGTAATAATGCACTGAAACCACAGCTCCCTTTCCACATCCAGGCCCCACAAAACTTTCCATGGTTTGTACCAGATGCTTCACATGCCCTGGTTCAATCCACTGACAGCACGTCGGCCCCAGTATACCACATCGTTCCAATCCACTCTATTCCTTGCACACCTTTCACCCTCCTGCATGTTCAGGACCCGATCACTCAAAATCTTTATCACTCCATCTTTCCACTTCCAATTTGGTCTCCCACTTCTCCTCGTTCCCTCCACCTCCGACACATATATCCTCTTAGTCAATCTTTCCTCACTCATTCTCTCCATGTGACCAAACCATTTCAAAACACCCTCTTCTGCTCTCTCAACCACACTCTTTATTACCACATACCTCTCTTAACCTATTATTACTTACTCAATCAAACCACCTCACACCACATATTGTCCTCAAACATCTCATTTCCAGCACATCCACCCTCCTCTGCACAACTCTATCTATAGCCCACGCCTTGCAACCATATAACATTGTTGGAACCACTATTCCTTCAAACATACCCATTTTTGCTTTCCGAGATAATGTTCTCAATTTCCACACATTCTTCAACGCTCCCAGAACTTTCGCCCCCTCCCCCACCCTATGACTTACTTCTGCTTCCATGGTTCCATTCACTGCCAAATCCACTCCCAGATATCTGAAACACTTCACTTCCTCCATTCAGACTTACCTTCCAATTGATTTGTCCCTCAATCCTATTGTACATAATAACCTTGCTCTTATTCACATTTACTCTCAGCTTTCTTCTTTCACACACTTTACCAAACTCAGTCACCAGCTTCTGCAGTTTCTCACATGAATCAGCCACCAGCGCTGTATCATCAGCGAACAACAACTGACTCACTTCCCAAGCTCTCTCATCCACAACAGACTGCATACTTGCCCCTCTTTCCAAAACTCTTGCATTCACTTCCCTAACAACCTCATCCATAAACAAATAAAACAACCATGGAGACATCACACACCCCTGCTGCAAACCAACATACACCAAGAACCAATCACTTTCCTCTCTTCCTACATGTACACATGCCTTATATCCTCGATAAAAACTTTTCACTGCTTCTAACAACTTGCCTCCCACACCATATATTCTTAATACCTTCCACAAAGCATCTCTATCAACTCTATCATATGCCTTCTCCAGATCCATAAGTGCTACATACAAATACATTTGCTTTTCTAAGTATTTCTCACATACATTCTTCAAAGCAAACACCTGATCCACACATCCTCTGCCACTTCTGAAACCAAACTGCTCTTCCCCAATCTGATGCTTTGTACATGCCTTCACCCTCTCAATCAATACCCTCCCATATCATTTATCAGGAATACTCAACAAACTTATACCTCTGTAATTTGAGCACTCACTTTTATCCCCTTAGCCTTTGTACAATGGCACTATGCAAGCATTCCGCCAATCCTCAGGCACCTCACCATGAGTCATGCATACATTAAATAACCTTACCAACCAGTCAACAAAACAGTCACCCCCCTTTTTAATAAATTCCACTGCAATACCATCCAAACCCACTGCCTTGCCAGCTTTCATCTTCCACAAAGCTTTTACTACCTCTTCTCTGTTTAACAAATCATTCTCCTTAACCCTCTCACTTTGCACACCATCTCAACCAAAACACCCTATATCTGCCACTCTATCATCAAACACATTCAACAAACCTTCAAAATACTCACTCCATCTCCTTCTCACATCACCACTACTTGTTATCACCTCCCCATTAGCCCCCTTCACTGAAGTTTCCATTTGTTCCCTTGTCTTACGCACTTTATTTACCTCCTTCCAAAACATCTTTTTATTCTCCCTGAAATTTAATGATACTCTCTCACCCAAACTCTCATTTGCCCTCTTTTTCACCTCTTGCACCTTTCTCTTGACCTCCTGCCTCTTTCTTTTATACATCTCCCAGTCATTTGCATTACTTCCCTGTATTATTCTACAAACCATATAATTTTCATCACTATACAGAAATATCAAAAACTGATCATTGCATGATTATGTTGGACAAATGAAACAAATAAACAGTATATCTGAGAAATATATTTCATTTATATAACACGTGACATATCATCATATATACACATAAATGACAACGTAAATGATAAATCATATAATCAATTATAGTTTAAACTTTCCTATTTGCTTTGTTGCTGTCTCCTGCATTAGCGAGGTAGCACAAGGAAACAGACGAAAGAATGACCCAACCCACCCAGGTACACATGTATATACATACACGTCCACACATGCACATATATATACCTATACATCTCGATGTATACATATATATACACACACAGACATATACATATATACACATGTACATAATTCATACTATTATTTATTATTTATTTATTTTGCTTTGTCGCTGTCTCCCGCGTTTGCGAGGTAGCGCAAGGAAATAGACGAAAGAAATGGCCCAACCCACCCCCATACACAATGTATACACATATACGTCCACACACACAACTATACACACCTATACATCTCAATGTACACACATATATACACACACAGACACATACATATATACCCATGCACACAATTCACACTGTCTGCCTTTATTCATTCCCATCGCCACCTCGCCATACATGGAATACCATCCCCCTCCCCCCTTATGTGTGCGAGGTAGCACTAGGAAAAGACAACAAAGGCCCCATTCGTTCACACTCAGTCTCTAGCTGTCATGCAATAATGCCCGAAAACACAGCTCCCTTTCCACATCCAGGCCCCACACAACTTTCCATGGTTTACCCCAGACGCTTCACATGCCCTGATTCAATCCACTGACAGCACGTCAACCCCAGTATACCACATCGATCCAATTCACTCTATTCCTTGCCCTCCTTTCACCCTCCTGCATGTTCAGGCCCCGATCACACAAAATCTTTTTCACTCCATCTTTCCACCTCCAATTTGGTCTCCCACTTCTCCTCGTTCCCTCCACCTCCGACACATATATCCTCTTGGTCAATCTTTCCTCACTCATTCTCTCCATGTGCCCAAACCATTTCAAAACACCCTCTTCTGCTCTCTCAACCACGCTCTTTTTATTTCCACACATCTCTCTTACCCTTACGTTACTTACTCGATCAAACCACCTCACACCACACATTGTCCTCAAACATCTCATTTCCAGCACATCCACTCTCCTGCGCACAACTCTATCCATAGCCCACGCCTCGCAACCATACAACATTGTTGGAACCACTATTCCTTCAAACATACCCATTTTTGCTTTCCGAGATAATGTTCTCGACTTCCACACATTCTTCAACGCTCCCAGGATTTTCGCCCCTCCCCCACCCTATGATTCACTTCCACTTCCATGGTTCCATCCGCTGCCAGATCCACTCCCAGATATCTAAAACACTTTACTTCCTCCAGATTTTCTCCATTCAAACTTACCTCCCAATTGACTTGACCCTCAACCCTACTGTACCTAATAACTTTGCTCTTATTCACATTTACTCTTAACTTTCTTCTTTCACACACTTTACCAAACTCAGTCACCAGCTTCTGCAGTTTCTCACATGAATCAGCCACCAGCGCTGTATCATCAGCGAACAACAACTGACTCACTTCCCAAGCTCTCTCATCCACAACAGACTTCATACTTGCCCCTCTTTCCAAAACTCTTGCATTCACCTCCCTAACAACCCCATCCATAAACAAATTAAACAACCATGGAGACATCACACACCCCTGCCGCAAACCTACATTCACTGAGAACCAATCACTTTCCTCTCTTCCTACACGTATACATGCCTTACATCCTCGATAAAAACTTTTCACTACTTCTAACAACTTGCCTCCCACACCATATATTCTTAATACCTTCCACAGAGCATCTCTATCAACTCTGTCATATGCCTTCTCCTGATCCATAAATGCTACATACAAATCCATTTGCTTTTCTAAGTATTTCTCACATACATTCTTCAAAGCAAACACCTGAGCCACACATCCTCTACCACTTCTGAAACCACACTGCTCTTCCCCAATCTGATGCTCTGTACATGCCTTCACCCTCTCAATCAATACCCTCCCATATAATTTACCATACTGTCTGCCTTTATTCATACTGTACCATACTGTCTGCCTTTATTCATACTGTCTGCCTTTATTCATTCCCATTGCCACCCCGCCACACATGAAATAAAACCCCCTTCCCCCGGAATGTGCGTGAGGTAGCACTAGGAAAAGACAACAAAGGTCACATTCGTTCACACTCAGTCTCTAGCTGTTATGTAATAATGCCCCGAAACCACAGCAAACTTTCCTATTACAAGAAATAGAATTAACAAGAAAGAATAACAATGATACTGAAAAACCTATAAAGAAAACTAAAACAATAAAAATCTTATTGAACAAAATTAATGGACATTATCGGACTAAAAAGTCAAGTATCAGAAGTTAACTGGTTTGATAATGATTATGGAAGTTAACTTCTGATCAATATCAACTTAGATAATCATCTGTCATCAGATTATCACTTCAGTGCCCAACTTTGCTATTAAAAACAATGTAACCCACCTCCTTGTGAAAATATGCTGCAATTTCATCCAGTCCTAATGCTCTAAAACTTTTCATTTTAAGGATGGGTTTACTTCAGCTTCATCACCCCATTTGCTATGTATCTCTCTATCTGCATCCCAGCTTGTCCCAAAGACAGCACATTTGCCTCCTTACCACCTAATACATTCAGCAGTCTTTTAAAATACTCCATTTCCAGTTAAAATCTCTCCATTACCACTTCTATACCCACTCTCCTTACCGTCATCTTCATTTATCATGTTGTTCTTTTAACACTATTTGCATTCTTCCAAATAATTTTCTTTCTCTAAATTACACTGCTGCTTTCTCTACCCATTTCTCATTTGCTCTCTCTATCAGTTAACGAACCTTTCCCTTCTTCTCTCATCTCTTGTACTCTCCCCGATCACTAACACACTTTTCCTCCATAGAGATATCAACCATACAGCTTTCCTTTTCAATTTCACTTATGATCTAACTTCTTCATCTGATCATTTGCCATATTTCTGATTCCCCCACATCCTACCTACATGCTAATACTGAAGCACTGCTTTCCTAAGCAACTTTCACTACCCCTAGTTTCATATACTTTCACCCTTAGCTTTTCATCAATAAGTCTTACCTGGTATCTCAGCACACAAGCCACTTTTCAAGCCAGCTCACTTTCATCACTTGCACTTGAAATATTTGCCAGTCATTTTCTATTTTCTTTAAACTAATAAAAACTTCATTCTTGATTCCACCAAGAAAGTATCAGACACTCTACTTGCCATTTCGCTCCACATCTGTCAGTTGACACACAATCTATTAACACTCATTCACCCCCAACCCCTCTCATCCCTGTAACCTTAAGTATACATCTTTTTATAAACAATGTATTCCCAATTACCATTCGTTTTTCTTTACACACAACACACCCATTTTCATTTACACCTGTAAAATTCTATGAACTGTCTTGTATCTATATGACTGCTCCCTAACATTTCTAACAATTTTATGTAGATCTCAAAAATTTCTGGAATGCACATTCTTAACCATATTTACATTTTATGGAGGTTAGCTTCTACTATGCATGCATGATGCTTACAGCTAGTGTATACTTTACTACCTACCTAATGAATTTTGGCATGGACCACATGAGCTCCCAAGCACTATCAAATGAAAGGTTAGCATTCCCTGTCTCCTTCAATAAGCCATAATATCACTGATGATCTAAGGCCCAAATAATTTCCCAGTGAAGAACCCAAAAAGGCTTAATTTTATACAAAGCACCACACTCAAGTTTGAAACATGCTGTTTAATGATACCCTGTACAACGGAACTCTCTACAATACCCTAAAACCTTGTATTGTTTCCAAAAATCCCCTAATAATGAAGGTACCTGCAGTGTCTATGACCACTCCTCCTGCCTCCTGTACTAAGAGACAACCTGCAGCAATGTCCCAGCAGTGAACCCCCATGGAATAGTTGGCATCAGCAGCACCCAAAGCCACATGAGCCATGTGTAAGGCTGCACATCCCATGGTGCGGCACCTTCATGTGATGCAGCTCATTACTCTTCTCTAAGCTTGTTTAAATATCATTACCTTGATATATGATGTAAAGGCTTTCAATAAATAAATACAGAGTAAAAAGAAGCTTGATATGGTCACTAATAAACTAAATCTGAAACAGTAATGTAAAATAAATTTACTAAATACTATATTCTACAGAATATATTGTCCTGAAATAGCCTTGTGTTACATACTGTTAACTAAATATAAATCATCTAAGTGAAATCTTAGATTTGTAAAGTGAATGACAAATGTGACATTTTTTCCCCATCTCTTGTCAGGTAAGAGGTACATCTTGTCAGTAAAGGACTAGTGAGCTTTGGGTTACCTCTTTTGACCATGTCCAGCTTTGTGAATGACTCAGTAATTAACGACCAGTAATCCTGTTTTGACACTGGGCTGAGCCCAAGTCCTGTGGACTGATAATAAAGAAATGTCTCACATCAATCAAATTTCAAATCATAAAATACTTCATGACAGCTTACCCATGGACTTTTGGTATCAAGGTTGTAATATTGGTAAGGACGGTATCCACTTTCTCAGGGTCAAGACTTGAGCCAATTTCAGAGAAAATAAGGGCCTGACTCAGTTCTGGAAGTAAAATCAAAATACAACAATGAATAAAAGTGCAGTATCAGACTATCAGGTTGAAACCTTATTTATCATTTATTATACTTTGTCACTGTCTCCCACATTAGTGAGGTAGTGCAAGGAAACAGACAAAAGAATGGCCCAACCCACCCACATACACATGTATAAACATAAATGCACATTTATATACCTATACATTTCAATGCATACATACATATACATACTCAGACATATATGCCTTTATCCATTCCCACCGCCACCCCGCCACACATGAAATGGCACCCCCATCCCTCCACGTGCGAGTGAGGTAGCGCTAGGAAAAGACAACAAAGGCCACATTCATTCACACTTAGTCTCTAGCTGTCATGTGTAATGCACTGACACCACAGCTCCTTTTCCACATCCAGGCCCCACAAAAACTTTACATGGTTTACCCCAGATGCTTCACATGCCATGGTTAAATCCACTGACAGCACGTCGACCCTCATATGCCACATCGTTCCAATTCATTCTATTCCTTGCACGCTTCCTTTCACCCTCCTGTATGTTCAGGCCCCGATCACTCAAAATTTTTTTCACTCCACCTTCCACCTCCAATTTGGTATCCCACTTCTCGTTTCCTCCACCTCTGACACATATATCCTCTTTGTCAATCTTTCCTCACTCATTCTCTCCATGTGACCAAACCATTTCCATACACCCTCTTCTGCTCTCTGAAAAACACTCTTTTTATTACCACACATCTCTCTTACCCTTTCATTACTTACTTGATCAAACCACCTCACACCACATACTGTCCTCAACATCTCATTTCCAACACATCCACCCTCCTCTGCACAACCCTATCTATAGCCCATGCCTCACAACCATATAACATTGTTGGAACCACTATTCCTTCAAACATACCCAATTTTGCTCTCCAAGATAAGGTTCTTGCCTTCCATACATTCTTCAATCCTCCCAGAACCTTCGCACCCTCCCCCACCCTGTGACTCACTTCCGCTTCCATGGTCCATCCGCTGCCAAATCCACTCCCAGATATCTAAAACACTTCACTTCCTCCAGTTTTTCCATGCAAACTTACACAAAGGCTAAAACCTATGAAGATGATTTCTTCATTATAGTAGTGAGTTACTCTACTCTGACTATTCCCTACCATTCATATACAAGCAGGAAAGACATTTATCTCCTTAAATGATAAACAGGGTTAGGGAATGGACACAATGTACATGACCAGATGCTCTTTCTCATTGTGCTACAATATTCTAAACAAGAGTCTGGAAAAAAGTAAATCACCATGAATTAACTGTCAATTAGATATGCAAAGAGTGTCATAAGTTAGTGGTTTGGTGAAGAGAGAAGAGGTGGTGAAAACCTTGAGTAAGATGAAATGTGGCAAGGCAGCTGGAATGAAAGGTACAACAGATGAATTACTTAAGAGAGGAGGTAAATGTGTTGTTGGCTGGTTAGTTAGGATTTTTCAAAGTAAATAAATATCACAGATAGGTGCCTGAGTATCGGCAGATTGCCTGTATAGTCTTAATACATAATGGCAAGGTGAACTCAGCTGTGTGTCCGAATTACAATGGTATAAGTTTACTGCGTAAGTTGAGAGAATTGTGACTGAGAGGGAGGAAGCATGCAGAGAGCATACAACCAGGGATGAACAATATGGTTTAAGGAGTGGTAAAGGATGTGTGAGATCTGGAGAAAGCATATGATAGGGGTGACATCAAATCCTTTGTGGAAGGTGTTACAAATTCATGGTGCATAAGGAAAGCTATTAGAAGCAGTGAGATTTTATCAAGACATGTGTAAGTAAAGAGGAGTGTAAGTGGTGCCAGGTGAAAGTGGGTATATAGCAAGGGTGTGTGACATGACTATGGCTTTTTAATGTATATGGATAGAGTGGTGAAGGAAATGAATCCAATAATCCTGGACAGAGGGGCAGGAGCATTCTGCTGGGAGTGTGGGGTGCCTGAGAGCTGACAATGGTGGGTAATTCATGTCAAAAGCTGCAGGTGCTGATGTCTGAGTTTGGAAGAGTGTGTGAAGGGGGAAACCTGAGAAGGTTTGAGGGTGGATGCTTTGGAGATGAAACGTTTGAGAGCAATATGTGATATGAGGTGGGGTGATCAAGTAAAAAATAAAAGGGTAAGAGGTGTGGTAATATAAACGAGTATGGTTGAGAGATGAAGAGGGTATACTGAAATGGTTTGGACATAAAGAGAGAATGAGAAGGAGAGGTTGATAAAAAGGATATGCATGTCAGAGTGGAGGGGACAAGGGGAAGGGGGGACCATATTGGAGATGGAACAATGGATTGAAAAAGATTTTGAGCATCTGGAGCCTGAACATGTAGCAGGGTGAAATGGGACAGAGTGAATTGGAGTGATGCATTATACAGGGAGCAACACACTGTAAATGGACTGAACCAGGATATATGAAGCAGCCATGAGAAACCAAGGAAAGGTCCGTGGGGCCTGTTTGTGGATTGGGGGATGCAGCTCAGGTGTATTACACTTGACAGCTAGAGAATAGATGTAAACGAATGAGGCCTTTTCTTCATATGCTCCTTGTACTACCTCACTAACACAAGAAATGGCAAAAAAGTATGAAAACAAAAAATTTCATGTTAACTTTTTTCCATGAGAGTGAGGTAGCATCAAGAACAGATGAACAAGCCTTAGAGGCAAAATCCTCCATTGGCTCCCTCCCATGTTATTATAGTTCATTTCACTAACTTGGAAAATGCAACGTAGTTTTCAACACATCTGTCTGCTGAGAGTTTTCAGCACACATTCTGAGGCAATGAATGCCCTGGCCACACATATATTCTAATTCCTCATAAAATTTTTCAGTTACATAGGAAAAAATACACCTTCACTGCAAAACTGTATAATCCATTTGTATACAGGCTTATCAAGGTCAGCTGCTCTAACTTCATGAAATGATTTATGATCCCAGCTTTTAATGCTGCCTTTTGATATCATTATACCAAAATCCAAAGACTCAGTCAGGTGATGCACCATCATACACTTATCTAATTTCTATAAGAAATACACTTTTTGCATAATGGTAGCACACTATCCTTTCTCTTCAAAACACGATACCCAGCATTATCACTTGTACAGTGTTTGGAAGCCATAACAAAGGAAGGCTCAACAAAAATTTGACCTGAGAAATGTATGAAAGTTTACTACAATGTATTTAGACAAGAAAATCAATGGTGTATGCTTCATCAGCATATGATAAACTAAGTGCCAACCCTAAGAAGCTCTAATCCCAATAATCTTGAATGTGTTGGACAATGGATATTAGGAATTTTTGCTTTACAGAAGTCAGAATTTTTTTCTCTCAAACTGTACTATTTCCCTTTTTAACAATGTGGAATGTAAAAACACAAACCAACTCACAAATGTTGCAGTTTACTTCATTTTCATAAAGAGACTAGTATACTCTTAAGTTAAGCAAAGCTGGTTGTTTCAGACTGGTCTATTCCCTAAGTCACTGATTTAGCTGATCTATAGCTTATGGACTAGCCAATGGCCACTGATACAGGTGTTAACGAACCCCACCTGCTCATGGTTACACCAAAGTTAAAAGTCATCTTCAGCTGTTTCACTGTCTGTTAATGAAAGGAAGCACAGTTTCATCAAGGAACTTATCACTCAGGAGGAGTCCATCATTTACCTGCTGCTGGAAGTAGCACAGCCTTGAAGTTGCTGGAACCCCTTCAGTGAAAGGAGTCCTGGAGTCATATACTCTTACAGGTACACCACTGAATTTCCAGCAACTGATGGTTCAGCACCTCCTTCAGTCCGGACAAAACTATGTGAGGGAACTTGAAATTACTGCAGCCACCAGACTAGTTTACTGGGCGCCCACAGATGGTGTTGTGTGTATGACCCTCTTATTTACATTCTTTACACTGCACTTGTTGGTGGTGATACCGCAATTCTGTGAGATTTTTTGCTTATTTTGCTTAAATTTAACCCTAGTTATGGCTTCTAAGACATATAAGTGTCAGTCATGGTGTCAAACGTAAACACCGGTCCATATTGATCCAATATAAAGTAGAACTGTTGAAAAAAGGGACCATGGGGTTTGGTGCGTAAGCTGAGTGACATCCACAGTATTGGTTCATCAAATGTTTATGATATAAAGAAGCAAAGGGAGAAAATATTGAAATCTATGCAGACAGTGATTCCAAGAAGCAAATGACTATTAGAAAATCTATGAAAGATGGTAAGAGTACTGAGCATGATCGAGAGATGATAGAATGGTTTCGACAGCGTCGGAGTGAGGGGGTGAGTCCAGTAGCATGATAATGGACCAGGCGAAGTTGTTCCATAAAGAACTTAAATTACAACATGAGCTTGACTACAGTGAAAAATGACTTCAAAGATTCAAGAAGCATCATGGAATTTCCATGAATAAAGTGTGCGGAGAAAAGCGGTCTGCAAACCACGAAGGAGCTGCCGAGTTTGTAGAAGAATTTGCGAAACTC
The DNA here is from genome assembly GCF_036320965.1 of Panulirus ornatus. Taxonomy (NCBI): domain Eukaryota; kingdom Metazoa; phylum Arthropoda; class Malacostraca; order Decapoda; family Palinuridae; genus Panulirus; species Panulirus ornatus. The sequence goes on along the minus strand of NC_092240.1, from coordinate 16,382,788 downwards.
AGCCCTGAGCAGGTGTATAATGCAAACAAAACTGCATTTCTCTGGCAATGCACAACTAGGAAAACACTAACAACAGACGACGAAGAAGACCCCACAGTATTCAAACAATCTAAGGACAGACTTACCATCTTAGGGTGCTCAAACATTCAATATTTGTCTAATTTAAATTTCTAGTAGTCCATGGTACACTTTAGACACATGAGAGATATACAATTAGTGGGTTAGAGGTGTGTTGATGAATTATTATTACATGACCACAGTTGGTCCGGCAAAATGGTTAATCCGGCAAGGCTTTGGAACCAAGAGTGCTGGAAAATCAGTGGTGTACCTGTAGTACTATTACTACAACTAATAATAATAATAATAATAACAATAATAATAATAATAATAATAATAATAACTAACTGACTGACATGAATGTTACAACATACCTGTCTCTCCTGACACTGAGATTTTCTCATTATTCAAAAATGCACCCTGGCCTTTTAGAGCTGTAAACATCTGTTCCAATACTGCATTGTACACAATACCAACTTCAGCTTCTTTTTTCACCCACAGTCCCACTGAGATGCATGTGTAAGGAAAACTGTGAACAAAATTCATTGTCCCATCTATGGGATCAATAATCCATGTTGGTTCATCTGTAAGGACACACTTTCCTCCAGCTGCCACTGATTCTTCACCGATGAACCTAAAAAATGAAATAACCTTAAAGACCTGATCCCTTGTTTAACATCATGAAGTTGTGATAAATGAAAAGGAACAGTAAAATGCAGAGGGAAGGGTAATTAACAATAGAGAGATCTAAATTTTACATCAGTAAGTAAAGTTTTAATCTAGCATGATCAAATCCTACTTGACCAATCTGGTGTTACAATAAAATGTTTAAACCCATAATCCATGCTGATCTTCCTACCAGATGATAAACTTGCATCATTAGATAGATCACATAATGTCCAAGATTAAATGGGGAAAATGGAAAATGCAGTACATGGAGAAATCATTAGATGGGAAAAAAAAAAAAATCATGCTTAATCATGTCAAAAGGTAATTCCCATGCACATTCCCATGGTACATCATATTTCACATAAACCTCCCTTCTGCAACTCTTTATCTACTTCTATACCTTGGTATTCTCCCTCTGATTTCCATTCATCCTTTTGAGCAAGATCCTTACATGCTTTCCTTTCACTGTATCCACTTTTAGCAACATTTTCACTTTTCAATGACTTCATCAATATATGCCTTCCACTCAAACTGTTTTCTGGGATATTTGGAATCTATCTATCTATCTCTGACACCTGTTCCTAACTGTAACTCCCCATGGCAATACAGTCTCCATAACTAGTGAATTCCAGTGCTGCTTCTTAGCCCTGAGTGCCTCACCTTTAACAGGCCACAGGCACAGGGCAAGTCTAGCATAGTATTTGCAGGGGCTCCTATTTTGTTTGAATATTTCCAATCTTTGGTATTTGTGTCGCTAACAGCCTCAGGTTTAATAATAATAATGATCTTCAAAGAATAAGAAGCTCTTTGTGTAGATAGTGAAACAACATTGTCTTTGGAAATGTGTATGAGGGCAAGAGGAAGGTAATAGATCAGAATAGTAATAGCATAGGTATAAGGAAGATTAAGTTAAATAGATAGAACATGGTTCAGGAGTTGTTGATCTCGTCTCCTCGCATACGTGTGGCGGTCACCTACGCCTATACCATCCACTGCAATCTGTTGGACGGAGGCAGTGGGCAGCTCCACCAAGACACCCACACCCCGACAAACAGACCGCCCTCAGGGATTAGTACCTGCCTGTACACCACAGGGTGATGGACAGCCAACCACCTCCCACAAGCATACAGAGGGGATGGGTGTTTGCCAGCCCAAGGGGTGACACCAGATGGACACGATGGGCTACTGATCCTAGCCTGTACTCATGGATTACATCCTGTAAAGGGTATGGGTCCAGGTTAGGGCTTTCATGGAGCACACCTCCAGGTCCCGGTATGAGAGCCCTAGCCCACGGAAAGAAGTCAGCGCCAGTTGAGAGTGGAAGATGTTACTCGCACGGTGTCTTTCCCGGTTAAATCCTGTGCGCCCCTGAGGACTTCCGGGGTACCATAGTAGCTGCACTTATGTTGGTGTGCAGCTGAAAGCGCGAAGCTGACACCATAGACCTGTGTGTTGATGATAAAGGTCTCTAACCCTCTGGAAGCCACAATGTCCTGCTTCCGGAAGGACCCTACAACAGGACTGCAAGGCTTGCAGACCACCTCGTAACCTTTTTGTCTCAACTGCCCGGCTAAAAAGGCACTGATGTTATCGTGCCTTTTAATTCGTCCCCCGTGGGTAAGGGGGCACATCTGAGAGATGTATGTTCCTAATGACTACTGCTGCCTAATGCTCCTGCCTAAATGTTTCAATCTACTACTTTTATGTATTGCTCCAAACATTTTCCCAAAAGGCAGGGCAAGCAAACAGAGCTTAACGGGTGAAAATCTACTGTCACCAAGAATGGGCTGTGGGAGGTAAGTGTTGTCGAGTGTTATTGTATGTTTGCGGATAGAATGCCAGTGGCCCACATGTGGGTGAGGCAGAAAGAAAAGACAGGTACCTGGGTCAGATATGAGCAACTTGACAACCAATGTAGTGCTGGTACACAGGTCACTAACCCTCCTGATATCTAGGCAGGTAGTACTGGCAACATACCTCCCTGGTCAATGGCTACCTTCCAAACTCTTTTCCATCTAGAATCAGTTTCCATACATTTTCAACCCCTAAGCAGTTCATAATCTTTCTCTATTCCATAATCTACTCTCCAAGACAAAGATATTCAATTTACCTATATTTACATTACAAAACTTCACACTGTAAGTAAATCTGGTACACAGGAGTCAGATAATATACCTATCTGGCAGTGCTATGAGTATATACTGATCACAGTTTGCTAATGTTATTTAAAACCTTTGCTCTACTGCTATCCTACATGCATACAGCAAAGTACATACAATAGCTGGTATCTTAACTAATGTAACTGGAAAAAAATAAGATCAAATCTAAGAAAGGATAAACTTAAAGACATCAAATTAGAAACACAACATTATATGACATAGAAAAGACAGAAGTATTGCACAGGATCAGAGCAAGACTACAAAAGAAATTATCAAGATTAAAGAATGAAAAGGGCAACATAATGCCAGGTAAAGAGAGCAAAAGAAACATGAAAACTAACTTGTGGTCAGGGAAGGCACTAGACAAGCCTGATATCAAGAGCTTTTCTACTGCCTTGTCAGATTCTGTCACTAAATCCACGGCTGAACTCTTTGTTTCAATGCGTTTCTTCTTCTTGATGGCATCACGCACAAGCTAAGAAATGGAAGTTTAGACTGAGCATTTCATTACCATATATCTAATACATGACTGAAAACTGATACAATCTTCCATGAATTTACTTTATATTCTTTTAACATAAATCCAATGCATGAGAGAAAAATCAATTTAATCTTCCACATAAAAAAACACCCTAACTCAATTCAATTATGAAATCTACCACTGCTAGCTTATGCAGCATCATTACATAATTTCACTTATTATGATAAACAGTTGAGAATAAACCTAAACCCCTGATTGAGGACTAACCCTGAAGCCTTACAAAAGAACTCTTCATTTCTATTAGGATGCTTTCTTTTAAATGCAAAAGTAAGCTTACCTGAGAATTGGGGCATACATCTTTTTTTTTTGAAATATAGTTCTCCAAGTCTTTACAAAGAGCTGCCAATCTTGTCAAGCAAAAAAATGGAACACATATGGCAAAAATAAGGAATTTTGCGAAACAAAACTTACAACTACATACAATACAGGAAATTGTGATGTCCAGTGCTCACGCTATTATCTCCATTCATTTATTTCCATGTAAATAGTCCACAACTGTTCACTTTAAAACCAACAAAGTATCTAGTCTGAATGTCAATCCTCCTCTGTGTGCAATGCTAAAATCCTAAGCATACACTTTACATCATGCAGTAAATTCATCCTTTCCTGATTGCACAATGCAGGGCCACTTCCTGGTGTATTCCAACTGAAAAGTCTGCTTCTTCCTGCTCAATTTTGTACCTAAAACTGATACCAAGATGAAGTGATTTCACTTTTCTTCAGCTCACCATTGACTCACTCGATGATGCATAGCAAGACATGTGATATGAACAACAGCAAGCCAAAGCATCAAAACATGAGGACCTAGTTTTCTCATGGTGGAGATTGCTGTAACATTCTGACCTCTTCATTATGAATTGGTCATTGTCTAACTGATTTTCCTTATCATATCACTTTTCAGATGTTTTCCATATACATTAATTGGCATTTGTAATGGTGATATGAACTAAACTTTGCAGGAGAAGATCGGCTTAATACAAAGTAGTTCATTTTATCCCCATTAATTAATAATGGTCAGGGCTCAAATAAAGTGATGTGATAATGTAACTCATGCGCTGAGGATTTGATTTTTCTAGCAAAATTTCCGTTGTTACACCTCTAGAAAATCTTAGTAAATCAGTCTTTACTACTTTGAAGAACAACAGATGGACAGGAACCAGTAATTTCTTATCCACTTCTTTACATGATTTTGTAAGACTTTTTGAAGCCTCAGGAGGGCCTGACCTGGGAGCAGGACTTGCCTGGTTATACAAGCTAAAGAAATGATCAGACAGTAAGACGAACCATGCAACAATCTGTGCTGTCATTTCCACGAAATGGTTGGAAATTGACCGATGCCCAACCTATTTTGTACACTGCATTAGTAACTGTGTGCACAATTGAGAACGTACACTATAAATTGAACAATGCACCCCATACAATATACATGCACAATACATGAACATACAACCAGACTCTAAAAAATGGATTTAACTATGAAGAATCATACTGCCGTATCTATCCAAAAAAAAGTAGTTTGGTATCTCTGCTTTATGTGAAGCAAAGCTATATGATAACCAAACTAGTTTTCCATTATAACAATGACATGCATAGTGCAAAAGACCCTATCTTCACTCCTTTTCCAGGCTATTAATAACATTGCCCAAGCTAATTACTACAAAATCTAAGTAATTACATCTTAGAATTCTAACCTGAACCATCCACAACTCTATCATTACCTCTAGCCGGCAGGTATCCGGCAGGGGATCCTTAGTTCACGATATAAGTGGTAAAAATTCGGGTCTTTCCAAGCAATGGGTTAATGGCTCTAAAAACAAATCTGCATTATACAAAGAAGAAAGGGCTGGCAAGGGATCGCAAAAATTTAATTCTGCTTGATAAGACAGGAATCAACCACCCAAAAAAAAAAAAAAAAATTGCTATTCAAAGGTGAATTTTCAGACACACAGGATGCTCAAGACTTGGCAGGTTTCAGATTATCCTGGTTTTTCAATTCCTTACCTACCCATCTTTGAAAAAATGGCACCAGGAACAGTCAATGTCATGAAATTGTAGAATTCTGAGATATGGGACTGTCTCTGAAAGACTGTAACACCTAAAACCAAAAGTCAATGCCTCACAAATCCAGAGTTCCCTCCCAAGTGTCAAAAATTTATTCTAAAAAGGAGAAATCTTGATCCACAAAACAGTGAGATTCAGGAGCTCCAATATCATTAGTTTCAACTTGCTTTGCACATTATAGGCACCACAATATTTCACTTTTCATAACTTTTTTTCAAATATCAGCTGAGACAACACGGGTAAGTGAAGCACTAACTAAAGGCATCTCATTAAAATAAAAAAAAAAAAAAAAAAAAATATATATATATATATATATATATATATATATATATATATATATATATATTTTTTGCTTTATATATATATATATATATATATATATATATATATATATATATATATATATATATGTATAGGGTGGGGGAGGGGGCGAAAATCCTGGGAGCCTTGAAGAATGTGTGGAAGTCGAGAACGTTATCTCGGAAAGCAAAAATGGGTATGTTTGAAGGAATAGTGGTTCCAACAATGTTGTATGGTTGCGAGGCGTGGGCTATGGATAGAGTTGTGCGCAGGAGGGAGGATGTGCTGGAAATGAGATGTTTGAGGACAATGGGTGGTGTGAGGTGGTTTGATCGAGTAAGTAATGTAAGGGTAAGAGAGATGTGTGGAAATAAAAAGAGCGTGGTTGAGAGAGCAGAAGAGGGTGTTTTGAAATGGTTTGGGCACATGGAGAGAATGAGTGAGGAAAGATTGACCAAGAGGATATATATGTCGGAGGTGGAGGGAACGAGGAGAAGTGGGAGACCAAATGGGAGGTGGAAAGATGGAGTGAAAAAGATTTTGTGTGATCATGGCCTGAACATGCAGGAGGGTGAAAGGAGGGCAAGGAATAAAGTGAATTGGATCGATGTGGTATACCGGGGTTGACGTGCTGTCAGTGGATTGAATCAGGGCATGTGAAGCGTCTGGGGTAAACCATGGAAAGCTGTGTAGGTATGTATATTTGCGTGTGTGGACGTATGTATATACATGTGTATGGGGGTGGGTTGGGCCATTTCTTTCGTCTGTTTCCTTGTGGTACCTCGCAAACGCGGGAGACAGCGACAAAGCAAAAAAAAGAAAAAAAAAAAATATATATATATATAATAAATAAACAAATAAATATAAATATATAATATTTTTTTTTTTGCTTTCTTTTTGCTTTCTTTTGCTTTATTATACTTTGTCGCTGTCTCCCGCGTTTGCGAGGTAGCGCAAGGAAACAGACGAAAGAAATGGCCCAACTCACCCCCATACACATGTATATACATACGTCCACACACGCAAATATACATACCTACACAGCTTTCCATGGTTTACCCCAGACGCTTCACATGCCTTGATTCAATCCACTGACAGCACGTCAACCCCGGTATACCACATCGCTCCAATTCATTCTATTCCTTGCCCTCCTTTCACCCTCCTGCATGTTCAGGCCCCGATCACATAAAATCTTTTTCACTCCATCTTTCCACCTCCAATTTGGTCTCCCTCTTCTCCTCGTTCCCTCCACCTCCGACACAATTATCCTCTTGGTCAATCTTTCCTCACTCATTCTCTCCATGTGACCAAACCATTTCAAAACACCCTCTTCTGCTCTCTCAACCACGCTCTTTTTATTTCCACACATCTCTCTTACCCTTACATTACTTACTCGATCAAACCACCTCACACCACACATTGTCCTCAAACATCTCATTTCCAGCACATCCATCCTCCTGCGCACAACTCTATCCATAGTCCACGCCTCGCAACCATACAACATTGTTGGAACCACTATTCCTTCAAACATACCCATTTTTGCTTTCCGAGATAATGTTCTCGACTTCCACACATTCTTCAAGGCTCCCAGAATTTTCGCCCCCTCCCCCACCCTATGATCCACTTCCGCTTCCATGTTTCCATCCGCTGCCAGATCCACTCCCAGATATCTAAAACACTTCACTTCCTCCAGCTTTTCTCCATTCAAACTCACCTCCCAATTGACTTGACCCTCAACCCTACTGTACCTAATAACCTTGCTCTTATTCACATTTACTCTTAACTTTCTTCTTTCACACACTTTACCAAACTCAGTCACCAGCTTCTGCAGTTTCTCACATGAATCAGCCACCAGCGCTGTATCATCAGCGAACAACAACTGACTCACTTCCCAAGCTCTCTCATCCCCAACAGACTTCATCCTTGCCCCTCTTTCCAAAACTCTTGCATTCACCTCCCTAACAACCCCATCCATAAACAAATTAAACAACCATGGAGACATCACACACCCCTGCCGCAAACCTACATTCACTGAGAACCAATCACTTTCCTCTCTTCCTACACGTACACATGCCTTACATCCTCGATAAAAACTTTTCACTGCTTCTAACAACTTGCCTCCCACACCATATATTCTTAATACCTTCCACAGAGCATCTCTATCAACTCTATCATATGCCTTCTCCAGATCCATATATATTTTATCTATTTATTTATTTATTTTGCTTTGTCGCTGTCTCCCGCATTTGCAAGGTAGCGCAAGGAAACAGACGAAAGAAATGGCCCAACCCACCCCCATACACATGTATATACATACACGTCCACACACGCAAATATACATACCTATACATCTCAATGTACACATATATATACACACACAGACATATACATATATACACATGTACATAATTCATACTGTCTGCCTTTTATTTATTCCCATCACCACCTTGCCACACATGGAGTAACATCCCCCTCCCCCCTCATGTGTGCGAGATAGCACTACGAAAAGACAACAAAGGCCCCATTCGTTCACACTCAGTCTCTAGCTGTCTTGTAATAATGCACCGAAACCACAGCTCCCTTTCCACATCCAGGCCCCACACAACTTTCCATGGTTTACCCCAGACGCTTCACATGCCCTGATTCAATCATTGACAGCATGTTGACCCCTGTATACCACATCAATCCTATTCACTCTATTCCTTGCCCGCCTTTCACCCTCCTGCATGTTCAGGCCCCGATCACTCAAAATCCTTTTCACTCCATCTTTCCACCTTCAATTTGGTCTCCCACTTCTTCTCGTTCCCTCCACCTCCAACACATATATCCTCTTGGTCAATCTTTCCTCACTCATTCTCTCCATGTGCCCAAACCATTTCAAAACACCCTCTTCTGCTCTCTCAACCACGCTCTTTTTATTTCCACACATCTCTCTTACCCTTACGTTACTAACTCGATCAAACCACCTCACACCACACATTGTCCTCAAACATCTCATTTCCAGCACATCCACCCTCCTGCGCACAACTCTATCCATAGCCCACGCCTCGCAACCATACAACATTGTTGGAACCACTATTCCTTCAAACATACCCATTTTTGCTTTCCGAGATAATATTCTCGACCTCCACACATTCTTCAAGGCTCCCAGGATTTTCGGCCCCTCCCCCACCCTATGATTCACTTCCGCTTCCATGGTTTCATCCGCTGCCAGATCCACTCCCAGATATCTAAAACACTTTACTTCCTCCAGTTTTTCTCCATTCAAACTTACCTCCCAATTCACTTGACCCTCAACCCTACTGTACCTAATATATTACCTTGCTCTTATTCACATTTACTCTTAACTTTCTTCTTTCACACACTTTACCAAACTCAGTCACCAGCTTCTGCAGTTTCTCACGTGAATCAGCCACCAGCGCAGTATCATCAGCGAACAACAACTGACTCACTTCCAAAGCTCTCTCATACACAACAGACTTCATACTTGCCCCTCTTTCCAAAACTCTTGCATTCACCTCCCTAACAACCCCATCCATAACCCCATATATATATACATATATATATATATATATATATATATATATATATATATATATATATATATATATATATATATATATATTATCCCTGCGTGTTGCAGAAGGCAATTAAAAGGGGAGGGAGCGGGGGGCTGGAAATCCTCCCCTCTCGTTTTTTTTTAATTTTCCAAAAGAAGGAACGGAGAACGAGGCCAGGTGAGGATATTCCCTCAGAGGCCCAGTCCTCTGTTCTTAACGCTACCTTGCTAATGCAGGAAATGGCCGATAGTTTGAAAAAAAAAAAAAAAAATATATATATATATATATATATATATATATATATATATATATATATATATATATATATTATCCCTGGGGATAGGGAAGAAAGAATACTTCCCACGTATTCCCTGCGTGTCGTAGAAGGCGACTAAAAGGGGAGGGAGTGGGTGGCTGGAAATCCTCTCCTCTCGTTTTTTTTATTTTCCAAAGGAAGGAACGGAGAGGGGGGCCAGGTGGGGATTTTCCCTCTGAGGCCCAGTCCTCTGTTCTTAACGCTACCTTGCAAACGCGGGAAATGGCGAATAGTATGAAAAAAAAAGAATATATATATATATATATATATATATATATATATATATATATATATATATATATATATATATATGTCACCCCCTCCCCCACACAAGTACGAGGTAGCACTTAGAAAAGACAACAAAGGCCACATTCCATCACACTCAGTCTCTAGCTGTCATGTATAATGCACCAAAACCACAGCTCCCTTTCCACATCTAGGTCCCACAAACTTTCCATGGTATACCCCAGATGCTTCACATGCCCTGGTTCAATCCATTGACAGCATGTCAACCCCGTTATATCACATCGTTCCAATTCACTCTATTCCCTGCACGCCTTTCACCCTCCAATTTGGTCTCCCACTTCTCGTTCCCTCCACCTCTGACACATATATCCTCTTTATCAATCTTTCCTCACTCATTCTCTCCATGTGACCAAACCATTTCAAAACACCCTATCCTGCTCTCTCAACCACACTCTTTTTTATTACCACACATCTCACTTACCCTTTCATTATTTACTAAATCAAACCACCTCACACCACATATTGTCCTCAAACATCTCATTTCCAACACATCCACCCTCTTCTGCACAACACTACTCATAGCCCACGCCTCGAAACCATATAACACTGTCGGAACCACTATTCCTTCAAACATATCCATTTTTGCTTTCCGAGATAACATTCTCGCCTTCCACACATTTTTCAATGCTTCCAGAAGTTTCACCCCCTCCCCCACCCTATGACTCGCTTCTGCTTCCATGGTTCCATCCGCTGCCAAATCCACTCCCAGATCTCTAAAACACTTCACTTCCTCCAGTTTTTCTCCATTCAAGCGTAACTCCCAAATGACTTGTCTCTCAACCCTACTGTGCCTAAAAACCTTGTTCTTATTCACATTTACTCAGTTTTCTTCTTTCACACACTTTACCAAACTAAGTCACCAGTTTCTCACCCAAATCAGCCACCAGCGATGTGTCATCAGCGAACAACAACTGACTCACTTATCAAGTGAATAAAAACTGACTAATTTCCCAAGCCCTCACATCCACAGCAGACTGCATACTTGTCCCTCTCTCCAAAACTCTTGCATTCACTTACCTAACAACCCCATCCATAAACAAATTAACCATGGAGACATCACGAACCCCTGCCGCAAACCTACATTCACTGAGAACCAATCACTTTCCTCTCTTCCTACTCATACACATGCCTTACATCCTCGATAAAAACTTTTCACTGCCTCTAACAACTTGCCTCCCACACCATATATTCTTAATACCTTCCACAGAGCTTCTCTATCAACTCTATCATATGCCTTCTCCAGATACATAAATGCTACATACAAATCCATTTGCTTTTCTAAGTATTTCTCACATACATTCTTCAAAGCAAACACCTGATCCACACATCCTCTACCACTTCTGAAACCACACTGCTCTTCCCCAATCTGATGCTCTGTTTATGCCTTCACCCTCTCAATCAATACCCTCCCATATACTTTCCCAGGAATACTCAACAAACTTATACCTCTGTAATTTGAGCACTCACCTTTATCCTCTTTGCCTTTGTACAATGGCACTATGCACGCATTCCGCCAATCCTCAGGCACCTCACCATGAGTCATACATACATTAAATAACCTTACCAACCAGTCAACAACACAGTCATCCTCTTTTTTAATAAATTCCACTGCAATACCATCCAAACCCACTGCCTTGCTGGCTTTCATCTTCCACAAAGCTTTTACTACCTCTTCTCTGTTTACCAAATCATTCTCCCTAACCCTCTCACTTTGCACACCACCTCGACCAAAACACCCTATTTCTGCCACTCTATCATCAAACACATTCAACAAACCTTCAAAATACTCACTCCATCTCCTTATCACATCACCACTACTTATTATCACCTCCCCATTAGCCCCCTTCACTGATGTTCCCATTTGTTCCCTTATCTTACGCACTTTATTTACCTCCTTCCAAAACATCTTTTTATTCTAAAATTTAATGATACTCTCTCACCCCAACTCTCATTTGCCCTCTTTTTCACCTCTAGCACCTTTCTCTTGACCTCCTGCCTCTTTCTTTTAAACATCTCCCACTCATTTGCATTATTTCCCTGCAAAAATCGTCCAAATGCCTCTCTCTTCTCTTTCACTAATAATCTTACTTCTTCATCCCATAACCCACTACCCTTTCTAATCTGCCCACCTCCCACGCTCCTCATGCCACAAGCATCTTTCGCAAGCCATCACTGCTTCCCTAAATACATCCCATTCCTCCCCCACTCCCCTTACGTCCTTGGTTCTCACCTTTTTCCATTCTGTACTCAGTCTCTCCTGGTACTTCCTCACACAAGTCTCCTTCCCAAGCTCACTTACTCTCACCACTCTCTTTACCCCAACATTCTCTCTTCTTTCTGAAAACCTCTACAAATCTTCACCTCTGCCTCCATAAGATAATGATCAGACATCCCTCCAGTTGAACCTCTCAGCACATTAACATCCAACAGTCTATCTTTCACGCGCCTATCAATTAACACATAATCCAATAATGCTCTCTGGCCATCTCTCCTACTTACATACGTATACTTATGTATATCCCTCTTTTTAAACCAAGTCTTCCCAATCACCAGTCTTTTTTCAGCACACAAATCTACCAGCTCTTCACCATTTCCTTTTACAACACTGAACATCCCATGTACACCAATTATTCCCTCAACTGCCCCATTACTCATCTTTGCATTCAAATCACCCATCACTATAACCTGGTCTCGTGCATCAAAACTACTAACACACTCACTCAGATGCTCCCAAAACACTTGCCTCTCATGATATCTCTTCTCATGCCCAGGTGCATATGCACCAATAATCTCCCATCTCTCTCCATCCACTTTCAGTTTTACCCATAACAATCTAGAGCTTACTTTCTTACACTCTATCACATTCTCCCACCATTCCTGTTTCAGGAATAGTGCTACTCCTTCCCTTGCTTTTGTTCTCTGATGATAAAGCACTAGTGCTTGATTTGGGTGAGAAACTGCAAAAGCTGGTGACAGAGTTTGGTAAAGTGTGTGAAAGAAGAAAGCTGAGAGTAAATGTGAATAAGAGCAAGGTTATTAGGTACAGTAGGGTTGAGGGACAAGTCAATTGGGAGGTAAGTTTGAATGGAGAAAAACTGGAGGAAGTGAAGTGTTTTAGATATCTGGGAGTGGATTTGGCAGCGGATGGAACCATGGAAGCGGAAGTGAGTCATAGGGTGGGGGAGGGGGTGAAAGTTCTGGGAGCATTGAAAAATGTGTGGAAGGCGAGAACGTTATCTCGGAAAGCAAAAATGGATATGTATGAAGACGTAGTGGTTCCAACAATGTTATATGGTTGCGAGGCATGGGTTATAGATAGAGTTGTGTGGAGGATGGATGTGCTGGGAATGAGATGTCTTAGGACAATATGTGGTGTGAGGTGGTTTGAATGAGTAAGTAATGAAAGGGTAAGAGAGATGTGTGGTAATAAAAAGAGTGTGGTTGAGAGAGTAGAAGAGGGTGTTTTGAAATGGTTTGGTACATGGAGAGAATGAGTGAGGAAAAATTGACAGAGGCTATATGTGTCAAAGGTGAAGGGAACGAGAAGTGGGAGACCAAATTGGAGGTGGAAAGATGGAGTGAAAAAGATTTTGAGTGATCGGGGCCTGAACATGCAGGAGGGTGAAAGCGTGCAAGGAATAGAGTGAAATGGAATGATGTGGTATACCGGGGTCGACGTGCTGTCAATGGATTGAACCAGGGCATGTGAAGCGTCTGGGGTAAACCATGGAAAGTTTTGTGGGGCCTGGATGTGAAAAGGGAGGTGTGGTTTCGGTGCATTATACATGACAGCTAGAGACTGAGTGTGAGCGAATGTGGCCTTTGTTGTCTTTTCCTAGTGCTACCTTGCGCTCATGCGGGGTGAGGGGGTTGTCATTTCATATATATATATATATATATATATATATATATATATATATATATATATATATATATATACATATATATTGAAGGGAGCGGGGGGCTGGAAATCCTCCCCTCTCATTATTTTTTTTTTTTTTCTAATTTTCCAAAAGAAGGAACAGAGAAGGGTGCCAGGTGAGGATATTCCCTCAAAGGCCCAGTTCTCTGTTCTTAACGCTACCTCGCTAACGCGGGAAATGGCGAATAGTTTGAAAGAAAGAAAGAAAAGTATATATATATATATATATATATATATATATATATATATATATATATAATATATATATATATATATATATATATATATATATATATATATATATATATATATATATATATATATATATTATATATATATATATATATATATAATATATATATATATATATATATATATATATATATATATATATATATATATATATATATATATTATCCCTGGGGATAGGGGACAAAGAATACTTCCCACATATTCCCTGCGTGTCGTAGAAGGCGACTGAAAGGGGAGGGAGCGGGGGGCTGGATATCCTCCCCTCTCGTTTTTTTTTAATTTTCCAAAAGAGTAACAGAGGGGGCCAGGTGAGGATATTCTAAAAAAGGCCCAGTCCTCTGTTCTTAACACTACCTCGCTAACGCGGGAAATGGCGATTAGTTTAAAAAAGAAAAACATATATATATATATATATTTTTTTTTTTTTTTATACTTTGTCGCTGTCTCCCGCGTTTGCGAGGTAGCGCAAGGAAACAGACGAAAGAAATGGCCCAACCCCCCCCCCCCATACACATGTACATACACACGTCCAGACACGCAAATATACATACCTACACAGCTTTCCATGGTTTACCCCAGACGCTTCACATGCCTTGCTTCAATCCACTGACAGCACGTCAACCCCTGTATACCACATGACTCCAATTCACTCTATTTCTTGCCCTCCTTTCACCCTCCTGCATGTTCAGGCCCCGATCACACAAAATCTTTTTCACTCCATCTTTCCACCTCCAATTTGGTCTCCCTCTTCTCCTCGTTCCCTCCACCTCCGACACATATATCCTCTTGGTCAATCTCTCCTCACTCATTCTCTCCATGTGCCCAAACCATTTCAAAACACCCTCTTCTGCTCTCTCGACCACGCTCTTTTTATTTCCACACATCTCTCTTACCCTTACGTTACTTACTCGATCAAACCACCTCACACCACACATTGTCCTCAAACATCTCATTTCCAGCACATCCATCCTCCTGCGCACAACTCTATCCATAGCCCATGCCTCGCAACCATACAACATTGTTGGAACCACTATTCCTTCAAACATACCCATTTTTGCTTTCCGAGATAATGTTCTCGACTTCCACACATTCTTCAAGGCCCCCAGAATTTTCGCCCCCTCCCCCACCCTATGATCCACTTCCGCTTCCATGGTTCCATCCGCTGCCAGATCCACTCCCAGATATCTAAAACACTTCACTTCCTCCAGTTTTTCTCCATTCAAACTCACCTCCCAATTGACTTGACCCTCAACCCTACTGTACCTAATAACCTTGCTCTTATTCACATTCACTCTCAACTTTCTTCTTCCACACACTTTACCAAACTCAGTCACCAGCTTCTGCAGTTTCTCACATGAATCAGCCACCAGCGCTGTATCATCAGCGAACAACAACTGACTCACTTCCCAAGCTCTCTCATCCCCAACAGACTTCATACTTGCCCCTCTTTCCAAAACTCTTGCATTTACCTCCCTAACAACCCCATCCATAAACAAATTAAACAACCATGGAGACATCACACACCCCTGTCGCAAACCTACATTCACTGAGAACCAATCACTTTCCTCTCTTCCTACACGTACACATGCCTTACATCCTTGATAAAAACTTTTCACTGCTTCTAACAACTTTCCTCCCACACCATATATTCTTAATACCTTCCACAGAGCATCTCTATCAACTCTATCATATGCCTTCTCCAGATCCATAAATGCTACATACAAATCCATTTGCTTTTCTAAGTATTTCTCACATACATTCTTCAAAGCAAACACCTGATCCACACTTCCTCTACCGCTTCTGAAACCACACTGCTCTTCCCCAATCTGATGCTCTGTACATGCCTTCACCCTCTTAATCAATACCCTCCCATATAATTTACTCAACAAACTTATACCTCTGTAATTTGAGTACTCACTCTTATCCCCTGTGCCTTTGTACAATGGCACTATGCACGCAATCCGCCAATCCTCAGGCACCTCACCATGAGTCATACATACATTAAATAACCTTACCAACCAGTCAACAATACAGTCATCCCCTTTGTTAATAAATTCCACTGCAATACCATCCAAACCTGCTGCCTTGCCGGCTTTCATCTTCCACAAAGCTTTTACTACCTCTTCTCTGTTTACCAAATCATTTTCCCTAACCCTCTCACTTTGCACACCACCTCGACCAAAACACCCTATATCTGCCACTCTATCATCAAACACATTCAACAAACCTTCAAAATACTCACTCCATCTCCTTCTCACATCACCACTACTTGTTATCACCTCCCCATTTCCGCCCTTCACTGAAGTTCCCATTTGCTCCCTTGTCTTACGCACTTTATTTACCTCCTTCCAGAACATCTTTTTACTCTCCCTAAAACCTAATGATACTCTCTCACCCCAACTCTTATTTGCCCTCTTTTTCACCTCTTGCACCTTTCTCTTGACCTCCTGTCTCTTTCTTTTATACATCTCCCACTCAATTGCATTTTTTCCCTGCAAAAATAGTCCAAATGCCTCTCTCTTCTCTTTCACTAATAATCTTACTTCTTCATCCCACCACTCACTACCCTTTCTAATCAACCCACCTCCCACTCTTCTCATGCCACAAGCATCTTTTGCGCAATCCATCACTGATTCCCTAAATACATCCCATTCCTCCCCCACTCCCCTTACTTCCACTGTTCTCACCTTTTTCCATTCTGTACTCAGTCTCTCCTGATACTTCCTCACACAAGTCTCCTTCCCAAGCTCACTTACTCTCACCACCCTCTTCACCCCATCATTCACTCTTCTTTTCTGAAAACCCATACAAATCTTCACCTTAGCCTCCACAAGATAATGATCAGACATCCCTCCAGTTGCACCTCTCAGCACATTAACATCCAAAAGTCTCTCTTTCGCGTGCCTGTCAATTAAAACGTAATCCAATAACGCTCTCTGGCCATCTCTCCTACTTACATATGTATACTTATGTATATCTCACTTTTTAAACCAGGTATTCCCAATCACCAGTCCTTTTTCAGCACATAAATCTACAAGCTCTTCACCATTTCCATTTACAATACTGAACGCCCCAAGTATACCAATTATTCCCTCAACTGCCACATTACTCACCTTTGCATTCAAATCACCCATCACTATAACCAGGTCTCGTGCATCAAAACCACTAACACACTCATTCAGCTGCTCCCAAAACACTTGCCTCTCATGATCTTTCTTCTCATGCCCAGGTGCATATGCACCAATAATCACCCATCTCTCTCCATCAACTTTCAGTTTTACCCATATTAATCGAGAATTTACTTTCTTACATTCTGTCACATACTCCCATTACTCCTGTTTCAGGAGTAGTGCTACTCCTTCCCTTGCTCATGTCCTCTCACTAACCCCTGACTTTACTCCCAAGACATATATATATATATATATATATATATATATATATATACATATATATATATATATATATATATATATATATATATATATATATATATATATATATAATATATATATATATATATATATATATATATATATATATATATTTTTTTTTTTTATACTTTGTCGCTGTCTCCCGCGTTTGCGAGGTAGCGCAAGGAAACAGACGAAAGAAATGGCCCAACCCCCCCCCATACACATGTATATACATACATCCACACACGCAAATATACATACCTACACAGCTTTCCATGGTTTACCCCAGACGCTTCACATGCCTTGATTCAATCCACTGACAGCACGTCAACCGCGGTATACCACATCGCTCCAGTTCACTCTATTCCTTGCCCTCCTTTCACCCTCCTGCATGTTCAGGCCCCGATCACACAAAATCTTTTTCACTCCATCTTTCCACCTCCAATTTGGTCTCCCTCTTCTCCTTGCTCCCTCCACCTCCGACACATATATCCTCTTGGTCAATCTTTCCTCACTCATCCTCTCCATGTGCCCAAACCACTTCAAAACACCCTCTTCTGCTCTCTCAACCACGCTCTTTTTATTTCCACACATCTCTCTTACCCTTACGTTACTCACTCGATCAAACCAACTCACACCACACAATGTCCTCAAACATCTCATTTCCAGCACATCCATCCTCCTGCGCACAACTCTATCCATAGCCCACGCCTCGGACCATACAACATTCTTGGAACCACTATTCCTTCAAACATACCCATTTTTGCTTTCCGAGATAATGTTCTCGACTTCCACACATTCTTCAAGGCCCCCAGAATTTTCGCCCCCTCCCCCACCCTATGATCCACTTCCGCTTCCATGGTTCCATCCGCTGCCAGATCCACTCCCAGATATCTAAAACACTTCACTTCCTCCAGTTTTTCTCCATTCAAACTCACCTCCCAATTGACTTGACCCTCAACCCTACTGTACCTAATAACCTTGCTCTTATTCACATTTACTCTTAACTTTCTTCTTCCACACACTTTACCAAACTCAGTCACCAGCTTCTGCAGTTTCTCACATGAATCAGCCACCAGCGCTGTATCATCAGCGAACAACAACTGACTCACTTCCCAAGCTCTCTCATCCCCAACAGACTTCATACTTGCCCCTCTTTCCAAAACTCTTGCATTTACCTCCCTAACAACCCCATCCATAAACAAATTAAACAACCATGGAGACATCACACACCCCTGCCGCAAACCTACATTCACTGAGAACCAATCACTTTCCTCTCTTCCTACACGTACACATGCCTTACATCCTCGATAAAAACTTTTCACTGCTTCTAACAACTTTCCTCCCACACCATATATTCTTAATACCTTCCACAGAGCATCTCTATCAACTCTATCATATGCCTTCTCCAGATCCATAAATGCTACATACAAATCCATTTGCTTTTCTATATATATATATATATATATATATATATATATATATATATATATATATATATATATATATATATTTCTTTCACACACTTTACCAAACTCAGTCACCAGCTTCTGCAGTTTCTCACACGAATCAGCCACCAGCGCTATATCATCAGCGAACAACAACAAAAAAAAAAAATAAAAAATAAAAAAAAAAATATATATATATATATATATATATATATATATATATATATATATATATATATATATATATATATACCACATCGCTCCAATTCACTTTATTCCTTGCCCTCCTTTCACCCTCCTGCATGTTCAGGCCCCGATCACACAATATCTTTTTCACTCCATCTTTTCAGCTACAATTTGGTCTCCCTCTTCTCCTCGTTCCCTCCAACTCCGACACATATATCCTCTTGGTCAATCTTTCCTCACTCATTCTCTCCATGTGCCCAAACCATTTCAAAACACCCTCTTCTGCTCTCTCAACCACGCTCTTTTTATTTCCACACATCTCTCTTACCCTTACGTTACTCACTCGATCAAACCACCTCACACCACACATTGTCCTTAAACATCTCATTTCCAGCACATCCATCCTCCTGCGCACAACCCTATCTATAGCCCACGCCTCGCAACCATACAACATTGTTGGAACCACTATTCCTTCAAACATACCCATTTTTGCTTTCCGAGATAATGTTCTCGACTTCCACACACTCTTCAAGGCTCCCAGGATTTTCACCCCCTCCCACACCCTATGATCCACTTCCGCTTCCATGGTTCCATCCGCTGCCAGATCCACTCCCAGATATCTAAAACACTTTACTTCCTCCAGTTTTTCTCCATTCAAACTTACCTCGCAATTGACTTGACCCTCAACCCGACTGTACCTGATAACCTTGCTCTTATTCACATTTACTCTTAACTTTCTTCTTTCACACACTTTACCAAACTCAGTCACCAGCTTCTGCAGTTTCTCACACGAATCAGCCACCAGCGCTGTATTATCAGCGAACAACAACTGACTCACTTCCCAAGCTCTCTCATCCCCAACAGACTTCATACTTGCCCCACTTTCCAAAACTCTTGCATTCACCTCCCTAACAACCCCATCCATAAACAAATTAAACAACCATGGAGACATCACACACCCCTGCCGCAAACCTACATTCACTGAGAACCAATCACTTTCCTCTCTTCCTACACGTACACATATATATATATATGGGAGCGGGGGGCTGGAAATCCTCCCCTCTTGCTTTTTTCTTTTTTAATTTTCCAAAAGAAGGAACAGAGAAGGGGGCCAGGTGAGGATTTCCCTCAGAGGCCCAGTCCTCTGTTCTGAACACTACCTTGCTAACGCAGGAAATGGCAAATACTTTGAAAAAAAAATACATATATATATATATATATATATATATATATATATATATATATATATATATATACATATATATATATATATATATATGGAAGCGGAAGTGGATCATAGGGTGGGGGAGGGGGCGAAAATCCTGGGAGCCTTGAAGAATGTGTGGAAGTCGAGAACATTATCTCGGAAAGCAAAAATGGGTATGTTTGAGCGAATAGTGGTTCCAACAATGTTGTATGGTTGCGAGGCGTGGGCTATGGATAGAGTTGTGCGCAGGAGGATGGATGTGCTGGAAATGAGATGTTTGAGGACAATGTGTGGTGTGAGGTGGTTTGATCGAGTAAGTAACGTAAGGGTAAGAGAGATGTGTGGAAATAAAAAGAGCGTGGTTGAGAGAGCAGAAGAGGGTGTTTTGAAATGGTTTGGGCACATGGAGAGAATGAGTGAGGAAAGATTGACCAAGAGGATATATGTGTCGGAGGTGGAGGGAACGGGGAGAAGTGGGAGACCAAATGGGAGGTGGAAAGATGGAGTGAAAAAGATTTTGTGTGATCGGGGCCTGAACATGCAGGAGGGTGAAAGGAGGGCAAGGAATAGAGTGAATTGGATCGATGTGGTGTACTGGGGTTGGCGTGCTGTCAGTGGATTGAATCAGGGCATGTGAAGCATCTAAGGTAAACCATGGAAAGCTGTGTAGGTATGTATATTTGTGTGTGTGGACGTGTATGTATATACATGTGTATGGGGGTGGGTTGGGCCATTTCTTTCGTCTGTTTCCTTGCGCTACCTCACAGACGCAGGAGACAGCGACAAAGCAAAATATATATATATATATATATATATATATATATATATATATATATATATATATTTTTTTTTTTTTTTCATACTATTCACCATTTCCCACGTCAGTGAGGTAGCGTTAAGAACAAAGGACTGGGCCTTTGAGGGAATATCCTTACCTGGCCCCCTTCTCTGCTCCTTCTTTTGGAAAATTAAAAAAAAACAGAGGGGAGGATTTCCAGCCACCCGCTCCCTCCCCTTTTAGTCGCCTTCTACAACACGCAGGGAATACATGGGAAGCATTCTTTCTCCCCTATCCCCAGGGATATATATATATATATATATATTTTTTCTTCTTTCATACTATTCACCATTTCCCGCATTAGCGAGGTTGCGTTAAGAACAAAGGACTGGACCTTTGAGGGAATATCCTCAAATGGCCCCCTTCTCTGTCCCTTCTTTTGGAAAATTAAAAAAAACGAGAGGGGAGGATTTCCAGCCCCCCGCTCCCTTCCCTTTTAGTCGCCTTCTACGACACGCAGGGAATACGTGGGAAGCATTCTTTCTCCCCTATCCCCAGGGATAATATATATATATACATATATATATATATATATATATATATATATATATATATATATATATATATATTGGATTACGTGTTAATTGACAGGCGTGCGAAAGAGAGACTTTTGGATGTCAATGTGCTGAGAGGTGCAACTGGAGGGATGTCTGATCATTATCTTGTGGAGGCTAAGGTGAAGATTAGTATGGGTTTTCAGAAAAGAAGAGTTAATGTTGGGGTGAAGAAGGTGGTGAGAGTAAGTGAGCTTGGGAAGGAGACCTGTGTGAAGAAGTATCAGGAGAGACTGTGTACAGAATGGAAAAAGGTGAGAACAATGGAAGTAAGGGGAGTGGGGGAGGAATGGGATGTATTTAGGGAATCAGTGATGGATTGCGCAAAAGATGCTTGTGGCATGAGAAGAGTGGGAGGTGGGCTGTTTAGAAAGGGTAGTGAGTGGTGGGATGAAGAAGTAAGAGTATTAGTGAAAGAGAAGAGAGAGGCATTTGGACGATTTTTGCAGGGAAAAAATGCAATTGAGTGGGAGAAGTATAAAAGAAAGAGACAGGAGGTCAAGAGAAAGGTGCAAGAGGTGAAAAAAAGGGCAAATGAGAGTTGGGGTGAGAGACTATCAGTAAATTTTAGGGAGAATAAAAAGATGTTCTGGAAGGAGGTAAATAGGGTGCGTAAGACAAGGGAGCAAATGGGAACTTCAGTGAAGGGCGTAAATGGGGAGGTGATAACAAGTAGTGGTGATGTGAGAAGGAGATGGAATGAGTATTTTGAAGGTTTGTTGAATGTGTCTGATGACAGAGTGGCAGATATAGGGTGTTTGGGTCGAGGTGGTGTGCAAAGTGAGAGGGTTAGGGAAAATGATTTGGTAAACAGAGAAGAGGTAGTAAAAGCTTTGCGGAAGATGAAAGCCGGCAAGGCAGCAGGTTTGGATGGTATTGCAGTGGAATTTATTAAAAAAGGGGGTGACTGTATTGTTGACTGGTTGGTAAGGTTATTTAATGTATGTATGACTCATGGTGAGGTGCCTGAGGATTGGCGGAATGCGTGCATAGTGCCATTGTACAAAGGCAAAGGGGATAAGAGTGAGTGCTCAAATTACAGAGGTATAAGTTTGTTGAGTATTCCTGGTAAATTATATGGGAGGGTATTGATTGAGAGGGTGAAGGCATGTACAGAGCATCAGATTGGGGAAGAGCAGTGTGGTTTCAGAAGTGGTAGAGGATGTGTGGATCAGGTGTTTGCTTTGAAGAATGTATGTGAGAAATACTTAGAAAAGCAAATGGATTTGTATGTAGCATTTATGGATCTGGAGAAGGCATATGATAGAGTTGATAGAGATGCTCTGTGGAAGGTATTAAGAATATTTGGTGTGGGAGGCAAGTTGTTAGAAGCAGTGAAAAGTTTTTATCGAGGATGTAAGGCATGTGTACGTGTAGGAAGAGAGGAAAGTGATTGGTTCTCAGTGAATGTAGGTTTGCGGCAGGGGTGTGTGATGTCTCCATGGTTGTTTAATTTGTTTATGGATGGGGTTGTTAGGGAGGTAAATGCAAGAGTCTTGGAAAGAGGGGCAAGTATGAAGTCTGTTGGGGATGAGAGAGCTTGGGAAGTGAGTCAGTTGTTGTTCGCTGATGATACAGCGCTGGTGGCGGATTCATGTGAGAAACTGCAGAAGCTGGTGACGGAGTTTGGTAAAGTGTGTGGAAGAAGAAAGTTAAGAGTAAATGTGAATAAGAGCAAGGTTATTAGGTACAGTAGGGCTGAGGGTCAAGTCAATTGGGAGGTGAGTTTGAATGGTGAAAAACTGGAGGAAGTGAAGTGTTTTAGATATCTGGGAGTGGATCTGGCAGCGGATGGAACCATGGAAGCGGAAGTGGATCATAGGGTGGGGGAGGGGGCGAAAATTTTGGGAGCCTTGAAAAATGTGTGGAAGTCGAGAACATTATCCCGGAAAGCAAAAATGGGTATGTTTGAAGGAATAGTAGTTCCAACAATGTTGTATGGTTGCGAGGCGTGGGCTATGGATAGAGTTGTGCGCAGGAGGATGGATGTGCTGGAAATGAGATGTTTGAGGACAATGTGTGGTGTGAGGTGGTTTGATCGAGTAAGTAACGTAAGGGTAAGAGAGAGGTGTGGAAATAAAAAGAGCGTGGTTGAGAGAGCAGAAGAGAGTGTTTTAAAATGGTTTGGGCACATGGAGAGAATGAGTGAGGAAAGATTGACCAAGAGGATATATGTGTCGGAGGTGGAGGGAACGAGGAGAAGAGGGAGACCAAATTGGAGGTGGAAAGATGGAGTGAAAAAGATTTTGTGTGATCGGGGCCTGAACATGCAGGAGGGTGAAAGGAGGGCAAGGAATAGAGTGAATTGGAGCGATGTGGTATACAGGGGTTGACGTGCTGTCAGTGGATTGAATCAAGGCATGTGAAGCGTCCGGGGTAAACCATGGAAAGCTGTGTAGGTATGTATATTTGTGTGTGTGGACGTGTGTATGTACATGTGTATGGGGGGGGTTGGGCCATTTCTTTCGTCTGTTTCCTTGCGCTACCTCGCAATACGCGGGAGACAGCGACAAGGTATAAAAAAAAAAAAAAAAAAAAAAAAAATATATATATATATATATATATATATATATTTATTTTATTTATTTATTATACTTTGTCGCTGTCTCCCGCGTTTGCGAGGTAGCGCAAGGAAACAGACGAAAGAAATGGCCCAAACCCCCCCATACACATGTATATACGTACGTCCACACACGCAAATATACATACCTACACAGCTCTCCATGGTTTACCCCAGACGCTTCACATGCCCTGATTCAATCCACCGACAGCATGTCAACCCCAGTACACCACATTGCTTCAATTCACTCTATTCCTTGCCCTCCTTTCACCCTCCTGCATGTTCAGGCCCCGATCACACAAAATCTTTTTCACTCCATCTTTCCACCTCCAATTTGGTCTCCCTCTTCTCCTCATTCCCTCCACCTCCGACATATATATCCTCTTGGTCAATCTTTCCTCACTCATTCTCTCCATGTGCCCAAACCACCTCAAAACACCCTCTTCTGCTCTCTCAACCACGCTCTTTTTATTTCCACACATCTCTCTTACCCTTACGTTACTCACTCGATCAAACCACCTCACACCACACATTGTCCTCAAACATCTCATTTCCAGCACCTCCATCCTCCTGCGCACAAATCTATCCATAGCCCACGCCTCGCAACCATACAACATTGTTGGAACCACTATTCCTTCAAACATACCCATTTTTGCTTTCCGAGATAATGTTCTCGACTTCCACACATTCTTCAAGGCCCCCAGAATTTTCGCCCCCTCCCCCACCCTATGATCCACTTCTGCTTCCATGGTTCCATCCGCTGCCAGATCCACTCCCAGATATCTAAAACACTTCACTTCCTCCAGTTTTTCTCCATTCAAACTTACCTCCCAATTGACTTGACCCTCAACCCTACTGTACCTAATAACCTTGCTCTTATTCACATTTACTCTTAACTTTCTTCTTCCACACACTTTACCAAACTTAGTCACCAGCTTCTGCAGTTTCTCACATGAATCAGCCACCAGCGCTGTATCATCAGCGAACAACAACTGACTCACTTCCCAAGCTCTCTCATCCCCAACAGACTTCATACTTGCCCCTCTTTCCAAAACTCTTGCATTTACCTACCTAACAACCCCATCCATAAACAAATTAAACAACCATGGAGACATCACACACCCCTGCCGCAAACCTACATTCACTGAGAACCAATCACTTTCCTCTCTTCCTACACGTACACATGCCTTACATCATCGATAAAAAATGTATGTATGTATGTATGTATGTATGACTCATGGTGAGGTGCCTGAGGACTGGCGGAATGCGTGCATAGTGCCATTGTACAAAGGCAAAGGGGATAAGAGTGAGTGCTCAAATTACAAAGGTATAAGTTTGTTGAGTATTCCTGGTAAATTATATGGGAGGGTATTGATTGAGAGGGTGAAGGCATGTACAGAGCATCAGATTGGGGAAGAGCAGTGTGGTTTCAGAAGTGGTAGAGGATGTGTGGATCAGGTGTTTGCATTGAAGAATGTATGTGAGAAATACTTAGAAAAGCAAATGGATTTGTATGTAGCATTTATGGATCTGGAGAAGACATATGATAGAGTTGATAGAGATGCTCTGTGGAAGGTATTAAGAATATATGGTGTGGGAGGAAAGTTGTTAGAAGCAGTGAAAAGTTTTTATCGAGGATGTAATATATATATATATATATATATATATATATATATATATATATATATATATATATATATATATTGGTTCTCAGTGAATGTCGGTTTGTGTCACGGGTGTGTGATGTCTCCATGGTTGTTTAATTTGTTTATGGATGGGGTTGTTAGGGAGATAAATGCAAGAGTTTTGGAAAGAGGGGTAAGTATGAAGTCTGTTGGGGATGAGAGAGCTTGGGAAGTGAGTCAGTTGTTGTTCGCTGATGATACAGCGCTGGTGGCTGATTCATGTGAGAAACTGCAGAAGCTGGTGACTGAGTTTGGTAAAGTGTGTGAAAGAAGAAAGTTAAGAGTAAATGTGAATAAGAGCAAGGTTATTAGGTACAGTAGGGTTGAGGGTCAAGTCAATTGGGAGGTGAGTTTGAATGGAGAAAAACTGGAGGAAGTGAAGTGTTTTAGATATCTGGGAGTGGATCTGGCAGCGGATGGAACCATGGAAGCGGAAGTGGATCATAGGGTGGGGGAGGGGGCGAAAATTCTGGGAGCCTTGAAGAATGTGTGGAAGTCGAGAACATTAGCTCGGAAAGCAAAAATGGGTATGTTTGAAGGAATAGTGGTTCCAACAATGTTGTATGGTTGCGAGGCGTGGGCTATGGATAGAGTTGTGCGCAGGAGGATGGATGTGCTGGAAATGAGATGTTTGAGGACAATGTGTGGTGTGAGGTGGTTTGATCGAGTAAGTAACGTAAGGGTAAGAGAGATGTGTGATATAAAGAGCGTGGTTCAGAGAGCAGAAGAGGGTGTTTTGAAATGGTTTGGGCACATGGAGAGAATGAGTGAGGAAAGATTGACCAAGAGGATATATGTGTCGGAGGTGGAGGGAACGAGGAGAAGAGGGAGACCAAATTGGAGGTGGAAAGATGGAGTGAAAAAGATTTTGTGTGATCGGGGCCTGAACATGCAGGAGGGTGAAAGGAGGGCAAGGAATAGAGTGAATTGGAGCGATGTGGTATACCGGGGTTGACGTGCTGTCAGTGGATTGAATCGGGGCATGTGAAGCGTCTGGGGTAAACCATGGAAAGCTGTGTAGGTATGTATATTTGTGTGTGTGGACGTATGTATATACATGTGTATGGGGGTGGGTTGGGCCATTTCTTTCGTCTGTTTCCTTGCGCTACCTCGCAAACGCGGGAGACAGCGACAAAGCAAAAAAAAAAAAAAAATATATATATATATATATATATATATATATATATATATATATATATATATATATATATATATATATATACACATATATATATATATATTTTCGACCAACCGCTAGGGGTGGATGAATAACTGGTTATCTGAGGAATGACTGTTGTAACCTCATCAATCCATTCAATCTATCTAAGAGCATTATCTATCATATAATCTCTCCTGATCTAAATTACACATTACTTTAAATCTTTTAGCTTATAGCTCAACTGCACCATTTTCTTCTGCAAAACATATCTTACATCTTTCATCAAAGTCCTCAAAACATTCCATATTCCTATCCACTTTTGTATACTAGTTTACACTAGTCACTATAACAGTCTTACACCTTTTTTTCTCATTTGTATGATATCCTACACCAATATACATTTCTATCTATTTATCTTTCTATATCTCTGATGCCAGTTCCCTCTGGGAAGTGTCTTAAGGGGGTGGCCATGGCAAAAGTCGCCATACCTGGTGAACTCCAGCGCTGTATTTTAGCCTTGTGTGCCTCATCCTTAACAGGCCACCAGAAAGGGCATTTCTAGCATAGTGTTTCAAAGGCTCCTACCTTATGCTCTTAGTAACTTATACTACCCAAAGTGTATACCTTATGTTCCAAACTACTACTTCTATCTCATGCTCCCACCTAATGTTCCTATCGACTTCTACCTAATGTTTCTACCAAATGTTCCTGCATAATGTTCCTACCTACTACTTGTCTATTGCTCCCTCTACTTTATCAAAAGCCAGCACTAGCAAAATATACATTTCATCATACTATTTTATACTCCTACTTTCCAAAATGTTTTCTCTTTCCAACTGTTCCTTCCACTAAATTTCCTTTCTGACAAAAATCTAAAGATAAAATAATCTATTTCTTTCCTTCTAATATCCATCTATTGCCATAACATCAGCCAAATCACTACTAAACAGGTTCTCAAAGAAAAGTACCATTTCTTGAAGTGACTTAAAATTCCTAGCACTACATCAAATTTCCTTCATAAAGCAGATAATCATCTAGAACATACTCTTTTTAATGACCATCATAAGCACATTTAGTCATTTACTAACAAAACATAATTTTCTGTGTTCACTTCTTTTCCAAAATCGATATCCCATTCCGTTCCTCTTACTATAATGAAATTTTACATCAGTATAACAAGCATCACCATTCTTAATCAAATGAATCTTTTCAAGTGCAAGAGCCTGTGGACAGTGATCATTCACAGTTCTTGCTTCTCTTAAATGCAGCCTGCATTTCCTGCATTACCACCTATGAAAGATGAAGAAAAGGCCTCATTCACTCACATCAAGTCTCTAGCTGTCATGTATAATGTGCCAACATCCACAACTAGGCCTCAGACACCTTTCCATTGTTTCTCCTGACAGATTCATGTGCTCTGGTTCAATGCGTTGACAGCACATTGCCTCAAATATGCCATGTCACTCCAATTCACTCTACTCCATGCACACATTACTCCCTCTTGCATATTCAGGCCCTGTGCATTTAAAATCTTTTCCACTCCATTGCTCCATCTGCAATTTGGTCCTCTTCACCTTATCTCCTGCACTTATGACATACACACAGTACAGTAATCTTATTGTCAACATCTCACTTATCCTCTCCACAAGTCCAAACTATTTCATACTCCTATCTAGTAGTTTTACAATACATAATCAACAATTGTATCATTGACAGTACTTCCTTCATCACAATAGTATATCTGGTTATCTCTTCAATAGCATATTTTTGCCTTAGGGATACAGGTTATCTCTTCTTCAGTACCATTTTCTCTCATGAGGGATACTGTTGACTTGATCCATCTTCCATCTCTTATTTCTATATATTTTACACCCCAACATAAAATTCCTTTGCCCCTAATAAACCTAGGCAAGAACTCAACATACAAGCATACAAACAGACGGACAAACAAATATCATAAACCAAATATTACAAAAAAGTCCATCTGCTTAACGCATTTCCAATTCAAACAAATGCAGTCTCTAAGATTTATAAATGCCCAATGTGTTAAAGTGTGACAAGTACTTCCACTCATACAAAACTACTACAGTAAAGCCTTGATTTAACAGATCCCAACTTATGGATTTTGGATCTAACGGACCATAATACAGTAAATAATTAATAATGAAGAAACAATAAAAAAATTTCAAACGCTGCACCGTGCATTTCATATTGCACTTGTTTTTGGTAGTGTGGGGTAGACTCACTTTGTTTCGGTCTCAGCCTGCCTAAAGCTATTGTGCAGTCAGGTTGTATATAGAGTGTTTCTGTTATTTCAGAATTGTGATAAGATTTAATAAATAATTTTGCAATCCTTGCAATTCAAAATGGTATCAAGTGAAAGAGGCGTTAAAAGAAAGCCTGTGAACTTAAATGTGGTACAGAAATTAGAACAATATGTCTCGATTTCACAAACTTTCAGCACTAATGGACATCCCTTCCCCCCTATTGGTCCGTTGAATTGAGGGTTTACTGTATTTCCATTTAAACTTTGAAGTTGATTCATAAAGTGAACCCAAAGTTTATTCCAAATACAGTGCAAAACTGTGAATGTCAAGGAACATATTCGCATAATAATTAGCAAACATCAGGGAGAAAATAAATGATAGAAATGAAAATAAGGGTAGAATGAGTGACACCATGCATTCGTATTGGTTATAAGCAGATGATAGAATAAATCATAAATGCCCTCACCACAAAAGAAAATTATGGAAGGGATGATAAGTACACAATTCTCAGTGATACAGTTGTGAAAGTAAATCACAAGGTAAATAACAACAGGCATAATACATCATAAGAAACAGGTCTTGCTATATGGTCATGACAAGAATTCAGTGTGAGCAACTGAATAAATGCCTTATGATTGTTGAGGGAAATGTTAAAAGCACAATTACTATTGATTTTAATGAAGAAGAGAAAGTATGAATAATAAACAACAGTAAAATATAGAGAGGAGTTATACATAATGAATGCAGATTTATACAACCTGACACAATAACACAGGCTAAGCCTACCACAATGTCTGTCAATGACCTCCCATTTGTTCCTTTCTCTAACAATTTTTTCCTCCTTTCCCACATTGGTAATGCAGCACTAGGAACATGTGAAAAACAACCTCATTTGCTTATATCCACTCTTTAGCTGACTTGTATAATGCACTAAAACCAGAGCCCCCTATTAACAAGCAAGCCCCACAGTGCTTCTGTGGTTTCCCATGACCTATTTATATGCCTAGGTCCAGCCTACTGACATATTGCTCCCTGTATACCACATCAATCCAATTTGCTTTATTCCATGCATGATTGCCTGCATGATCAGCAACTGAACTCTAATAGCATCATCCATTCCTCCACCTCCTCCTTGGTTCCCAACCTTTTCCTTGTTCCCTCTACTTCTGACATGTATACCCTCTAAGACATACTCTCAATATCTCTAAACCATTTCAGCACACTCTCTTCAGCCCTCTCCTACATACTTTTATTCACTTCAACCCTCCTCACACCATATATTCTCCTCAAACACTTCATTCCAACCCATCCATCCTTTTCAGTACTACTTTAGCAAGGGCCCACACCTCCTATCCATACAACACTGTCGGGACTACTATATCATCAAACATACCCACCTTTGCCCTCACAGGCAATAACCTTGCTTTCAAAATACTCAGTAATCTCTGGGCCTTGGACCCCCTGACCACCCTGTGGCTCACTTCAGTTCCATTCCATTTGCTGCCACGTCAACTTAGAGGTATCTATAACACTCCAGTTCCTCAAGGTTCTTTCCATTCAAAATCATACTCCAACTAACCAATCTCTCTTCACTGCTAAACCTAATTACCTTGCGTTCATTCACATTTATTCTCCACTTCTTTAACATGCTCCCCTAAATCCAGAAACCAAATCTGGCAATTTCTCATTTGAATCTGCTGGCAGCACTGTGTCACAAGCAAACAAAAGCTGACACCTCTCAGGGACCCCCATCCCCAACAGACAGCAGACTTATTCCTCCCTCCAAGATGCTCTCATTTACCAACCTCACCATCCCATCCACCATCTCATTTAATAAATATACTTCAAAAATATTCATATGAAAATGTAGAAAAAAAATAATCACTTCAAAAGCATTTTTGGGCCATTACTTTTGCTGTTGTGCATAATTTTGTAAATGTTTCAATACAATGCGCTAAAAAGTGTGTGAACAAGGCTGAGTGTATAGTGAGTTGTGATTGTATACTAAAGTTTGTTTTACCTTCACAGGAATAATGTTTACCAATTATTATGTTTCTCAACTTGGAGGCTAACGTCAAATCTATACTTGCTTGCCTTGTCGTAATGTTGGTTCACTTTCTCTCCTCTATAGGCATCACTTTGGTGTTTGCTTCCATGAGCTGGCTTCTTGTGTGCTCCCACCACTAGGTAGACCATACAATACTTGGCAAGGTGCTGCATCACATGATCACTGTGTGGCTGCTGGCAACTCAAGGGTGGGCCATTCTGATGTCTAATGTCTCTCCCTACACCTTAAAGCTTCTGAACTCCCTACCCTCTCATGTCTTTCCCAACAACTATGAAAAGGTACATTTTAAAATACAGGCTTTTCACTTCCTCTAAAATTTGTAATTACTTTCCCCTTGTCTCATTTTCTTTTCTTTTTATCAACCTCTCTCGACTTCAATTACGGCACATTCTTGATGTGGACTTGTGACTGAAGCCACCATCATAAAAAAAAAAAATTTCTTAGTGTTATTTAATGATAATTCTTTATAACAGTCAAACCCTTTCAACCATCACTCCTTCAAAACTTTTCAGGTAAACTAAAAAAATTTATACCTCAGTATTTCAAACATTTACCTTTTCCCCCCATATGGCAAATCAAAGATCAAGACAATGGTGTATTTCGATTCGGCTACTGAACATTAATGTAAATCTTGGCCCCTAGGTGAGGCTTCCATAAGATCTATAGATTTCAACAACTTTTTCACTGACTTTTCCCTCACACTTTACCTGGTTCTCTTACCCCACTTATAATCAATTTAGCTAAAAATATTGTACCCCTAAATCAGAACTTTATCATTCAAGGGTCTCCCTAAACAATGAAATCTTTTGCATCCAAGAGGACTACAGTAAGGTGGAAGAAATTTGCCTTAGTAATATTGGTGAAAAAGTTGACTGAAGGATCTGTTTTTATTAGCACTTTATTGTATTTCTGTACGTATTTGCATTATCTTATTTTATCCCCAAAGGGTTGTTAAGAATTAAAGACCAAAGTAATACTGTAGAAAACCCAGTCAATTAAAAAAAATCAAGCTTCTATTAGCATTCAGTTCTTTCCTGTGCGTATTTCTAGGATTTATAATCCATCAATATCCAAGTGAACTGCAATAGAAATAGGCCTCCCTAACCAACTAAATCCACCAAATTTGCTGTAGGATAGGAGAAACACACCTGTAATAATGTAGCAGACCCAGTTGACAATTACTCTTAGATTTTTGTTGAGGAGACTACGATACTATATGTGCATAACACTGTGAATGATGATGTCACCATAAGAAATGAAATCTAAAAGCATTGCAGTATCAATGAAATACACTTTTACTATATCTTGATGGGTTTCGGCAGATTTCTCTGCATTTCAGCGGGAAGTATGTTGCCCTGGGAAAACAAAACCACGAAGTGCTATAAGATTGGTGAAATACGCCTGAGACAGCGTAGGAAACTCTGTCAAGTAAGAACTTCTCTTGAATTTCAGTGGACTTCATGCCTGAGGATAAGTCTTCTATGTGTAGCCCTAACCGTTGCATAGTTGTCATTGTATCATTGGGATGGAAATCACGAAACAAAACAAAAAAAACAGAAAAGCAATTATCTACTACTAAACATTAATTCCATTAGTTGACTGAGCTTCCTATATCAATACAGAGAATCTCAATAAATTTCGTCATTTTGGGATACCAATTATGGGAGATAGCAAACGCGGGAGACAGCGACAAAGTATAATAAAAAAAAATAAAAATAATAACATCTCTCAACGATAAAGATGACATCAGTGTTTGGCAGGTACTTCTGTTATGGTGAATCATATATGAAGCATTTAAAACATAGATACCATATAGTATTGCTAATTGCCATGCAGAGCTATATTAGTCAACTACCTCACTGCCTTATGCATATCCAAATCCTTACTTAATCAATAAGAAACCTTTCAAGTTTCAGGTGTACTATCCCGGGGTATGGCACAATCGTTCCAGCATATTGCAATGCTTCGGTTATCTAGAATATTTGTAAAACGGCCTGTACATCCCTAGGTCTAACAAACGATACTGATATTCTTCGTACTCACATTGCCAGCCTCCTTCACCAGTTTTAAGGCGACGGAAAAACATTCCTGCTTGTTGATACTCGCCATGATCAATGGAACCTCTGTCACTGAAACACCGCTGAAAAGAAGTGGTTGAAACATGATACCAATATATTCATTTCTGTATATATATATATATATATATATATATATATATATATATATATATATATATATATATATATATATATATAATATATATATATAAACAGTATCACCAAGAATATAATTCTCCTACCTTTCAAATTTGTAATGTAAAATAGTAGATTAACAGCAGAAAAAGGAACTTTGATCAGAAACTCGGATTGTCTTGACTTTTTCACTTACATTGAAACTATAATGTATATTCCCAAACTGAATATTATTCCATTCTGTGAAACTATAGTTTACGGGCTTTGTAAAGTATTTAGAATAACATTCCTGCAAAAATCAAGATTACACTACAATGTGACTTTAGCGATAATGATCCCGGGGAATGATGACCTGCTGTGTGTACAGAAATGTGACCTGTCGGCGAAAACATAACATGTCAAAATTATTTGCCTGGTTGAAAAATGTTTGACCAATCAATGTTGCTAGGCGACGAGTCACATTACTGGTAGATATTTCTACCCAGCAGGTCACTTCTGATATTAGAAAATCCCTGATGGGAATGTGACATAAAGTGTATTATGGCAGAATTATTATTGTTGCAATAGATGAAATGATCCAATATCGGGAAAAATATCGTTGAGGAGACATTTTGTGATAATTCAGAATATTGGGGAAAATCGTTCTTGTCCTCCCCTCGAAGACCTTTGAAAAATGTAATTATGGTATCTTAAGAGCCCACCCGCAGGGTAAGAAATTAAAAGAGCAATGAAAATTTAATGAAAGTCGTGTTTTCTCATTTTTATGGTTCACACTGGATATAGGGCCATGGAATGATTTGAAAAAAAAAAATATTTTATTATTTTCAGGGCCTCTTAATCATTGGGCCTTAGGAGTT
Source organism: Panulirus ornatus (assembly GCF_036320965.1). Lineage (NCBI taxonomy): Eukaryota > Metazoa > Arthropoda > Malacostraca > Decapoda > Palinuridae > Panulirus > Panulirus ornatus. The sequence continues at coordinate 16,348,211 of NC_092240.1, read as the reverse complement.
ATCCCCTTCATCAACACACTGCTGTCAGTAAGCATAGCCTCTAGAATGGAGTGAGCACTACTTATGAAATATGAAGGAACGTTCGTCAAGAGGTTTGTTCGCTGGCATTGAGCTCACAAACTGAAGTCTGTCTCCGGATGGCTTAACCTTGATTTACTGATTAAAGTTTAAAGTTTGCCTTTTCATTATCTATTTTTTTTTGGGGGGGGGGAATTTATTAAAAAAATATGATAAGTAGCTTTTCAAAGAAGCAATTCCTATGAGTATACAAGAAATGTATAGCAAATGTTCCAAATTTGTTAAGAATTGTCGAAAATGTTCACTCCTTTCCCGGTGTGCAAAGGTCTTTCGCCACTGAGGCCTGCTTTAAATGAGATTGACTTGGTTATATAATCTGAAAGCCATATGATGTATTCTTGAGCATTATATAACATACAATTTTTAAAACTATTAAGAGACATTTGAAGCAAATTGCTTTTACCTACCATATAAATGACTGTCAATTGCCGGCCGGCATCTTGACAACTTGCCCTTGCCAAGGACATACAAGGGCAATCAAGGCCACTTATATAATTCCCTATTCAACTCTTCTATTATGGAACTATATTAATTTCAAATATTTTCATCTGTTTCGTCATAATAGGTTTTAAAGATAAACAATCCGCATGTAGTAAAATAATGCTGCTAAAATATGACGCAAACACTGTAAACAAATGATGTCCACATTCGCTGGACGATTGTGGGCAAAGATATAACTTGATATAACGGGTGGGGCTGCTAAATGTGGGATGTATCAAATAACACACAAACAAATAATGGAAAATATCGTTGATATAGCATGATTCAGGATTATTTATCTCATGACAAGGATGGATCAGAGAGAAACATGGCTTTCGCGGTGTAATTTCTAGCGATGATTTTCCGTGTGGGGCTCACCCCTGATTACCCTCTCTCAGGGTTTTTGGTGAATCTTTTGTCGTAGCCTTTGACACCTCTTGAATATTTAATAGGACTGACAGAAGTCTTTGTCCTCTCAACTTGGCTTCGCAGGTTTTCCTGATTCTCTCTTGTTCTCTGATGTAGTGCAGCCTCCTCTCTTATCAGTCTTTTGTGCTAAGTCACTGACAGGGCAATGTCTCCCCTTAATGCTATCAGTATTGTTGTCCATCAGAGTTCTGGCCTATCACCCAATCTTTCCCTCCCTTCATTATCTTCTCTCTCCAATCTCTGACACCACTCGTTATTCCACTCTAACACCACTCGTTATTCCACTCTACACTTTCCCCCCCTTCTCACTCTAACACTTGTCCACTCTCGCGCTGAACGCATACTCTTTCTTAATTCTGACCTGAGCAGTTTCCCTGAATGAGTTATCAGTAATTTACTTAAATCAAATTATTTACCCCACATCCCATTATGGAATACTGCTTGTGTATCGAGAATGACTCTTCCTCCCACCTCTTTTCCTAGGCAAAGTAGTAGAACAAGCCCTCAACCCTTGCTCCTCTTACCACCCTTCCGCAAATAACCCCTTCCACCCGTCGTGATGTGGCTGATTTCCCTATCTTACAGGTATAATTTCGGACATTGCTCTCGTGAGCTGGCTAGGTGTGTTAATGGCACTAAGGCTTGGACCAGTGGCCACGCACCCGGCTGCTGCTTCCCATAGATTGTGTGTGGAGACTTAACCACACAGGGATCGATCGTTGTGATATCCCGTTCTTTCTCAGAACAGCAAACCTGTGGATATCTCTTCCCTTATCTTTCTTTAAGAGTCAGGTCCACAAACACCATGAGAGATATGATCAATCTTTTTTCCTGTATATACCTTCTTCCTTTCATCCAAGGTAACCATGTCGAGGGAATGTTTCTATGGGCCAAGTGTTCTTCGGAAAAAAAAAGTTAATAACACGAGTGGAAAGCTATCAAGAGAATCGTTACTGCCCCTGCAGGAACATGAGAAACGAGGCATTTGTTCTGTGGTGCTGCTGTAGCAGGGAGGAGGTGTTGTCTGCGTCTTGTGGTGCTGTGGCAAGGAGAGGTGATGCCAGGGTTCCACGGTGATGCTGCAGGAGAGGCAATGCCCTGTCGCGAGAGAGGAAGGAGGCGTTGAAGAAGTTCCATTGCACTACTGTAGGAATGAGGTCTCGTGGTGCTGTTGCAGGATTGGTAAGGCGTTGCCTGAGTCCTGTGGTGCTGTTGTATGAGGGAGGAAGTATTACTGAGGTCCCATGGTACTACTGCAGAAGGGACAGTCATGTCGGGATCACGTGGAGAAGCTGAAGGTGAGATTAGACATCAATAGAGCTCTATCGCGCTATTGTAGAAGGGAGAACAAATACTTGGGTCCTATGAGGCTGCTGCAGGAAAGACAGGGAATTGCCAAGGTCTCACTGTGATGCTGCAAGAGGGAAAGACGATGCTGGCGTCATAGAGGTTCTTCAGGAGGGAGGAGCCGCTGCACTTGTTCTATGGTATAATATAAAAAAGAAATGAAGTATGCTACTGCTTGGGGTCTCGTGGTGCTTCTGCAGGAGGGTAAGGTGTTGCAGGGGTCCCATGATGCTGGAGAAAGAGGAAAAATAGTGCTGCTAGGGTCTCATGGTACTACTTTGCTGAGTTCTTGTGGAGCTGATGCAACAGGAAGAAGCGACGTTAGGGACACGTGAAGCTACTGCAGGAGAGATGGAAAATCAAGAACATCACAGGTCATCAAAAACAAAGTGTGAAAATTATGGAAAATGCTTCAAAATTGCTTTTACATACTGAAAATGGATTAAAAATCTTTTTTGTTTTTGTTTTACATAACATAATGAAATCTAAAGTGGATTGTTAATAGCAACAATGCCTTTACTACTAGTTAGCAATTTTACTATATGGGTGACTTTCAGTATGTGTGTGTGTGTGCCAGCAAAAATCGCCCCTGACACGTCCGTTCTCGGTGTGCTGTGTAAGACGTGATACATAATGATTTGTTGGGTTTAAACGGCCAGCGACTTATAAGTAAGGTCAGTAGGCCTCCAACCCTGTTTGATTTTTGAATGTATAAAGTCCCTACATAATTCTATTAATATTTCGACATGTATAACTGGGAAGAACTGGGTCATTCGTGCTGTCGCTTTTGAACTATGTAACTTTATTGCGAATTATTCACGTTTTGGTCTCTTGCTTTACAACATTTCATGGCAAGTACAAAGTATCTTTAATCAGAGCGATTACTGAAATTAGTATCACTTATTACCCATCCTCGCATCTCTCATGTGATCCACTATTATGGAGTCAGTTGTTAAGTACTCCTACAGACTACAGGAAGGACATTATCCGTGCCCTGCTAACCAAGAAAAGTGAAACCTTAACCTTTCTTGTCAACATTCAACTAGTCTCTCAGTCTGCGACAGAAACGATTCCACGTGTAATCAGGTTCTATTCGGTACTTAGTCGTTAAGCTTCTTATGGAACATTGAATCAGAATTAGTCAAAGTATCCTGATTTTGAAAAAAATCTCCCTAAATGAACCAGTGTGAATTACTGTTTCTTGCAATCATCGTAAATTCATGCTGTAGCAAAATTTCATGGGAAGGTAAGACATTTTAAGATATCCTTAATACTATTGATAGATGGATCTTTGTGTTTTGAGATGGATTGGTTAATGTTCTTTGACTTAAGGTCGAACGTTAGGTTGTCTTAGTATGGTTTTTGTTAAGATTTTATTATTCACTGCATAACTTAACTTTCCAAAAAATTGTGGTTTTTCAGTGTTTTCCCTCAGTAAACACAGTTCTGTTATACAGTCACTTCAATACAATAAATAATAAGACGAAAATTCTTTCTGTGGTTGCACTGGTCGATGATGGCGGTTTTTTGCAAGCTAGCTTGACAACAATTCTCCAGGGAAGTTTGGAATATCTCTTAACATTGTAGTAAGTGTAATTAAAGTTAATTTAATTTCTACTTCCATATTAAGTTAAACTGGGATGTAACATCTAAATTTCACGTTATTGAGAACTGATAGTACAAGACACTAAAGATGTATTTTATTTACATCCTAACCGGTAAACGGGATTTACTAGAGATGCCAGATGCTGTCTGTTACTTTTAATTCAGTAACTATTATTCCCTCATCAGATCATACCAAGTTATTCCCCTCGTTACTGTAAGGCTTCACAGTGATCTGAATGAAACAAAATGTAATCACAGAGAAAGAAACTGCATTGTTATGCAAGAGCTGGTGATGATATTTAAGGTCGGCGGCCGCGGGTAGCGGGGAACCTGGCCCTGGCCCCGGCGAACCAGGGAAGAAGGCGTTGTAGTCGGTTTCTCTTTTTAGTGTCCACATCCCGCACGCACCTCTTCCAGTCCAGGTTGTAATATACGTTAGTACACGTGATTGACTGCTTTTAAACTGAGTTTTCCGGATTAATAGCGACATCGATCTGACTTTACCCCTGAAGCAATCAGGAATAACAGTAATCATTTGAGAGATGGGACATACTCCCAGGGTGGGGGGTTTCTTGATTATCTCCCTCACTTGGTGCAGATGTTTTCAGTAATTATAATAGGAATTGTTAGTATCTAACGACATTTTAACAATGCATACCAGTTTAAGCCACTAAGTATCACTAAATTCTACTAAAAAGGATAAATTACAGATCGTTCGTGAAAATTATTTTCATAGGAGGGGGAGGGGGCTTCAGCCACTCACCCCCCCCCCACTAGATTATTGTTGAATAAAATGCATTCAACCGGAGTAATTATCAGAGCGCTGCATCAATCCATTTGTAAAACATAAATTGCTCTTTGATCAGCCTTCAGTCTCGGGATGGCAGCAGACATGGCGAGCGTGAAGGTAGAACAGCTAGACATACCCTGCATCAGGCTAGGCGAGGGGCCCCACTGGCTTGAGGACCAGCAAGCTCTCCTTTTTGTCGATGTTTTCGACAAAGCTTTACGGCGACACTTCGTCCACACCGGGAAGCATCAAATCCTTTTCCTAGGTGAGCAGCGGTTAACAGCCTACTAAACAAATGCTTATTTCAGTGTTATTAGAAGATAACTTTGAATGCCGAATCTGGAAAGGAAACATAATGTAATCCTGAAGACAGTATATGGTAAGTACTTACGATAATCTGAGAATAGAACAGGTGGTTTATCTTATTATCGGGATTTGTGTGGTGACAAGAAAGAAAGTCACTTTAGGGAAACAAGGTGGTAGGTGATTATGGCCATGATTAGGGGTCATTACTATGACTTAGGAGGGGACTGGTGATGTAAGCTAGACGCCATCATGACAGGAAACTCCTCCGGGTGCTGGGGGAGTGTGTGTGGGGTACGGTAGCAATACTGGGTACAGATTCCTGTCGTTGGCGCTCCGTTGGTCTTGGGGGCTGTGTTGATAAGACGTAGAGAATCTGTTGTCAGTGTAATTACTGCTGCCCGTGATGCAAAATTGCTATAAATTGGTTTGCCTGGGTCTCTCTCTCTCTCTCTCTCTCTCTCTATATATATATATATATATATATATTTTTTTTTGCTTTGTCGCTGTCTCCCGCGTTTGCGAGGTAGCGCAAGGAAACAGACGAAAGAAATGGCCCAACCCACCCCCATACACATGTATATACATACGTCCACACACGCAAATATACATACCTACACAGCTTTCCATGGTTTACCCCAGACGCTTCACATTCCTTGATTCAATCCACTGACAGCACGTCAACCCCGGTATACCACATCGCTCCAATTCACTCTATTCCTTGCCCTCCTTTCACCCTCCTGCATTTTCAGGCCCCGATCACACAAAATCTTTTTCACTCCATCTTTCCACCTCCAATTTGGTCTCCCTCTTCTCCTCGTTCCCTCCACCTCCGACACATATATTCTCTTGGTCAATCTTTCCTCACTCATTCTCTCCATGTGCCCGAACCATTTCAAAACACCCTCTTCTGCTCTCTCAACCACGCTCTTTTTATTTCCACACATCTCTCTTACCCTTACGTTACTTGATCAAACCACCTCACACCACACATTGTCCTCAAACATCTCATTTCCAGCACATCCATCCTCCTGCGCACAACTCTATCCATAGCCCACGCCTCGCAACCATACAACATTGTTGGAACCACTATTCCTTCAAACATACCCATTTTTGCTTTCCAAGCTAATGTTCTCGACTTCCACACATTCTTCAAGGCTCCCAGAATTTTCGCCCCCTCCCCCACCCTATGATCCACTTCCGCTTCCATGGTTCCATCCGCTGCCAGTTCCACTCCCAGATATCTAAAACACTTCACTTCCTCCAGTTTTTCTCCATTCAAACTCACCTCCCAATTGACTTGACCCTCAACCCTACTGTACCTAATAACCTTGCTCTTATTCACATTTACTCTTAACTTTCTTCTTTCACACACTTTACCAAACTCAGTCACCAGCTTCTGCAGTTTCTCACATGAATCAGCCACCAGCGCTGTATCATCAGCGAACAACAACTGACTCACTTCCCAAGCTCTCTCATCCCCAACAGACTTCATACTTGCCCCTCTTTCCAAAACTCTTGCATTCACCTCCCTAACAACCCCATCCATAAACAAATTAAACAACCATGGAGACATCACACACCCCTGCCGCAAACCTACATTCACTGAGAACCAATCACTTTCTCTCTTCCTACACGTACACATGCCTTACATCCTCGATAAAAACTTTTCACTGCTTCTAACAACTTTCCTCCCACACCATATATTCTTAATACCTTCCACAGAGCACCTCTATCAACTCTATCATATGCCTTCTCCAGATCCATAAATCCTACATACAAATCCATTTGCTTTTCTAAGTATTTCTCACATACATTCTTCAAAGCAAACACCTGATCCACACATCCTCTACCACTTCTGAAACCACACTGCTCCTCCCCAATCTGATGCTCTGTACATGCCTTCACCCTCTCAATCAATATCCTCCCATATAATTTACCAGGAATACTCAACAAACTTATACCTCTGTAATTTGAGCACTCACTCTTATCCCCTTTGCCTTTGTACAATGGCACTATGCACGCATTCCGCCAATCCTCAGGCACCTCACCATGAGTCATACATACATTAAATAACCTTACCAACCAGTCAACAATACAGTCACCCCCTTTTTTAATAAATTCCAGTGCAATACCATCCAAACCTGCTGCCTTGCCGGCTTTCATCTTCCGCAAAGCTTTTACTACCTCTTCTCTGTTTACCAAATCATTTTCCCTAACCCTCTCACTTTGCACACCACCTCGACCAAAACACCCTATATCTGCCACTCTATCATCAAACACATTCAACAAACCTTCAAAATACTCACTCCATCTCCTTCTCACATCACCACTACTTGTTATCACCTCCCCATTTGCGAACTTCACTGAAGTTCCCATTTGCTCCCTTGTCTTACGCACTTTATTTACCTCCTTCCAGAACATCTTTTTATTCTCCCTAAAATTTAATGATACTCTCTCACCCCAACTCTCATTTGCCCTTTTTTTCACCTCTTGCACCTTTCTCTTGACCTCCTGTCTCTTTCTTTTATACATCTCCCACTCAATTTCATTTTTTCCCTGCAAAAATCGTCCAAATGCCTCTCTCTTCTCTTTCACTAATACTCTTACTTCTTCATCCCACCACTCACTACCCTTTCTAATCAATCCACCTCCCACTCTTCTCATGCCACAAGCATCTTTTGCGCAATCCATCACTGATTCCCTAAATACATCCCATTCCTCCCCCACTCCCCTTACTTCCATTGTTCTCACCTTTTTCCATTCTGTACTCAGTCTCTCCTGGTACTTCCTCACACAGATCTCCTTCTCAAGCTCACTTACTCTCACCACCCTCTTCACCCCAACATTCACTCTTCTTTTCTGAAAACCCATACAAATCTTCACCTTAGCCTCCACAAGATAATGATCAGACATCCCTCCAGTTGCACCTCTCAGCACATTAACATCCAAAAGTCTCTCTTTCGCGCGCCTGTCAATTAACACGTAATCCAATAACGCTCTCTGGCCATCTCTCCTACTTACATAAGTATACTTATGTATATCTCGCTTTTTAAACCAGGTATTCCCAATCATCAGTCCTTTTTCAGCACATAAATCTACAAGCTCTTCACCATTTCCATTTACAACACTGAACACCCCATGTATACCAATTATTCCCTCAACTGCCGCATTACTCACCTTTGCATTCAAATCACCCAACACTATAACCCGGTCTCGTGCATCAAAATCACTAACACACTCATTCAGCTGCTCCCAAAACACTTGCATCTCATGATCTTTCTTCTCATGCCCAGGTGCATATGCACCAATAATCACCCATCTCTCTCCATCAACTTTCAGTTTTACCCATATTAATCGAGAATTTACTTTCTTACATTCTATCACATACTTCCACAACTCCTGTTTCAGGAGTACTGCTACTCCTTCCCTTGCTCTTGTCCTCTCACTAACCCCTGACTTTACTCCCAAGACATTCCCAAACCACTCTTCCCCTTTACCCTTGAGCTTCGTTTCACTCAGAGCCAAAACATCCAGGTTCCTTTCCTCAAACATACTACCTATCTCTCCTTTTTTCACATCTTGGTTACATCCACACACATTTAGGCACCCCAATCTGAGCCTTCGAGGAGGATGAGCACTCCCCGCGTGACTCCTTCTTCTGTTTCCCATTTTAGAAAGTTAAAAAAAATACAAGGAGGGGAGGATTTCTGGCCCCCCGCTCCCGTTCCCTCTAGTCGCTTTCTACGGCACGCGAGGAATGCGTGGGAAGTATTCTTTCACCCCTATGGGGTGAGATATATATATATATATATATATATATATATATATATATATATATATATATATATATATATATATATATAGATAGATAGATAGATAGATAGATAAATTTACATCTAGTTTTCCCGCCTCAGTGGGGTAGACTTATAATTCCATCTTTGCCCCATCTGTTCCCTATTTTAGGACGTTATAATATGAAGTGAAAATTTTTAAGCCTTGTTACACCCGCTTCACTTTGTCGCTTTTTACAAGTAGGATATATGTTGGCAGTATTCCCCTCACTCCTATCCCAAGGAATAATATGTAATGTACATAATAGTGTTATTAAGCCTTATTTGTTCATTTGATTCATTGCAATATTAGTAATTACAGAGAGTAGACTGAATAAATCGCAATTATGAAATCTAGTTACATGGAAAACTAAACAGACCAGCTTGACGAAAGGCAAGATCAGATTAACCTACTGAACACGACGGTGCGACCCATAGGTATAATGGCATGACAATAATCCAAAGTCAAGGTCATTTATTATACTTAAGAGTCACAGTTGCCCTGGTCAAGGCTCATGCCGTCGAGTGTAATGGTTTAACCACTTTCCGTGCATGTTGCTGCAGACGACGGCGGCGTGGCGGAGACGGCGAGCATGGTGATCCCGGTGGAGGGAGAACCGGACTTACTGGTGGTCGGGCTGGGCAAGACACTCTCCGTGGTACGTTGGACCTCCACCGACCCGGACCGCCACACTGTAAAACCTAAGGTCATCCAGACTACTACTGACGACCACTTTAACGACGGCAAGTGCGACCCACAGGGTCGTCTGTGGGCAGGTGAGGCGTTGTTTACGTTGGGTTGCTGGATACAGCTCCCTCTTTTCTAGCATAATGTGGCGATATTTTTTCCATCAGTAAATATTAAGCTACCCAGTTATGTAACGTAAAAACATTAAATATAAAGAATCCTTAAATCTTTTTCTCATCGGGGATTTGGGGAAAAATTACTTAAGTAAATATTAAGCTACCCAGTTATGTAACGTAAAAACATTAAATATAAAGAATCCTTAAATCTTTTTCTCATCGGGGATTTGGGGAAAAATTACTTAAGTAAATATTAAGCTACCAAGTTTTTGAAATGTAAAATCATTAGATATAAGGAATGCTTGAACCTTTTTTTTTTTTTTTTTTTACTAATCGGGAATTTGCGGAAAAAGTTACTCGCAGCAGAATATCACTCGATGTTCTGCAGTGATTCACCTTATGGAGGTGGAAGCAAAGCAGTGATGATTGTATAGATAGTTTATGTATATTTTGTACACTGCTAAACTTCGATGAAAGCAATGATATTCTCTACTGGTCGCTCCCCACAGGCACCATGAGTCCCTTAGACGACAAGGCGGACATTTTGGAGTATAACAATTCCTCCTTATTCAAGTACGACCACGACCTCAACTTTACCAGCTGGGTTAAAAAGGTAACTAACCACCGATTTTTATTCACTGCATTCTGAAACATATTAATGTAAGCTATCGCTTTATTGACATCAATAAAAAGTAGTCCTTATTCTGCTTGTGATTTTAGATGTAAAAGTGAATCTGAGACATGTATTCCATTAACCTCTCTTGTTCTTCATGCTCGTCAGGAAATAGGGTGTGTTCACAAACGATTTAGAATTTTCTTCGTAAATATATAACATGATAACTTTCGTTGCTGGGGAGAATGGTACGTACTAATCGTTTTACCAACTGAAAATGATTTGTCGCATGGACCGGGTTTGCCATTCCGACCGCCCCTAGGCCAATGTCCCACCCATACCCAGACTCTGCTTATTCATTTTCTTATTAGAATAATGATTTATTTAAAATTTGAAGATGCTAGTGATATATATATATATATATATATATATATATATATATATATATATATATATATATATATAATATATATATATATATATATATATATATATATATATATATATATATATATATATATATATTTTTTTTTTTTTTTTTTTTTTTTTTTTTTCAAACTATTCGCCATTTCCCGCATTAGCGAGGTAGCGTTAAGAACAGAGGACTGGGCCTTTTTCGGAATATCCTCACCTTGCCCCCTCTGTTCCTTCTTTGGAAAATTAAAAAAAAAACGAGAGGGGAGGATTTCCAGCCCCCCGCTCCCTCCCCTTTTAGTCGCCTTCTACGACACGCAGGGAATACGTGGGAAGTATTCTTAATCCCCTATCCCCAGGGATAAAATATATATATATATATATATATATATATATATATATATATATATATATATATATATATATATAGAGAGAGAGAGAGAGAGAGAGAGAGAGAGAGAGAGAGAGAGAGATACACGTACCTGCATTACAAAATAAATAGCAATACATGTTTGCCTCCCCACTTTGACTTGCCATCCTAGCTAGGCCTTGGTATATTCGGAAAATACAGCTCTGCTTACGACAGATTGCTGCCACTAAAGGAGTTCTCCGTTTATTATCAGGTGCCAAGCTCTTCCGGCAGAGCACACCGTCTATGATATAATCAAAAACATCCTTGATTATTTCTTCCCAATCCTTTAAAATGTCGTGATGCTTATCTGTGGAGAGTTGTGTCTGTTGAGTTCATCAGCTGTTGAGGAGTATCCGTAGTATTATGTTAGTATCAGACCATCAGCGTTGCTTGATGGACTTCGATTTATTCGTTCTTTATGTACAAGATTCATTCAGACTGGACCCATAACGTTGCCATTTCCCTCTCATGATCGTAAGGCCCCACTTAACTCTTTCAAGAAGTGGTTCCCCCTCGTCTTGCAGCACGGGAAGTGCCACTTAGATGAATTTAACTGGTAGTGGAAAGTGGATTGAAATTGCACTGAGTAAATATTTTAATGACACAGGCCACCTAAGACGGCACTGATGAAATGCGTGGAGTCCCTCGTCCTTAACATGATTTAGAATATGTTAGAAGTATACCGTATTTAAAGCCCTCAACATGGAATGTACACTGATAGACTAAATATTTGAATTTATTTTGGAAAACACTTCATATTTTCCTGGGTTTCAGGTGACTATCTCGAATGGGTTGGCGTGGAGCCACGACAGGAAGACCCTTTACTACATTGACTCGCCGGCTCTGGCAGTCTACTACTTTGACTACGACGACGCTGCTGGAGCCATCAGTACGTAACTTTCATCAGTTCGATGTCAAGCCTCACTAGCTGTGCTTTGACGGTGTAGCTGGGGAGGTGCATAAAGATATCTAACTAGGTAACAAATAGGGGAGCAAGGAAATCATTAGACTATGACACTGTAAATATTACCCCGATCTGCATGTAAAAATAAAAAGAGGTAGAGCTTGATTGGTAGCATGTATAGGTATGATTGTCATGTGGATATTAAAACAGTAGCTTTGGGTTTAAACAGAATGGTATTGTGAAAGTAGCACATGAATCGTGTTGTTTAGAAAGCAGGATATGGAGCTTATATTAGCGTTTAAATGTTAAGTTCCTGTGATTACAGTGGGAATCCTTTAGCGTACGCAGCAGGTGGAGCAGCGTGTAAGCAGGTAGTGAAACGTGTAATCAGATGGTGTAGCGTAAGCACAGCAGTCTACCAGGATAAGCAGATGTATACAGTTTTCTCTGGCAGGTAACCAGCGTGTGCTGCTGGACTACGCTGCAGCTGGCCTGAAGGACCAGGTGCCAGACGGGATGACCATAGACAAAGATGGAAACCTGTGGGTCGCTTGTTTTGGTGGCGGACAGGTAAGTCCCTAAGACCCCCCCCCCCTTTTTTTTTACGCGTCCAATGCTCACGTCGAATGATTTAGACCATGAATTGAGTTAATCGTATGTTAGTTCGATAGCTGTTTGACGGAGATGACCATATCCATTTTATTCAACATTGTGGACTATAGTGGAATTGACCGTGCAGCCGCTGTCGGCCAGATTCTGAGGTTCTGTGTTCGTCTCCTGTCAGGATACACACACACACACTTTATATATATATATGTATATATATATATATATATATATATATATATATATATATATATATATATATATATATATATATATATATTATTTTTATTATGCTTGATCGCCGTTTCCCGCAACAGCGAGGTGGCGCCAGGAAACAGACAAAGAACGATCCATCCACTCATATACATATGTACATAAACGCCCATACATGTACATATACATAACATATATACATACAGACATATGTACTTCCCACTTATTCCCTGCGTGCCGCAGAAGGCGACTAAAGGGAGGGAGCAAGGGGATTTCAAGGGGCAGGAAATCCTTCCTTCCCGTTTTTACTTTTCCCAAAGAAAGAACGGAGAAGGGGGCCATGTGAGGATATTTCCTCTAAGGCTCAATCCTCTGTTCTTAACGCTACCTCGCCAACGCGGGAAATGGAGAATATGAATGATATATATTTATATTTATTTATCTATCTATCTATCTATCTGTATATATATATATATATATATATATATATATATATATATATATATATATATATATATATATATATATATTAATGTATTTATATATTTATTTTGCTTTGTCGCTGTCTCCCGCGTTAGCGAGGTAGCATAAGGAAACAGACGAAAGAATGGCCCAACCCACCCACATACACATGTATATACATACACGTCCAAACACGCAAATATACATACCTATACATCTCAACGTATACATATATATACACACACATGTACATAATTCATACTGTCTGCCTTTATTCATTCCCATCGCCATCTCGCCAAACATGAAATAACAACCCCCTCCCCCTCATGTGTGCGAGGTAGCGCTAGGAAAAAACAACAAAGGCCACATTCGTTCACACTCAGTCTCTAGCTGTCATGTGATAGAGCACCGAAACCACAGCTCCCTTTCCACATCCAGGTCCCACAGAACTTTCCAAGGATTACCCCAGACGCTTCACATGCCCTGGTTCAATCCATTGACAGCACGTCGACCCCGGTATACCACATCGTTCCAATTCACTCTATTCCTTGCACGCCTTTCACCCTCCTGCATGTTCAGGCCCCGATCACTCAAAATCTTTTTCACTCCATCTTTCCACCTCCAATTTGGTCTACCACTTCTCCTCGTTCCCTCCACCTGTGACACATATATCCTCTTGGTCAATCTTTCCTCACTCATTCTCTCCATATGACCAAACCATATCAAAACACCCTCTTCTGCTCTCTCAACCACACTCTTTTTATTACCACACATCTCTCTTACCCTGTTATTACTTACTCGATCAAACCACCTCACACACATATTGTCCTCAAACATCTCATTTCCAGCACATCCACCCTCCTGCGCACAACTCTATCCATAGCCCACGCCTCGCAACCATACAACATTGTTGGGACCAGTATTCCTTCAAACATACCCATTTTTGCTTTCCGAGATAATATTCTCGACTTCCACACATTCTTCAAGGCTCCAGAATTTTCGCCCCCTCCCCCACCCTATGACTCACTTCCTCTTCCATGGTTCCATCCGCTGCCAAATCCACTCCCAGATATCTAAAACACTTCACTTCCTCCAGTTTTTCTCCTTTCAAACTTACCTCCCAGTTGACTTGACCCTCAACCCTACTGTACCAAATAACCTTGCTCTTATTCACATTTACTCTCAACTTTCTTCTTTCGCACACTTTACCAAACTCAGTCACCAGCTTCTGCAGCTTCTCACATGCATCAGCCACCAGCGCTGTATCATCAGCGAACAACTGACATACTTCCCAAGCTCTATCATCCACAACAGACTGCATACTTGCCCCTCTTTCCAAAACTCTTGCATGCACCTCCCTAACAACCCCATCCATATACAAATTAAACAAACATGAAGACATCACACATCCCTGCCGCAAACCTACATTCACTGAGAACCAATCACTTTCCTCTCTTCCTAGACGTACACATGCCTTACATCCTCGTTAAAAACTTTTCACTGCTTCTAACAACTGGCCTCCCACACCATATATTCTTAGTACCTTCCACAGAGCATCTCTATCAACTCTATCATATGCCTTCTCCAGATCCATAAATGCTACATACAAATCCATTTGCTTTTCTAAGTATTTCTCACATACATTTTTCAAAGCGAACACCTGATCCACACATCCTCTACCACTTCTGAAACCACACTGCTCTTCCCCAATCTGATGCTCTGTACATGCCTTCACCCTCTCAATCAATACCCTCCCATATAATTTACCAGGAATACTCAACAAACTTATACCTCTGTAATTTGAGCACTCACCTTTGTCCCCTTTGGCTTTGTACAGTGGCACTATGCACGCATTCCGCCAATCCTCAGGCACCTCACCATGAATCATACATACATTAAATAACCTTACCAACCAGTCAACAACACAGTCACCCCCCCCCTTTTTTTTTTTAATAAATTCCACTGCAATACCATCCAAACTTGCTGCCTTGCCGGCTTTCATCTTCCGCAAAGCTTTTACTACCTCTTCTCTGTTTACCAAATCATTTTCCCTAACCCTCTCACTTTGCACACCACCTTGACCAAAACACCCTATATCTGCCACTCTATCATCAAACACATTCAACAAACCTTCAAAATACTCACTCCATCTCCTTCTCACATCAGCACTACTTGTTATCACCTCCGCATTAGCCCCCTTCTTGTCTTACGCACTTTATTTACCTCCTTCCGAAACATCTTTTTATTCTCCCTAAAATTTAATGATACTCTATCACCCCAACTCTCATTTGCCCTCTTTTTCACCTCTTGCACCTTTCTCTTGACCTCCTGCCTCTTTCTTTTATACATCTCCCACTCATTTGCATTATTTCCCTGCAAAAATCGTCCGAATGCCTCTCTCATTTCTTTCACTAATAATCTTACTTTTTCATCCCACCACTCACTACCCTTTCTAGTTTGCCCACCCCCCACGCTTCTCATACCACAAGCATCCTTTACGCAAGCCATCACCGCTTCCCTAAATACATCCCATTCCTCCCCCACTCCCCTTACCTCCTTTGTTCTTATTCTTTTTCCATTCTGTACTCAGTCTCTCCTGGTACTTCCTCACACAAGTCTCCTTCCCAAGCTCACTTACTCTCACCACTCTCTTCACCCCAACATTCTCCCTTCTTTTCTGAAAACCTCTACAAATCTTCACCTTCGCCTCCACAAGATAATGATCAGATATCCCTCCAGTTGCACCTCTCAGCACATTAACGTCCAAAAGTATCTCTTTTGCGCGCCTATCAATTAACACGTAATCCAATAAAGCTCTCTGGCCAGCTCTCCTCCTTACATACGTATACTTATGTATATCTCTCTTTTTAAACCAGGTATTCCCAATCACCAGTCCTTTTTCAGCACATAAATCTACAAGCTCTTCACCATTTCCATTTACAACTCTGAACACCCCATGTATACCAATTATTCCCTCATCTGCCACATTACTCACCTTTGCATTCAAATCACCCATCACTATAACCCGGTCTCGTGCATCACAACCACTAACACACTCATTCAGCTGTTCCCAAAACACTTGCCTCTCATGATCTTTCTTCTCATGCCGAGGTGCATATGCACCAATAATCACCCATCTCTCTCCATCAACTTTCAGTTTTACCCATATCAATCTAGAGTTTACTTTCTTACACTCTATCACATACTCCCACCACTCCTGTTTCAGGAGTAGTGCTACTCCTTCCCTTGCTCTTGTCCTCTCACTAACCCCTGACTTTACTCCCAAGACATTCCCAAACCACTCTTCCCCTTTACCCTTGAGCTTCGTTTCACTCAGAGCCAAAACATCCAGGTTCCTTTCCTCAAACACACTACCTATCTCTCCTTTTTTCTCATCTTGGTTATATCCACACACATTTAGGCACCCCAATCTGAGCCTTCGAGGAGGATGAGCACTCCTCGCGTGACTCCTTTTTCTGTTTCCCCTTTTAGAAAGTTAAAATACAAGGAGGGGAGGGTTTCTAGCCCCCCACTCCCGTCCCCTTTAATCGCCTTCTACGACACGTGAGGAATGCGTGGTTAGTGTTCTTTCTCCCCTATCCCCAGGGATATATATATATATATAAATATATATATATAGGTGGTTTGATCGAGTGAGTAACGTAAGGGTGAGAGAGATGTGTGGAAATAAAAAGAGCGTGGTTGAGAGAGCAGAAGAGGGTGTTTTGAAGTGGTTTGGGCACATGGAGAGAATGAGTGAGGAAAGATTGACCAAGAGGATATATGTGTCGGAGGTGGAGGGAACGAGGAGAAGAGGGAGACCAAATTGGAGGTGGAAAGATGGAGTGAAAAAGATTTTGTGTGATCGGGGCCTGAACATGCAGGAGGGTGAAAGGAGGGCAAGGAATAGAGTAAATTGGAGCGATGTGGTATACCGTGGTTGACGTGCTGTCAGTGGATTGAATCAGGGCATGTGAAGCGTCTGGGGTAAACCATGGAAAGCTGTGTAGGTGTGTATATTTGCGTGTGTGGACGTATGTATATACATGTGTATGGGGGGGGGGGGGGTTGGGCCATTTCTTTCGTCTGTTTCCTTGCGCTACCTCGCAAACGCGGGAGACAGCGACAAAGTATAATAAAAAAAATAATAATATATATATATATATATATATATATATATATATATATATATATATATATATATATATATATATATATATATATTCGCCATTTCCCGCATTAGCGAGGCAGCGTTTAAGAACAGAGGACAACCGTAGAGGGAATATCCTCACTTGGCCCCCTTCTCTGTTCCTTTTGGAAAATTAATAACAGGAGGGGAGGATTTCCAGCCCCCCACTCCCTCCCCCTTTTAGTCGCCTTCTATGACACGCAGGGAATACGTGGAAGTATTCTTTCTCTCGTCCCCAGTGATGATATATATATATATATATATATATATATATATATATATATATATATATATATATATATATATATATATATATATATATATAGGGCTAGGAACAAACGAAGAAATATTGTGAGCTCATTTACATGCGAAATATTTTTAGATTTGATGTTATGGTATATGATACTTGCATGAACTATCTCGATCCTTTCAGTCCCCCTCCCGTAAATCAGTATGTAATTATATGCAGCACTGAAAAATTTGTACGAAATTCATTTTCTGTATGAATTAAAACTCAAACATGTTTGTGTTTCACCCGGTGAAATAAAGATAATTTTGCCCAAGAGTTTACTGAGATGTAACTTATCGTCGATGTTAATACGGAGAACGTATTACATACATTTGGGTAATATAATAATTTTGATAAGAGTCTCTCTCACCAGGTCATCTGTGTGGACCCCAAAGCTGGTCAGGTGATCCGGAAGGTGGCGGTGCCATCCAAAAGCATAACCTCCGTGTGCTGGGGCGGGAAAGACTACTCCACGTTGTACGTCACTTCGGGAACCCATAAGCTCACTCCTGAGGAGATAGCCGCCAATCCCTCGGCAGGAGGAACTTTCGCCATCACTGGGCTGGGCACCAAGGGTAACCCACCTGTTAACTTCAGACCCAATCTCGAAAAACTGAAGGCAAAGCTCGCAGCTTAAACGTCTGAATGATAACACGGGAAAGTTCTTTTCCAACGATTTTCTAATAATAAGCTACTGGATCAAAGCTGTGGTATTGTATTGTACGATGCAGTGCTGAGGGAATAACTGAAATAATTTTTATTTAATGAATAGGTAGGGTGTTTGTTGTTAAACTGTGATACCATGAACTACATCACTAGAAATGCACCTGCGTTCTTCTTACTTTATTGAATTATTGTAACACCCCGAGCATTAGCTTCTAAGATGATAAGTAACTATTCTGAAAAGTTTATATGTTAATAAAGAATATATAAAGAATACCATATTTTCCTATTATCAATATGAACTCCCGTGATGTAACGGTTAGCATTCATGACCGTGACGCATTCACGAGCAGTTCGCTTACGTTCTAATCCTGGTTGAGGCAGTCGGTCCGCAGTCAACCCAGCTGTTCATCCACCTTAGAGGTTAGTCGATAAAATGGGTACCTAGAGGTAGTTAGGGTGTATTGAATAGTCTCTGTTAGGGCTTCAGTTGTCCGTCCCATCTCGGATGAAAAAAAAAAAAAAACTAATGAATGCAGTCAAACCTCTTTTGAAATGAAATAATCAGTGTACTTTTTTTTTTTTTCTAAAATAAAAAGAAGCCTCTCTTGGCACGGCACTAATGTGGTCCTGCAGGGGCTGTGCGAATTGTATCTTTGCTACCTTCCCTTTGACACCGATTTCATATTCGCAGTTGGTCTTTGAAGGGAAGGCGACAAATTTATATTCAAATCATCCTAGCAAACTGGATTGGCCAGATGGTGGAATGATCCAGATACCATATCTCAGAGGTCAAGGCTATGCAAAGATGATTTCTCGAAGTTCATTCCTCATTTCGCACTCCATTGTTAGTACCACATCTGCCTATCTATTTTTACTGTCCATAGCCAACTGAAACGTGTTGAATTATTTCGGCTGGGTTAAAGCATTTCCACTACAGAGATACCGACAACGCCTTATCAAAAGTCTGAAGGTAAAAAAAATGTATGTACCCAATCCTCTTACTTTTCATGGTTCCCACGAGCATCTTTGTCCAACGGAAAGATAACGACATTGATAACAGTTGACTGACTACTTATATCTTAATCTGGGAAGTGGATCCACGTATTTTTTTTTTTTTCGCAATAATGAAAGAACTCTTCGGAAGCTCACAAATTACAAAAAAAATTATATTTCTATCATGGTAACGTAATGAAAGCAAAGAGATGTCATTATGCAATATATTCGTTATCACCTCTATTCCATAAATGAAAAAAAAGAAAATCCATGTTAGCTTCCTTTCCCTAAGTGAGACATTTTAGTTTATGTCAAACCTTTTACGTGTGCGCGTATCCATAGCTGCTTTAAGACACCTGTATACTACTACCAAACTAACTTCACCGTAACCAGACGGCAGTAGTAAAGGAAAGGACTGTTATTCCATCTCTATTACGTGTTGCCGATGTTAACCCCCCCCCCCAAGAATTATGTAAGAAAGACAGAACACCCGTTATACCAATACAAAAAAAACCATGAGTGCTAATACCTCGTACAGCACCATCTGTTGAAACCATGCAGAAGTAAAGCAACCAGTGCTCACGTAAGTTTCATCACGCTTTCGTATTTTAGATAGTCTTTGCCCCCCAACCTCCTTCCCCCTCCAAAAGTAATTTCTTTTATTTTCCCCTCATTGACAGTTATGATGTTGCTGTGCGTAAACCTAATATGACGATCAGAGAGAGAGAGAGAGAGAGAGAGAGAGAGAGAGAGAGAGAGAGAGAGAGAGAGAGAGAGAGAGAGAGAGAGGAGAGAGAGACTGTACGGACGCGACTATACGAATTGGCAATTACTCTTAAACATAGTTATAAGATGATTTGCCACAGCGAACAGAACACTGAAAATGACACGTTGAAAACCACAAGTCTAGCCAATGAATAACCCGAGAGCGGGCAGAGCAATGAAGATACGGGTACGTGTGCTGCGGTGAAACATCGTCTCGCAAAACAAGGCAAAAGCTTTTAATAATCAACAGAACCTATGAAAACGTTTAATTATTTTCCACTATTTCGAGAATCAGAAGTAATCATCATGGACTGCTTTCGTCCACTTGCTGACCGTAATTCTATGCCTGTACAACCTCGTTGGAAACATAAAAACACAATCTGATACAGGCCACTGATGACGGAGTGCTGTACAACTTCATTAACCTTGGAACAAATAACACACATGAATACGTAAAAACTCACACAGCAACAGGCCACCGGGTCTTTTCGAGACAGTCTGTGATAGTAGGAGATAAGAGAAACTCGACAGATTAGTGAGGCAAAAGATGGAAGGTATACAGATAATTCCAAGTGTCATTGTGACAAGGGGGCGCAAATAACGTTCAGTCGTTGACCTGAAGCGAAATGTTTATCAAGTTTATTGTTAAACTTATCTATAGTACTGCATTCAACCCCTCTGTTTTGCAGATCGTTCCATATGATATCAGTCCTGTTGAATAAATGTACGTCGCCTCATTCGAGGTAAAACATTTGCCCATGAGTGAAAGCAGACGAATCAATTATGTAGCTAAACAGGTCAAGGTTGTCAAAAGTCTGGAATGATCTTGAACACTTGGGTTAGATCACCTCTTAACCATCTCTTTCCTAAGCTAATCAGATTGAAGTTTAATTTGCTCTCGCAGGAATGATTTTTTTTACCCCAGGAATCACCTTACTTGCTCGACGCTGCACTTTTCTCTATTCTATCCCTTTTTGAGGCATGGGCGACCAAAACGGAACACAAAATTCAAGATGGGGACGAACCAGTGAATTGTAAATAGTTAGAATAATTTCCGTATACATAAATTCAAAGTCACTTCCTAAGAATCCTAGAATTTTGTTCGCTCTTTTCCCTGCTGTGTACTGCTTACTTGATTTTAGGTCAACAGGGATCATTACGTCCAAGGCTTTTTTTCTTCATTTACCTTTGGGAGTTCAACGGAATTCATACTGTAGCTTACCTTTTTGTGTTTGCTACCGATATGTAAAGATCTGCACTTATCGATGATAAAATTCATTTGCCACCTATGAACCCAGACCATCAGTTCGTCTACATCAGTTTGAAGCTGCAGATGATTAAGTTCATCTGCAAATATATTTCCCATCTTTGTATCATCAGCGAATTTTGATATTATGTGGAACTTTTCCCGTATCAGGTGACTTATGTGAAGGACAGCCAAGGGCTTGCCTATCTCATTGTTCGCATCTTTCATTGTCACTGAATAAAACTTATCAGTTTGTTGAAGTGTTCTCCTCTCTTATCAATGAAACTGGATTCGGGACATGGGTTATGTCTTCGACCGTAAACATAGACGCAAAAGTCATTTACGATCTTTGCATTGGTTTAGTCGTCTTGAAGGAAGTCGCCATTTTCCGTAATTAAGGGACCAGTTGACTGAGTAATGGCCACCTTGCTTTTAAAATAACTGTTACACTCCTTAGGGTTTCTTTTGCTATTTTCAGCGATATATGCTTCATATTGACGTTTACTTTGTCGTCCAACTTACTCTCTTGCTTTGTCTATGTAAATTTGCATAACTTACTGTATCATGCTGGCTATTGGTCTGTTTCAGTTTCTAGCGAGCTACTTTTTTAGACAACAAGCATTCATTTATTTCATCGTTCTACAACTTCGGCTTTGTTTTAGAAATTGACCGTCTTATCACGCATTTGAAGATATTACTGAAGCTTTTCAAAGTTACGTTCATGTCTTTTTTTTTTACATCATCCCAGATTTCCCTGAAGGCTGAAATTTGACAGAACACAAAAATAGATATGGAGCAGATGCATACATTAAAGTTCAAATCATGTTTACATACAACAAACAACACAGATATGACTATCGTGATAAATCAAAATTATTGTTGCTGATTGGAATTAACATTTGCACAAACTTCAAGCATAGATATGTCAGAGAGCATTGAGAGAACATAAAACAATTGTAACGAGTTAAAACTGGACCTTGACTGATGCACACACTTTCAGGATACATATAATTTGGAGCCGAGTTTCCTAATAACTTTTGTGATTATGAACTAACTTGGCACTGGCTACGAGATTATGACCTGCTCGGTTCCCAGTTCGGTTTGGGGAAGCAAATTGTTATATTCATGTACACATTGTAATAATTTTATACTCTGAACAATTACGTAGAAGTAATTTTCACAAATTTATAGCCAGTAACATCTGCAAATGTTAGTAGAATCAACATTATTAAAAAAAAAAAAAAAATAATATAAATAGGTAGAGTTTGGATTTGAATGAGAAACATTGAAGAATTAGCTTAGGGGAGGCCGAGAAGTTAAATCGTTCCCTAGATATAATTCCAGCCCTGTAAAGAGGATCATTGACACCATCGGCATTTAGTGGGGATATATTCGATCCGATGAAGCAATGTATATCTAACTGATTGAGGAATGAATTTTGGCTTCCAGTCGGAAGGTTGCTATCATAACGAGGTTTCCGTGTGGATTTTGACTGCGGGCGAGAAGATAGCAAAGATCTCTACGGTCATACAAATATGGAGCACCCTTGGTTCTCAAGAGTCCAACAGTATATAAGAGAGACTAGCCACATAGACCGGGTGATTTTTTCTCCCTAAAGGAACAAGACACGCACACACGCCAGTCTGATTGGCGTAGGTAAATAAAGCATCAAAGTTAAGTAACCAGCAATGAAGGATATACCATACATACGTGCACGTACACTATAATTAGATTCTTCTTGGAAGTCTTTCTCTACCCACAGCCTACTGCCCCACCCACCACTTTTTTTCCTCCTAACTATCCAATAATAGCAACAATATGATGATAATAATATTAATGATAATAATAGTAATAATAATAATAATAATAATTATGATAATAATAATAATAATGATAATGATAATAATGATATCAATATTAGCAATAGTAATGATGATAATAATAATAATAATAATAATAATAATAATAATAATAATAATAATAATAATGATAATAATAATGATAATAATAATAATAATGATAACAATAATAATAATAATAATAATAATAATAATAATAATAATAATAATAATAATAATAATATCAATAATAGCAATAATAATAATAATAATAATAATAATAATAATAATAATAATAATAATAATAATAATGATAGTGCATAGTGCCATTGTACAAAGGCAAAGGGGATAAGAGTGAGTGCTCAAATTACAGAGGTATAAGTTTGTTGAGTATTCCTGGTAAATCATATGGGAGGGTATTGATTGAGAGGGTGAAGGCATGTACAGAGCATCAGATTGGGGAAGAGCAGTGTGGTTTCAGAAGTGGTAGAGGATGTGTGGATCAGGTGTTTGCTTTGAAGAATGTATGTGAGAAATACTTAGAAAAGCAAATGGATTTGTATGTAGCATTTATGGATCTGGAGAAGGCATATGATAGAGTTGATAGAGATGCTCTGTGGAAGGTATTAAGAATATATGGTGTGGGAGGCAAGTTGTTAGAAGCAGTGAAAAGTTTTTATCGAGGATGTAAGGCATGTGTACGTGTAGGAAGAGAGGAAAGTGATTGGTTCTCAGTGAATGTAGGTTTGCGGCAGGGGTGCGTGATGTCTCCATGGTTGTTTAATTTGTTTATGGATGGGGTTGTTAGGGAGGTGAATGCAAAAGTTTTGGAAAGAGGGGCAAGGATGAATTCTGCTGGGGATGAGAGAGCTTGGGAAGTGAGTAAGTTGTTGTCCGCTGATGATACAGCGCTGGTGGCTGATTCATGTGAGAAACTGCAGAAGCTGGTGACTGAGTTTGGTAAAGTGTGTGAAAGAAGAAAGTTAAGAGTAAATGTGAATAAGAGCAAGGTTATTAGGTACAGTAGGGTTGAGGGTCAAGTCAATTGGGAGGTGAGTTTGAATGGAGAAAAACTGGAGGAAGTGAAGTGTTTTAGATATCTGGGAGTGGATCTGGCAGCGGATGGAACCATGGAAGCGGAAGTGGATCATAGGGTGGGGGAGGGGGCGAAAATTCTGGGAGCCTTGAAGAATGTGTGGAAGTCGAGAACATTAGCTCGGAAAGCAAAAATGGGTATGTTTGAAGGAATAGTGGTTTCAACAATGTTGTATGGTTGCGAGGCGTGGGCTATGGATAGAGTTGTGCGCAGGAGGATGGATGTGCTGGAAATGAGATGTTTGAGGACAATGTGTGGTGTGAGGTGGTTTGATTGAGTAAGTAACGTAAGGGTAAGAGAGATGTGTGGAAATAAAAAGAGCGTGGTTGAGAGAGCAGAAGAGGGTGTTTTGAAATGGTTTGGGCACATGGAGAGAATGAGTGAGGAAAGATTAACCAAGAGGATATATGTGTCGGAGGTGGAGGGAACGAGGAGAAGAGGGAGACCAAATTGGAGGTGGAAAGATGGAGTGAAAAAGATTTTGTGTGATCGGGGCCTGAACATGCAGGAGGGTGAAAGGAGGGCAAGGAATAGAGTGAATTGGAGCGATGTGGTATACCGGGGTTGACGTGCTGTCAGTGGATTGAATCAAGGCATGTGAAGCGTCTGGGGTAAACCATGGAAAGCTGTGTAGGTATGTATGTTTGCGTGTGTGGACGTATGTATATACATGTGTATGGGGGTGGGTTGGGCCATTTCTTT
Organism: Panulirus ornatus; assembly: GCF_036320965.1. NCBI lineage: Eukaryota > Metazoa > Arthropoda > Malacostraca > Decapoda > Palinuridae > Panulirus > Panulirus ornatus. Next base: position 16,323,134 of record NC_092240.1, on the reverse strand, counting down.
CGTCTGTTTCCTTGCGCTACCTCGCAAACGCGGGAGACAGCGACAAAGCAAAAAAAAAAAAAAAAAAAAAATAATGATAACAATAATAATAATAATTAATAAACTACTGGCTTCGAATCTGGTGGAAGTAGTACATCGCAGAGAAAACGATTCGAGGCACTTACAGTTTAAAGTTCCTGCTTTTTCAGTCAAATCATATATTTGAGGACTACACAGACGTACGTCTGTAGATAATCATTACAGGTACCTAAAATAGGCTCACTAAATGGTCGCATTATACAGAATCTTGTTTTTGACTTCCACCAGATTCTGAGTAAGAAATTGTGGCGACCCTCACGTCTGTTCATGGGATAAATTTTACTGTCATTACAGTATAGTGTACTTACGAAAGTGTGATGCATTTAGCTACATACCTGATGTTGAGAACTACATGGTGAGTTGGACGCGCCAATCTGAACCATTTCCAAGTGGTAAGCCTGAAAAAAATATAAATCATAAGTTTTCGACGCTTCGTCTGCTGCCTTTATGCTTTTGATTCTAATAGGGAGGGGTACGGCAAAAAAAAAAAAAAATCTATACAAAATACGTTATAGTATTTTTATAGAATAGTAAGGGGTCGATGCTTCCATAGATTTGAGGTACCTTCCAGAGAATTGGAAATTGCTAATGCAAGAACGATATTCAAAACAGGTAATTATATTGCCCTTCCCGGAAATTATCGCACAATTGGGTTGACAATCGGTGTTCGTAAACTTTTGAAAAACATCATTCGGGACAACACTGTCTATCATTTACAGGACTACCTCTTGTCTAATGATTCGCTGTATGGGTTTCGACCAATCCTTTCATATCTGATTAATCTTTTTCATTTCTTTAATGTTATCTATTTAGATATTTAGGAGGCACTCAATATACACCCACATCAAAGATTCAGAATTCATGTATATTCACAAGAGAAAAAGTATCCCGTGTCAAAGATTGCTAACAAAGGTTGTTATACAGTTTATACGAGCAGGAGTTAGAAAACTGCTTGATTGGCCGTAAGCAAAGGGATAATGATTAACGGTCAAACTTCCGATTGGTTGGACGTAACAAGCCGGTTCTCATTCTCATATGACTGAACACTGATAACGTGCCTCTCGGGGAAATAAAGTTACAATAAAAACTGAATGTCTACAGCTGCAAGATGATATAAACAAAATGAGGGATTGGTCTTACATGTAGAAAAAAATTACATAGCCATAAATACAGAGTTCTACACATCAGTTGTAGAAACGAGAAGGCAAACAAGAATGAAAATTCTTTTATGCTACTAAAGGAAGAAAAAGACTGGCCAACCTAAAGCTTCGTAAGCAGTACGAAATAGTTAAAAAAAAAAAAAAAAAAACTTCATTAGTGCACCCGCGCTTTGAACATTTTCAGTTTGGTTCCCACTTGAAACACAAAAAGAATACACTAAGCGTTGACATACCAAGATGATTCCCGGACTGGGAAATAGATAATATGAGTCAGCTAAACCACATAAATTTAGCGATATGCATTCAAACGTGCTATGCCATACTAAAAGTAAGTAATGACGGAGAAAAGTACTCGGAGCAACGTTTGTCAATATACATTAATTAAACTGCCCTTCATCCTTCATTATATCTAGTATATCTACTTAAGTACAAGAACAGATTGCACTTAAGTAAATATCAAGCTCTGCTTATAACAGCAAATCAGTATTTGATTGTACTGACCAAGACTGTAAGCGTGACCAGACAGTAAAAGGCCTTGGCCATGGCAACAGAAACTCCCACCGTCCAGATCATTGCCTACGAATCCCACTCATGAAATACATAATTTCCTTGGCTGTTGTTTAATCACATTTGACACATATTTCAATATATATATATATATATATATATATATATATATATATATATATATATATATATATATATATATATATAAGAGGGCAAATGATAATTGGGGTGAGAGTATCATTAAATCTTAGGGAGAATAAAAGGATGTTTTGGCAGGAGATAAAGTAAATGGGAAGGTAGTAACAAGTAGTGATGAAGTGAGATGGAGTGAATATTTTGAAGATTTGTTGGATGTGTTTGATGATAGAGTGGCAGATATGGGGTGTTTTGGTCGGGGCGGTGTGCGAAGTGAGAGGTAGCGAAAGCTTTGCGGAAGATGAAAGCCAGCAAGGCGGTGGGTTTCGATGGTGCTGCAGTGGAATTTATAACAAAAAAAGGTGATTGTGTTGTTGATTGGTTGGTAAGGATATTCATTGCATGTATGGATCATGGTGAAGTGCCTGAGGATTGGTGAAATGCATGCATAGTGCCATTGTACAAAGACAAAGGGGATGAACATGAGTGTTCAAATTACAGAGGCATATGCTTTTTGAGTATTCCTGGGAAATTATATGGGAGGGTATTGATTGAGAGGATGAAGGCATGTACAGAGCATCAGATTGGGGAAAAGCATTGTGGTTCCAGAAGTGGTAGAGGATGTGTGGATCAGGTGTTTGCTTTGAAGAATGTATGTGAGAAATACTTAGAAAAGCAAATGGATTTGTATGTAGCATATATGGATCTGGAGAAGGCATATGATAGAGTTGATAGAGATGCTCTGTATTAAGAATATATGGTGTGGGAGGCAAGTTGTTAGAAGAAGTGAAAAGTTTTTATCGAGGATTTAAGGCTTGTGTACGTGTAGGAAGAGAGGAAAGTGATTGGTTCCCAGTGAATGTAGGTTTGCGGCAGGGGTGTGTGATGTCTCCATGGTTGTTTAATTTGTTTATGGATGGGGTTGTTAGGGAGGTGAATGCAAGAGTTCTGGAAAGAGGGGCAAGTATGCAGTCTGTTGTGGATGAGAGAGCTTGGGAAGTGAGTCAGTTGTTGTTCGCTGATGATACGGCGTGGTGTCTGATTCATGTGAGAAACTGCAGAAGCTGGTGACTGAGTTTGATAATTTGTGTGAAAGAAGAAAGTTGAGAGTAAATGTGAATAAGAGCAAGGTTATTACACATGACAGGTAGAGGCTGAGTGTGAACGAATGTGGTCCTTTTTTTGTCAGTTCCTCGAGCTGCCTCGCTTGGGGGGGGGGGGAGCATAAAGGCAGCAAGTATGAATATGTATATGTGTATATATGTCTGTGTATGTATATACATGTATACGTTGAAATGTATATGTATATGTGCATGTGGGCGTGTAAGTATTGTAAATGTGTTTGTGAGCGGGGTGGGCCATTCCTCGCCTGTTTCCCTGCTCTAGATAAATTATTTTTTTTTTATTATACTTTGTCGCTGTCTCCCGCGTTTGCGAGGTAGCGCAAGGATACAGACGAAAGAAATGCCCCCCCCCCCCATACACATGTATATACATACGTCCACACACGCAAATATACATACCTACACAGCTTTCCATGGTTTACCCCAGACGCTTCACATGCCTTGATTTAATCCACTGACAGCACGTCAACCCCGGTATACCACATCGCTCCAATTCACTCTATTCCTTGCCCTCCTTTCACCCTCCTGCATGTTCAGGCCCCGATCACACAAAATCTTTTTCACTCCATATTTCCACCTCCAATTTGGTCTCTCTCTTCTCCTCGTTCCCTCCACCTCCGACACATATATCCTCTTGGTCAATCTTTCCTCACTCATTCTCTCCATGTGCCCAAACCACTTCAAAACACCCTCTTCTGCTCTCTCAACCACGCTCTTTTTATTTCCACACATCTCTCTTACCCTTACGTTACTCACTCGATCAAACCACCTCACACCACACATTGTCCTCAAACATCTCATTTCCAGCACATCCATCCTCCTGCGCACAACTCTATCCATAGCCCACGCCTCGCAACCATACAACATTGTTGGAACCACTATTCCTTCAAACATACCCATTTTTGCTTTCCGAGATAATGTTCTCGACTTCCACACATTCTTCAAGGCCCCCAGAATTTTCGCCCCCTCCCCCACCCTATGATCCACTTCCGCTTCCATATATATATATATATATATATATATATATATATATATATATATATATATATATATATATATATATTCATACTATTCGCCATTTCCCGCGTTAGCAAGGTAGCGTTAAGAACAGAGGACTGGACCTTTGAGGGAACATCCTCACCTGGCCCCCTTCTCTGCTCCTTTTGGAAAATTAAAAAAAAAACTGAGAGAGGAGGATTTCCAGCCCCCCGCTGCCTTCCCTTTTAGTCGCCTTCTACGACACGCAGGGAATACGTGGGAAGTATTCTTTCTCCCCTATCCCCAGGGATAATATATATATATATATATATATATATATATATATATATATATATATATATATATATATATATATATATATATATATATATATATCACTCCAGGTGGAAGGATGGAGTGAAAAAGATTTTGAGCAATCGGGGCCTGAACATACAGGAGGGTCAAAGGCGTGCTAGGAATAGAGTGAATTAGAAAGATGTGGTATGTATACGTTGAAATGTATAAGTATGCATATGTGTGTGTGTGTGGGCGTTTATGTATATACATTTGTATGTGAGTGAGTTGGGCTATTCTTTCGTCTGTTTCCTTGCACTATATATATATATATATATATATATATATATATATATATATATAATATATATATATATATATATATATATATATATATATATATATATATATATATATATATGAAATGAAAATAAGTTAACAGAGGCCATAATTAACACAGACTACAAACATACATTCAGAGTTTTCTAAGAATGCACACTAGATGGGTTTCCATACGCGTAAAACCCTAATTCTAACTTGTCATCATCTGGTTGTAATCTCTCATCAATTATTTGTGAGAAACATAACATCTGCCAACTCGACTGACCACTCGATCTGCGGGTATATAAAAGATATGTCAGCACATGTCAGCGGTCTTGTTGCCGACTACAACGTTTTCATCATACTTTAGGGTACGTATTATTTAACAGGTGTGCTAAGTGTTATCAGACATTTTTAATCTTAATTCATAGTCGCACGTGCTAGTAAAGAGAAACGATGAGAACTTTCATAAAAAGAAGGAATCTAGGGAAATATCAGTGAACGGAACAATTATAAAAGTATAGAACACAAACATGTTGAAATGGGTTAACTGTACAAGTTCAAACTTCACATAGCGTTCCGGCAAACTCTTCAATTCTTTAAACATATTACAGCATTTCGACTTCAAAAATCTTGAGCAAGCATGGACTGCATTAGGATTAGGAATCAGCGCCTTAATGCTGCACATTAATACTCTAATCTTAACTAAAACGGTACCGTGATCGCAAACTCTGACCCCTCTCCATGCTGTTGGACTGAGGGTACGTCTCAAAGGGCGACTCCTCTCATGGGAAGGGTCAGGTCATCTATTTCATGGAATAATTACAACAGCAGCTTTCGACGTGCCTTCGCCGAATATCAATTATGGGTGTCATGGAGTTATGCTACAAGGGCCACTGAATTCAATTTTTCGGGAAATATTACCTCAGGTGAAGTAAACGCTATGACCTGCCGCCAAGTCAGTAAGATGACACTTGTGAAGTGACAGAAGGTCGCTACACACACATATACACCTTAATGCATAAAGCACGTAAAACCATCATAGGTCCCACTTACAACACAAGTCAAGAGGGGCTCAGCATATAAACTCCTCTGATTCATTCCTGTTATCACTAGAACCTCATCCAACACTATAGAATAAAGGTAATGAACCATCAGCTCTTGCTACCCGAGATCCTTCATCTCAAGGGTTGCAGTTCTGCACCACTACCGCATTGAGCCTGTACTAACTCGCACGCATTGCTGCTAGAACCTTATCTAAATAATTAACTTACTCAGCAATTACTTGACTGTTTATTACTCCCATTTTAATGTTTGTGTAAAGCCAATTTGTTACCCTCTTTTCTCCTCGAACAGCCAAGTGGAATTTTCTTAATTCTATCGCCTTTTCCCCTTCCTTTACCTTTTCGTAATATATAATATTTTTTTTTTTTTGCCGCTGTCTCCCGCGTTTGCGAGGTAGCGCAAGGAAACAGACGAAAGAAATGGCCCAACCCACCCCCATACACATGTATATACATACGTCCACACATGCAAATATACATACCTACACAGCTTTCCATGGTTTACCCCAGACGCTTCACATGCCCTGATTCAATCCACTGACAGCATGTCAACCCCGGTATACCACATCGATCCAATCCACTCTATTCCTTGCCCTCCTTTCACCCTCCTGCATGTTCAGGCCCCGATCACACAAAATCTTTTTCACTCCATCTTTCCACCTCCAATTTGGTCTCCCACTTCTCCTCGTTCCCTCCACCTCCGACACATATATCCTCTTGGTCAATCTTTCCTCACTCATTCTCTCCATGTGCCCGAACCATTTCAAAACACCCTCTTCTGCTCTCTCAACCACGCTCTTTTTATTTCCACACATCTCTCTTACCCTTACGTTACTTACTCGATCAAACCACCTCACACCACACATTGTCCTCAAACATCTCATTTCCAGCACATCCATCCTCCTGCGCACAACTCTATCCATAGCCCACGCCTCGCAACCGTACAACATTGTTGGAACCACTATTCCTTCAAACATACCCATTTTTGCTTTCCGAGATAATGTTCTTGACTTCCACACATTCTTCAAGGCTCCCAGGATTTTCGCCCCCTCCCACACCCTATGATCCACTTCCGCTTCCATGGTTCCATCCGCTGCCAAATCCACTCCCAGATATCTAAAACACTTTCTTCCTCTAGTTTTGCTCCATTCAAACTTACCTCCCAATTGACTTGACCCTCAACCCTACTGTACCTAATAACCTTGCTCTTATTCACATTTACTCTTAACTTTCTTCTTTCACACACTTTACCAAACTCAGTCACCAGCTTCTGCAGTTTCTCACATGAATCAGCCACCAGCGCTGTATCATCAGCGAACAACAACTGACTCACTTCCCAAGCTCTCTCATCCCCAACAGACTTCATACTTGCCCCTCTTTCCAAAACTCTTGCATTTACCTCCCTAACAACCCCATCCATAAACAAATTAAACAACCATGGAGACATCACACACCCCTGCCACAAACCTACATTCACTGAGAACCAATCACTTTCCTCTCTTCCTACACGTACACATGCCTTACATCCTCGATAAAAACTTTTCACTGCTTCTAACAACTTGCCTCCCACACCATATATTCTTAATACCTTCCACAGAGCATCTCTATCAACTCTATCATATGCCTTCTCCAGATCCATAAGTGCTACATACAAATCCATTTGCTTTTCTAAGTATTTCTCACATACATTCTTCAAAGCAAACACCTGATCCACACATCCTCTACCACTTTTGAAACCACACTGCTCTTCCCCAATCTGATGCTCTATACATGCCTTCACCCTCTCAATCAATACCCTCCCATATAATTTACCAGGAATACTGAACAAACTTATACCTCTGTAATTTGAGCACTCACTCTTATCCCCTTTGCCTTTGTACAATGGCACTATGCACGCATTCCGCCAATCCTCAGGCACCTCACCATGAGTCATACATACATTAAATAACCTTACCAACCAATCAATAATACAGTCACCCCCTTTTTTTATAAATTCCACTGCAATACCATCCAAACCTGCTGCCTTGCCGGCTTTCATCTTCCGCAAAGCTTTTACTACCTCTTCTCTGTTTACCAAATCATTTTCCCTAACCCTCTCACTTTGCACACCACCTCGACCAAAACACCCTACATCTGCCACTCTATCATCAAACACATTCAACAAACCTTCAAAATAATCACTCTATCTCCTTCTCACATCACCACTACTTGTTATCACCTCCCCATTAGCCCCCTTCACTGATCATTATCTTGTGGAGGCGAAGGTGAAGATTTGTAGGGGTTTTTAGAAAAGAGAGAATGTTGGGGTGAAGAGAGTGGTGAGAGTAAGTGAGCTTGGGAAGGAGACTTGTGTGAGGAAGTACCAGGAGAGACTGAGTACAGAATGGAAAAAGGTGAGAACAAAGGAGGTAAGGGGAGTGGGGGAGGAGTGGGATGTATTTAGGGAAGCAGTGATGACTTGCGCAAAAGATGCTTGTGGCATGAGAAGCATGGGAGGTGGGTTGATTAGAAAGGGTAGTGAGTGGTGGGATGAAGAACTAAGATTATTAGTGAAAGAGAAGAGAGAGGCATTTGGACGATTTTTGCAGGGAAGATTTGCAAAAGAGTGGGGAGTACAAAAGATAGAGGCGGAGGTCAAGAGAAAGGTGCAAAAAGGTGAAAAAAGGGCAAAATGAGAGTTGGGGTGAGAGAGTATCATTAAAATTTTTGGGGGAAAAAAAAAGATGTTTTGGAAAGGGGGTAAATAAAATGCATAAGACAAGGGAGCAAATGGGAACGTCAGTGATTACATATATATATATTATTATATATATTTTATAATATAATATATTATATTTTAATATATATTTTTTTTTTTATTTTTTATTTATTTTCGTTGTCCGTCTCCGCGTTTGCGAGGTAGGCAAAGGAAAAAGACGAAAGCTTTTCATTTTTTACCCCAGACGTTCACTGCCTGTTCAACCCATGACAGCATGTCAACCCCGGTATCCCAATCGCCCAAATTTCACTCTTTTCCTTGCCCCCTTTCACCCTCCTGCAGTTCAGGCCCCGTCACCAAAATTTTTTCCCCTCCACTTTCCACCCCCAATTTGGTCTCCCACTTCTCCTTTTCCCCTCCACCTCCGCACATAATCCTCTTGGTCAATTTTTCCTATCATTCTCTCCATGTCCCAAAAACCATTTTCAAAAACCCTCTTTGCTCTCTCAACCCACGCTCTTTTTATTTCCACACATTCTCTTACCCTTACTTATTACTCGAAAAACCACCTCCCCACAATTGCCCTCAAACATTCATTTCCAGCACATCCCCTCCTGCCACAACTCTATCCATAGCCAGCCCGAAACCTACAACATTGTTGGAACACTATTCTTAAAAAACATCCCCATTTTTGTTTTGAGATAATGTTCTGACTTCCACACATTTTCAAGGCTCCGGTTTTCCGGGCCAAACCCTCGGAAACCTTTCACCAGGGAGTCTTCCCCAATTCTTTAAATAACCTTCCCAAACCAATTCAAAAAATACAGTAAACCCCCTTTTTTTAAAAAATTCCACTGCAATACCACCCAAACCCTGCTGCCCTTCCCGGCTTTATTTTTCCCCCAATTTTTACTACCTCTTCTTTTTTAAACCAAAAATCTTTTTCCCAAAACCCTCTCACTTTGAACCACCCCGACCAAAACACCCTAAAATCTGCCACCCCTTTTCATCAAACACATTCAACAAACCTTCAAAATAATCATCTATCCCCTTTTCTCACATCACCATTTCTTTTTATCACCCCCCCATTAGCCCCCCCTTCCCAATGATCATTATCTTGGGGAAAGGCAAAAGGTGAAGTTTTGGGTGGGGGTTTTTAGAAAAGAGAGAATGTTGGGGTGAAGAGATTTGGTGAGATTAAAGTGAGTTGGGGAAGGGGGACTTGTGGGGAGGTTTTGGGGTAACCCGGAGAGACTGGGGTTAAAAAGGGAAAAAAGGTGAAAACCCAAAAAGGAGGGTTAAGGGGATTTTGGGGGGGGAGTGGGAAATGTATTTGGGGGAAAACCCAGTGAGACTTGCGCAAAAAGGATGCTTGGGGCATGAGGAACTTGGGAGGGGTTGATTAAAAAGGGTTTAGGGGAGGGGGGGGATGAAAAAATAAAATTATTAGGGGAAAGAGAAGAGAGGGGCATTTGGACGATTTTTGCGGGGAAGATTTGAAAAAGGTGGGAGATGTCCCAAAAGAAAGAGGCGGGAGGTAAAGAAAAAGGGTTTTGCAAGAGGTGAAAAAGGGGGCAAATGAGAGTTGGGGTGAGAGGTATCTTTAAAATTTTTTTAGGGAGAATAAAAAGTGTTTTGGAAGGAGGTAAAAAAAATTTGCATAAGAAAAAGGGAGAAAATTTGGGAACGTCATTTTTTTAAAACATATATTTTTATATATTTATTTTATATTATATTTATTATATTTTTATATTATATATTATTATATATATTTTTTTTTTTTATTTTATTATTTTTTTGCGTTGTCGCTGTCTCCGCGTTTGCGAGGTAGGCGGGGGAAACAGACGAAAGAAAGGGCCCAACCCCCCCCCTTTAACATGTATATAATACACGCCCAAACACACGCAAATTATACTTATTTTATACACCCTTAAATGTACATTTATATTCACACACAGACACATACATATATAAAACTTTTTGCACACAATTCACACTTTTTTGCCTTTATTTATTCCCATGCCACCTCCCACACTTTGGAATCCAAATCTCCCCCCCCCCTCATGTGTGGAGGGGGTTTAGCGCAAAGGAAAAGAAACAAAGGCCCCATTTGTTCACACTCAGTCTTTAGCTTCATGCAATAATCCCCGGGAAACCCACAGCCCCCTTTTCCCAATCCGGGCCCCCACAAAAACTTTTCTGTTTTACCCCAAAACGTTTTCCATCCCTTGATTCAACCCACTGACGGGCTGTAAACCCGGGGGGTATCCCACATCGACCCAAATTTCATCTTTCCTTGCCCCCCTTTCACCCTCCTGCATGTTGGGCCCCCGATCCCCAAAAAAACTTTTTCACTCCATTTTTCCCACCCCCAATTTGGTCCCCCACTTCTCCTCTTTCCCCTCCTTTTTCCGAAAATATATCCTTTTGGGTCAATCTTTCCCACTCATTCTCTTGGGCCCAAACCATTTAAAAACCCACCCTCTTCTGCTCTCTAAACCACGCTCTTTTTTTTTCCCACACATCTCTCTTCCCCTTACTTATTTACTCGATCAAACCCCCTCCACCACACATTGCCTCAAAACATCTCTTTTCCCCAGCACATCCCACCTTTGCCAAAAACTCTATCCATACCCCCACCCCCTCGAAACCCATACAACATTTTTGGAACCATTTCCCTTAAAAACATACCCATTTTTGTTTTCCCGAATAATGTTCTGGGATTTCCAAAATTTCCCTTAAAGGCCCCCGGGAATTTTCCCCCCCCTCCCCCACCCTTTTGATTCACTTCCGTTTCCCAAAGGGTTCCTTTCCGTGCCGGGGTTCCACCCCCAGATATCTAAAAAAACTTTACTTCCTCCAGTTTTTCCCCCAATCACAATCAATGTTTCCCAAAATGGGTCTAAACTTTTTTTCTTGATGTATATAACTGGGCTGTTTTGTTTTTCTCTTGTGTCTCCCCTGATGACGTGATTATTACAGAAAGTGACTTGGGGGAAATTTTGTGTTTCATTTTCCCCGGGGGGCTCATAGGAAAAATCTTGATCATGCACAAAAAATTTTGCTGGAAATGAGATGTTTGAGGACAATGGGGGTGGTGTGAGGTGGTTTGATCGGTAAGTAACGTTTAAAAGGGTTTAAAAGGGGATGTGTGGAAATAAAAACAGCGTGGTTGAGAGAGCAGAGGAGGGTGTTTTGAAATGGTTTGGTCACATGGAGAGAATGAGTGAGGAAAGATTGACAAGAGGATATATGTGTCGGAGGTGGAGGGAACGAGGAGAAGAGGGAGACCAAATTGGAGGTGGAAAGATGGAGTGAAAAAGATTTTGTGTGATCGGGGCCTGAACATGCAGGAGGGTGAAAGGAGGGCAAGGAATAGAGTGGATTGGATCGATGTGGTATACCGGGGTTGATGTGCTGTCAGTGGATTGAATCAAGGCATGTGAAGCGTCTGGGGTAAACCATGGAAAGCTGTGTAGGTATGTATATTTGCGTGTGTGGACGTATGTATTACATGTGTATGGGGGGGGGGGGGGGTTTGGGCCATTTCTTTCGTCTGTTTCCTTGCGCTACCTCGCAAACGCGGGAGACAGCGACAAAGTATAAAAAAAAAAAAAAAAAAAAATATATATATATAATATATATATATATACATATATGATACAGCGCTGGTGGCTGATTCATGTGAGGAAACTGCAGAAGCTGGTGACTGAGTTTGGTAAAGTGTGTGAAAGAAGAAAGTTGAGAGTAAATGTGAATAAGAGCAAGGTTATTAGGTACAGTAGGGTTGAGGGTCAATTCAATTGGGAGGTGAGTTTGAATGGAGAAAACTGGAGGAAGTGAAGTGTTTTAGATATCTGGGAGTGGATCTGGCAGCGGATGGAACCATGAAGGCGGAAGTGGATCATGGGTGGGGGAGGGGGCGAAAATTCTGGGAGCCTTGAGAATGTGTGGAAGTCGAGAACATTATTCGGAAAGCAAAAAATGGGTATGTTTGAAGGAATAGTGGTTCCAACAATGTTGTATGGTTGCGAGGCGTGGACTATGGATAGAGTTGTGCGCAGGAGGATGGATGTGCTGGAAATGAGATGTTTGAGGACAATGTGTGGTGTGAGGTGGTTTGATCGAGTAAGTAACGTAAGGGTAAGAGAGATGTGTGGAAATAAAAAGAGCGTGGTTGAGAGAGCAGAAGAGGGTGTTTTGAAATGGTTTGGTCACATGGAGAGAATGAGTGAGGAAAGATTGACCAAGAGGATATATGTGTCGGAGGTGGAGGGAACGAGGAGAAGAGGGAGACCAAATTGGAGGTGGAAAGATGGAGTGAAAAAGATTTTGTGTGATCGGGGCCTGAACATGCAGGAGGGTGAAAGGAGGGCAAGGAATAGAGTGAATTGGAGCGATGCGGTATACCGGGGTTGACGTGCTGTCAGTGGATTGAATCAAGGCATGTGAAGCGTCTGGGGTAAACCATGGAAAGCTGTGTAGGTATGTATATTTGCGTGTGTGGACGTATGTATATACATGTGTATGGGGGTGGGTTGGGCCATTTCTTTCGTCTGTTTCCTTGCGCTACCTCGCAAACGCGGGAGACAGCGACAAAGTATAAAAAAAAAAAAAAAAAAAAATATATATATATATATATATACATATATGATACAGCGCTGGTGGCTGATTCATGTGAGAAACTGCAGGAGCTGGTGACTGAGTTTGGTAAAGTGTGTGAAAGAAGAAAGTTAAGAGTAAATGTGAATAAGAGCAAGGTTATTAGGTACAGTAGGGTTGAGGGTCAATTCAATTGGGAGGTGAGTTTGAATGGAGAAAAACTGGAGGAAGTGAAGTGTTTTAGATATCTGGGAGTGGATCTGGCAGCGGATGGAACCATGGAAGCGGAAGTGGATCATAGGGTGGGGGAGGGGGCGAAAATTCTGGGAGCCTTGAAGAATGTGTGGAAGTCGAGAACATTATCTCGGAAAGCAAAAATGGGTATGTTTGAAGGAATAGTGGTTCCAACAATGTTGTATGGTTGCGAGGCGTGGACTATGGATAGAGTTGTGCGCAGGAGGATGGATGTGCTGGAAATGAGATGTTTGAGGACAATGTGTGGTGTGAGGTGGTTTGATCGAGTGAGTAACGTAAGGGTAAGAGAGATGTGTGGAAATAAAAAGAGCGTGGTTGAGAGAGCAGAAGAGGGTGTTTTGAAGTGATTTGGGCACATGGAGAGGATGAGTGAGGAAAGATTGACCAAGAGGATATATGTGTCGGAGGTGGAGGGAGCAAGGAGAAGAGGGAGACCAAATTGGAGGTGGAAAGATGGAGTGAAAAAGATTTTGTGTGATCGGGGCCTGAACATGCAGGAGGGTGAAAGGAGGGCAAAGAATAGAGTGAATTGGAGCGATGTGGTATACCGGGGTTGACGTGCTGTCAGTGGGTTGAATCAAGGCATGTGTATGGGGATGGGTTGGGCCATTTCTTTCGTCTGTTTCCTTGCGCTACCTCGCAAACGCGGGAGACAGCGACAAGTAAAAAAAAAAAAAAAAAAAAAAAAAAAAAAAAAAATATATATATATATATATATATATATATATATATATATATATATATATATATATATGTATATAAGAGTTTTGGAGAGAGGGGCAAGTATGCAGTCTGTTGTCTAAGAGGGCTTGGGAAGTGAGTCAGTTGTTGTTTGCTGATGATACAGCGCTGGTGGCTGATTCGGGTGAGAAACTGCTGAAGTTGGTGACTGAGTTTGGTAAAGTGTGTGAAAGAAGAAAGTTGAGAGTATATGTGAATAAGAGCAATTTTATTAGGTTTGGTAGGGTTTAGGGACAAGTTAATTGGGATGTAAATTTGAATAGAGAAGACCTGGAGGTAGTGAAGTGTTTTAGATATCTGGAAGTGGACTTAGCAGCAGATGAAACCATAGAAGTGGAAGTGAGTCACAGGGTGGGGGAGGTAGCAAAGGTTCTGGGAGCATTGAAGAATGTATTGAAGGCAAGAACGTTATCTTGAAGAGCAAAAATGGGTATGTATGAAGGAATAGTGGTTCCAACAATATTATATGGGTGCGAGGCATGGGTGAAAAAGTATAATAAAAAAGATAATATATATATTCACTATACTGAATTGCCTTTTCCCACATTAGCAAGGTAGCACAAAGAAATAGACAAGGAATGGCCCAACCCACCTAAATACACACGCACATATACACACATATACATTTCAATGTATACATACATATATATATGTATATACATATATACACATGCACATATTCATACTTGATGCCTTTATCCATTCATGTCACCACCCCGCCACACATGAAATAACATCCCCCCCTCTGGTGAGGTAGTGCCAGGAAAAGACAAAAAAGGCCAAATACGTTCAAATTCAGTCTCTAGCTGTCATGTGTAATGCACCGAAACCATAGCTCCCTTTCCACATCCAGGCCCCACAGACTTTTCCATGGTTTATCCCAGACGCTTCATATGCCCTGGTTCAATCCATTGACAGCAAATCGACCCCAGTATACCATATCGTTCCAATGCATTCTATTGGTTACATATTAGGTGAATTGCAGTAGGAATGTGTTGACATACATTTTGTATTTAATGATTAACAATGTAAAGTTACATCCACATTTTGTATTCAATGGTGAATATTGTAAAGCTACATACTTGTTGAACTTCAGTAATACTGTATTGACATTACATTATGTATTTAATGCTGAACCTTTAGTGATAAATATTTTCATGGCTGCATTACAGTAACATAGTAGTTGGAATACACATATCTATGGGAAAACTGAGCTATTTGCTTGCTTAGCCATGTACTTGTTCATGGAATGATTATGACATTCTTATTGGTAAGTATAGGACAATTCTTGTATCTGCACAAGCACTGGTTGGTATAAGGAGATTGTGAAGATTGACAGCAATCACCCCACTGACCCTAGAGGAAATTTATGGAGTTCCTGTGGTCAATTGGGTCACAACTCCAAAAGGAAGATGCTATGGGGTCATTGTTTACACAGAGGCAACCACACCTTCAACAGCCTCCTGAGTTCACAATTTATGGTAAAGGCTTCTGATTTGTCTATCTCTTTCACAATCAAATTGGAGGTAAACACTCTTGTATGAAGATGGTAACTCTATCTTTTTGTTTGTGTGTATTACCAGGCTCTGCTTGCAAGAGGTTATACTTTGAGTACAGTACCATCAAAGAATTCCTCACTCCTAAAAAATCCACATTTCCCTGCTACCAAAAGTAGTGCAATCTTGGACTACAAGGAACTTTAAAAAGAGGTCCAGGGTAAAACTAGGACTCTTTCAAAGAAAATGGTCTTGGAATGATTATGATACACAATAAAGAAATGCATGTATACACATTTTTATTCTTTGGATGTGGGTGTTGTATTAATCCATTACTATTATTATTATTATTATTATTATTATTATTATTATTATTATTATTATTTACACACAGGCTAAGATAGTGAACTGTTCCTCAAGAGATAAAACCATGAGAAAGAAAACAGAAAAGATGCATAGATGTGCTTTTATGGTATAAGAGTAGTCGACAATAAACAGAATAATAAAAAGTTTATGAAAGGAGAAAAATTCAAGTTGTGGGACCCTGTATGTGAAGGACTCCCTTCCCATGCAGTAGAAATACATAATCACAAGAAGCTAAGCAAAAAGCTTGTTAGAATGGACATGAAGTATTGTATTAGTGGAAGGCTGGAATATGAAGTGAAAATGATGCCAGCAGTATGCAGTGTTCAAAACACTACTTGATGGTAAAGAAAATTTAGGAGATGGAGCCTTTTGAGAGTAGAATTCATTCTCAGTGCTGTGCAAACAAGTGATTTTAACACAATTACGAGAGCTCAGTTACAAGGAAAGGATAGAGGCCTTGAATTTGCCCATCTTGTAAAAGAGAGGAGTGAGGGGTGACGACCTAAGTTCTTAAAACAAATCAATGACTTGGGCAGTGCATAGTTCAAGAGATGTAGGGATTGAGCTATAGAGATCATAATGTCCAATATACTGGATATATATCAAATGGATATAAAGAAACATTCTTTGTGGTATACTAGCAGTGGATATATGGAGCAAGACAAATCAGATCATGGATAATGCAAAGACCATACAAAAATTTAAGAAGTTGTATGATATCAAGTAATGTGAATGAGATAGGGCCCCATGAGAGTAAAACTCCCACCTCATACAGTTCAAATTGGTAATTAATAAAAATACACTTATTAATGATGTAGAGTGTGAAGTTCTCTGAAAGATGCAGGAAAAGAACAACCAGAGGCCATAATATGAAATTAATTTGTTTTTAAGTATGTAAAACAATGTTTTTATAGTATAATGGTGGTAGAAGAATGGAATAAGCTTTATGACAATATAGTAATTGCAGATAGCATATGCTTTAGAAAGTTGTGTGACATGGTTGAGAGATGTGGGCCAGGAGTCAAACTCCCTCTCCACACATTACAAATAGGTAATTGTACACATAGCATAGCTGAGCATGATTCATGCATGTGCCCACCACAGTTCAAATTCTGGGTGCAGCAGGAAGTCCATAACCAACCTAGATGTTCTTTTCTCCTCACAGAAGAGGTCGATAAATAGATACCAGGTGTGTACTTACCTGGAAATTTGTACTTGGTGGGAAGGGAGTTTTACACACGTGGGGACCCATCTCTTGAGCATTCTCATATATCTTTTTAAATTTGTTTGCTGTCTGCATTAATCATGTCCTCATTTATCTTCATTGATCTACCACTCTTATACCATAAAGTACTTTTTTAAATCTTTTTTCAGCAAGCTTATTGTTAATTTCATGTTGTCATCTGGTTGCTGCATTATCACATCTCTTGAAGAAGTATTCACTGCTATGTAATCATTTTAAAAACTTAAAGGCTGTGATCAGTTCATCCCTCACCATTCTCTCTTCCAAGTTGGGCAAATATAAAGCTTCCGGCCTTTCCCTGTACTTCAGCTCTCTTAATTCTACTCCCAGCCCTATTGGCCTATCCTGGACCTCTTCTATGAACTCTTTGTACTTCTTTGGGTGCTCTGTTCAAACTTGGAAGCATATTCAAGTTTTGGCCTTATGAAGGGCGTGAACAACTTTCTAAATCTTTTATAATCCATGTACTTAAAATGATATTCTAATATTTGCCAGCAAACAGTGTGCCTAAACTATTCTCCTGATATGGGACTATGGCAACAGGTTAGGTACATTGTTTACAACCAAATTCTTCTCATTCACAGTATCCTGAAGTTTAATTTCGGCTAGATAATAATCGTATTGAGGCCTTCTTTCGTTTTGTTCCATCAATATCATTGACCATGAATCAAACCAACTGTGGAGTCTGTTTAGATTCCCTTTTAAGCATATGCAATTTCCTCACTTTTCTCTTCCCTCATGATCTTTGCAAACATATTCAGATAGGAGTCTGTAACTTCAGGAAAGTCATTTACATAAATAAGGAAGAGTAATGGTCCAAGAGCAGAACCCTATGACACTCCATTAGTCACCTCGACCCATTTGGGGAAGGCTCCTCTGACATGTGTCCTTTGTTCCCTTCCTCCGAGATAATCTTCTATCCATTGAAGGATTTTTCTCCTTATTCCTGCCTGGTGATCCTGCTTCTTTAATCAGCCTCCCATGCAGAAAAGTGTCACATGCTTTCTGACAGTCTAGAATGTGTATGTGTACACACAAGAATAAAGATAAGAGGCAGGGCAACATGAGTGTAAAACTCTCTACCCAAAACACACACACACACACATACACTCGGATGCTTTAGAGCACATGGACAAGAGGTTCAATAAGATTTTTGCTCACCTGCATAAGTACACATTAGTTTTGCTTTTTCAATCTCCTCACTATAACAGTCATATAGAGTTACTACTGAGAGTCCATGACAAACTTAAATTTTATTAAAAAACTGAGGGAGATGAATTACAAGGAGGAATGAGAAGCCTAGACTCTCCCACAACAGGGTAGTAAAGGATAAGAGGGAACATGATAAAAAATTCAAGTTCTTTAAGGGGTTACAATGATATTAACATATATTTCATTTAAGATAAAGAGGTTGAAGCAGAGGAAAAAATTCTTTGAACAAATAGACAAAACTTGTGTCTAGCAAAAGAGGTGTGGACATATGATTTATGCTATTTGAGGCCAAGATGAATACTTTAAACACCTAGGAATTTAAAGTTTTACAACAGAAGTGTTAGGTTAAAAGAAGGGCTATAAGAGTAAAAAAATCACTCTGAAGAATGGAAACATGAATATAGTACACCCTTTCCATGTTCTGAAATATGTTGACGCTTACATATAAGTAAATGTATAAGCTCAGGTATAGCAATTATTAAGTGACTCAGTATCAAAACTCCCATGTTTATCAGCAATATAAAATCACAATTTTAGTGGGGGGAAAAAGGAAAAATATCCAAGGTGAGTGGCAAAGCCAGTTGCTTTGTATACTGAACAAAACCAAGGTAATCATTCAATAAATGTTCCCATATGGTGATATAAGCTTTATTCTCCTGGAGTTTTAGGTAGCTACAGGAATTCTCTTAATACTTCATAAATGGACAATTGTTGTCATGATCATATTTTTTGATTTTTTTCATCAGTCTCCATTATCAAGTGAAAGAAGAAAATTGGCTCTATTATTTGTCCAGGGACTATGACAGAGGCAGCATGTCAGGCATAGAGATAACACAGATTTTACCAGGAATATTACTGGGTGAAGGGCCTCATTGGATGGACGACCAGCAGTGCCTCCTGTTTGTTGATATCTTGAAGGGTGATGCACACCGCTACTTCCTCAAAACCAAGAGACATCAGATCCTCCATATAGGTAAGCCATGGCACTAGTTTCTCCCAGTAGGAAAGCTGAGGCACCAAGTTTCTTATGAGAGAAAAACACCAGGTCTTTACATGTGAGGTGAGGAACTTGTCTTTTGTGTGGATGACTGGAAGTATTTAATTGGATAATTCATCAGTTGATGGGAACACATGTTCTTATTAATGAAAGTGGCACTGTAATATTTCTTACAATTTGTAAAGTTGATACAGAGTGTGGAATTTTAGCTATAGCACATCCTACTCCAACAATTTTAAGTTCTCATGAGGTTGGCAGGGCTTTGAAATAGGAGAACATATGGCATAAAAGCTCTTTGTATCAACATATAGGAATGTAAAATATCCATTGATATCACTCTCATCACAGATGATACTCTGGAACATGAACAGGAGGGATGCCTATGGTGTCTTCTAATGTCCTCTTGCACATAATGAAGACATAAAAAAATTTATAATCCTGCAGATGACTGAAATTAAACATTTCCCTGGTGTTTGCTCGGGCTTTATTTATCTATTCTGTCTATATCTTTGATGCCTGTTCCCTCCTAGAATTCCCTTCACGGGGTGGCCACAGCAATAGTCTCCATAACGAGTGAACTCGTGTTGTTTCTTAGCCTTTAGTGCCTCACCCTTAACAGGCCGCTGGGAGAGGGCAACTCTAGCACAGTGTTTGCAGAAGCTTCTACCTACTACCTACCTGCTACTTCTGCCTAATGTTTCTACCTAATGTTCCTGCTAAATGTTCCTACCTACTACCTCTGTCTATTGCTCCTACCATTTTGCTAAAAGGCAGGGTTAGTACAGTGTTCACCACAGAAAATCTAGGGTTATGAAAAATGAGCTGTGTGAATTAAATGTTGTCAAGTGTTAAGTATGACAAGGAGATATTGTATGTTTGTGGACAGACAGCCAGTGGTCCATGTGTGGGTGAGGCAGAAAAAAAGATAGCTTCCTGGGTCAAAGAAGTGCAAATTGGCAGCCACTGAAGTACTCAGATTCTATAGAGCTTTCTTTGGTTGTTACGTCAACATTCAAACCAAATGAAGCTGTAATATAAGTAACTAAACTTGCCTGTAGGGTCTGAATGCTGAGTGAAGACATTCAAAAAGTTACTATCCTCCAGATGATTGACATCAAATATTCCCTGGCACTTGCTCAGATTCTAAAGAGCTTTATCAAGTTTGTATGTCAGTATACAAACCATGTGATGCTGTAATACAAGAAACTACACTTGCTTGTTGGGTCTAGAAATGCCCAGTTCCTTTATAAATGATACATTCCTCAGTATGCCACCAAGCATAATAATGTTTTACTTCAACTGCATCCAAGTTTTGTTAATAAGTTAGGTGAGTTCATATATATATAAAGATATAGGGATTGAATTAATGTTTATGAGACATGTCCCACACCAGGTCATGTTCCTATATCTCTATAGATATATGAACTTGTTTACCTTCTGAACCAAATGATCCAGAGCACGGTTAGGTGGAGTACATATTTTGATAACTTTTAGATAAGCAGGTTATCTTTATGTTCTAATATTGATATTTTGCACAACTTACTATCTAACCCCACATTTTTCCTCTCCCTCATAATCCTACCACTAGGTTAATCAGCATTGAGAGAATAGTTTTAATAGTGAAAAGGGAGAATTTCTTAATCACTACTTACAGTGGCAGCAATGATTCCAAAAGAGCAGAGGAATGAGCCTTTAAGGAAAATCCTTACTTGGCCCCCTTCTCTGTTCTTTCTTCTGAAAAATTAAAAATGAGAGGGGAGGATTTTCATACCCCCGCTCCCTCCCCCTTTTAGTTGCCTTCTATGACACAGGGAATACATGGGAAGTATTCTTTCTCCCCTATCCTCATGGATAACATTTCAACGTATACCTACATATACATACACAGACATATACATATATACACATGTACATATTCATACTTGCTGCCTTCATCCATTCCCATTGCCACCTCGCCACACATGAAATGGCACCCCCCCACGTGTATGCGAGGTAGCTGTAGGAAAAGACAACAAAGGTCACATTCATTCACACTCAGTCTCTAGCTGTCATGTGTAATGCAATGAAACCACATCTCCCATTCCACATCCAGGCCCCACAAAACATTCCATGGTTTACCCCCAATGTTTCACATGCCCTGTTTCAATCGATCAACAGCACATCAACCCTGGTATACCACATCATTCCAATTCACTCTATTCCTTGCACACCTTTCACCCTCCTGTATGTTCAGGCCCTGATCGCTTAAAATCTTTTTCACTCCATCCTTCCATCTCTAATTTGGTCTCCCACTTCTCCTCATCCCCTCCATCTCTGACACATACGTCCTCTTTGTCAATCTTTCCTCACTCATTCTCTCCATGTGACCTAACCATTTCAATACACCCTCTTCTGCTCTCTCAACCACACTCTTTATTACCACACATCTCTCTTACCCTTTCATTCTTTACTCGATCAAACTACCTCACACCACATATTGTCCTCAAACATTTTATTTCCAACACTTCCACCCTCCTCCACACAACGCTGTCTATAGCCCATGCCTCACAACCATATAATATTGTTGGAACTACTATTAATTCAAACATACCCATTTTTGCTCTCCAAGATAATGTTCTCGCCTTCCACACATTCTTCAATGCATCCAGAACCTCCACCCCCTCCCCCACCCTGTGACTCACTTCTGATTCCATGGTTCCATCTGCTGCTAAATCCACTCCCAGATATCTAAAACACTTCACTTCCTCCAGTTTTTCTCCATTCAAACTTACCTCCCAATGGACTTGTCCTTCAACCCTACTGTACCTAATAACCTTGCTCTCATTCACATTTACTCTCAGCTTTCTTCTTTCACACACTTTACCAAACTCAGTCACCAGCTTCTGCAGTTTCTCACTTGAATCAGCCACCAGCACTGTATCATCAGTGAACAATAGCTGACTCACTTCCCAAGCCCTCTCATCCACAACAGACTGCATACTTGTCCCTCTCTCCAAAACTCTTGCATTCACCTCCCTAACAACCCCATCCATAAACAAATTAAACAACCATGGAGACATCACACACCCCTGCCGCAAACCGACATTCACTGGGAACCAATCACTTTTCTCTCTTCCTACTCATACACATACTTTACATCCTTGATAAAAACTTTTCACTGCTTCTAGCAGCTTACCTACCACTCTATATACTATTAATACCTTTCATAGAGCATCTCTATCAGCTCTATCATATGCCTTCTCCAGATCCATAAATGCTACATACAAATCCATTTGCTTTTCTAAGTATTTTCTCACATACATTATTCAAAGCAAACACCTGATCCAAACATCCTCTACCACTTCTGAAACCACACTGCTCTTCCCCAATCTGATGCTCTGTACATGCCTTCACCCTTTCAATCAATACCCTCCCTTATAATTTCTCAGGAATACTCAACAAACTTATACCTCTGTAATTTGAGCACTCACCTTTGTCCCCTTTGCCTGTGTATATATATATATATATATATATATATATATATATATATATATATATATATGAATAAGAGCAAGGTTATTAGGTACAGTAGGGTTGAGGGTCAAGTCAATTGGGAGGTAAGTTTGAATGGAGAAAAACTGGAGGAAGTAAAGTGTTTTAGATATCTGGGAGTGGATCTGGCAGCGGATGGAACCATGGAAGTGGAAGTGAATCATAGGGTGGGGGAGGGGGCGAAAATCCTGGGAGCCTTGAAGAATGTGTGGAAGTCGAGAACATTATCTCGGAAAGCAAAAATGGGTATGTTTGAAGGAATAGTGGTTCCAACAATGTTGTATGGTTGCGAGGCGTTGGCTATGGATAGAGTTGTGCGCAGGAGGGTGGATGTGCTGGAAATGAGATGTTTGAGGACAATGTGTGGTGTGAGGTGGTTTGATTGAGTAAGTAATGTAAGGGTAAGAGAGATGTGTGGAAATAAAAAGAGCGTGGTTGAGAGAGCAGAAGAGGGTGTTTTGAAATGGTTTGGGCACATGGAGAGAATGAGTGAGGAAAGATTGACCAAGAGGATATATGTGTCGGAGGTGGAGGGAATGAGGAGAAGTGGGAGACCAAATTGGAGGTGGAAAGATGGAGTGAAAAAGATTTTGAGTGATCGGGGCCTGAACATGCAGGAGGGTGAAAGGCAGGGCAAGGAATAGAGTGAATTGGATCGATGTGGTATACCGGGGTTGATGTGCTGTCAGTGGATTGAATCAGGGCATGTGAAGCGTCTGGGGTAAACCATGGAAAGTTCTGTGGGGCCTGGAAGTGGAAAGGGAGCTGTGGTTTCGGGCATTATTGCATGACAGCTAGAGACTGAGTGTGAACGAATGGGGCCTTTGTTGTCTTTTCCTAGCGCTACCTCGCACACATGAGGGGGGAGGGGGATGGTATTCCATGTGTGGCGAGGTGGTGATGGGAATGAATAAAGGCAGACAGTGTGAATTGTGTGCATGGGTATATATGTATGTGTCTGTGTGTGTATATATATGTGTACATTGAGATGTATAGCTATGTATATTTGCGTGTGTGGACGTGTATGTATATACATGTGTATGGGGGTGGGTTGGGCCATTTCTTTCGTCTGTTTCCTTGCGCTACCTCGCAAATGCGGGAGACAGCGACAAAGCAAAATAAAAAAATAAAATATAATATATATATATATATATATATATATATATATATATATATATATATATATATATATATATATATATATATATTAGGTACAGTAGGGTTGAGGGTCAAGTCAATTGGGAAGTAAGTTTGAATGGAGAAAAACTGGAGGAAGTAAAGTGTTTTAGATATCTGGGAGTGGATCTGGCAGCGGATGGAACCATGGAAGCGGAAGTGAATCATAGGGTGGGGGAGGGGGCAAAAATCCTGGGAGCCTTGAAGAATGTGTGGAAGTCGAGAACATTATCTCAGAAAGCAAAAATGGGTATGTTTGAAGGAATAGTGGTTCCAACAATGTTGTATGGTTGCAAGGTGTGGGCTATGGATAGAGTTGTGTGCAGGAGGGTGGATGTGCTGGAAATGAGATGTTTGAGGACAATGTTTGGTGTGAGGTGGTTTGATCGAGTAAGTAATGTAAGGGTAAGAGAGATGTGTGGAATAAAAAGAGCGTGGTTGAGAGAGCAGAAGAGGGTGTTTTGAAATGGTTTGGGCACATGGAGAGAATGAGTGAGGAAAGATTGACCAAGAGGATATATGTGTCGGAGGTGGAGGGAACGAGGAGAAGTGGGAGACCAAATTGGAGGTGGAAAGATGGAGTGAAAAAGATTTTGAGTGATCGGGGCCTGAACATGCGGGAGGGTGAAAGGCGGGCAAGGACTAGAGTGAATTGGATCGATGTGGTATACTGGGGTTGACGTGCTGTCAGTGGATTGAATCAGGGCATGTGAAGTGTCTGGGGTAAACCATGGAAAGTTGTGTGGGGCCTGGATGTGGAAAGGGAGCTGTGATTTCAGGCATTATTGCATGACAGCTGGAGACTGAGTGTGAACGAATGGGGCCTTTGTTATCTTTTCCTAGGGGGGAGGGGGATGGTATTCCATGTGTGGCGAGGTGGCGATTGGAATGAATAAAGGCAGGCAGTGTGAATTGTGTGCATGGGTATATATGTATGTGTCTGTGTGTGTATATAAATGTGTACATTGAGATGTATGGGTGTGTAGGTTTGCGTGTGTGGACGTGTGTGTATATACATGTGTATGGGGGTGGGTTGGGCCATTTCTTTCTTCTGTTTCCTTGCGCTACCTCACAAATGCGGGAGACAGCGACAAAGCAAAATAATAATAATAATAATAATAATAATAATAATATATATATATATATATATATATATATATATATATATAATTTTTTTTCCAAAAGAAGTAACAGAGAAGGGGGCCAGGTGAGGATATTCCCTCAAAGGTTCAGTCCTCTGTTCTTAACGCTACCTCGCTAACGCGGGAAATGGTGAATAGTTTGAAAGAAAAGAAAGAAAAGATATATATATATATATATATATATATATATATATATATATATATATATATATATATATATATATATATATATTTTTTTTTTTTTTTTTTTTTTTTTTTTCATACATAGTTGCCATTTCCCACATTAGTGAGGTAGCATTAAGGACAGAGGAATGAGCCTTGGAGGGAATGTCCTCACTTGATTTATCATAATTGATCGCTGTTTCCAGCATTAGCGAGGTGGCGCCAGGAAACAGACAAATTAAGACCCATCCACTCATATACACATATGTATACATTCACGCAAATACACTTACATATGTATATATATGCATATACATACATATACAATTGCTCCCAACATATGTCTGAGTTCATTTCTGACAGACAGGCTGTATCTTGAAATGGACATAAGCTGGACATATGCCAGCATGGCATGTAAATTTTGTATATCTGTACAGCATTCTTTTATCCTACTCAATTTCTATCATGATTCTCTCATTTCTTATTAAACAGCTTTATTATATGATTCTGTACTTTCTTACCTTTTATATAAGATTCTTTAGTTCATGGACTGAGTCATCCAAACTTTCAATGAACTTTTTGGCAGCTCCTTCATCAGCACTTGCTGCTTCACCTGGTGACTTGAATGTTGTGCAAGCTAAATCTTTTAAAGTTATTGAACCAATCATGACTTGCTGTAAAGTTCTTGATGTAATCTCTCCTGCTTGCTCCTTCAGAGTCTTAAAAGGACTTTCAGCCTTCGCCTGATTTGTACATTAGTACATGTTTTTTAATCTGATCATCCTTCCACAACTTTTCCATTTTGTGGATGGGCCCTTGTCATTGTTTTGTTATCATCATAGACTTCAAAGTTGCCAAACCTTTCACTGGTTCACATATTTTCTTCTTTGTCCTTTTAAATTGTGAAGACTGTTGTATAGGACAACTGTAGATCACATGCAATCACATTAACTTTTTTCCTTCTTTATATTGGATGATTACCTTCATTTTCAATTCCAAATTGAGCATCTACCTCGGCTTCTTGCAGATCTATCAACATGTGATGGGGTTTTCCTTTTCCTCATCATCATCTTTGAGGTTTAATACAAAAATGGTTTAATCCAGCAAAAATATGTTAGAATCACTTGAATAATGTGTGATTTCTGAATGGTAATTGAGAGCAAGAACTGAGAGAGAGGCTGTGATGTACAAAATGCCAGGATAGTCCGACAGTCACTATTGTACACATGCAGCTGTTAGCACTAGCAAACGTATGACCATGAGTAAATTTTATATTTTCTTATATTTTTAATTCATAGTTTTTTCTGGTCATAGATAAGGATGGTTGTAAGTCACATAGGTCATAAGTTGGGAAGCATCTGTATACACATGCACATATTCATACTTGCTCACCTTTATCCATTCCCGATGCCATCCCGCCCCACAGGAAACAGCATCACCTCCTACATCAGTGAGGTCATGCCAGAAAAAAAAAAAAAAAAGGCCACATCTGTTCACTCTCATTCTCTAGATGTCATGTGTAATGCACCTAAACCACAGCTCCCTATCCACATCCAGGCCCTACAGACCTTTCCATGGTTTATCCAGGACATTTCATGTGCCCTGGTTCAGTCCATTGACAGCATATCAACCCCAGTATACTACATTGTTCCAATTCACTCTATTCCATTCACAGCTTTCACACTCCTACATATTCAGGCCCCAATTGCTCAAAATCTTTTTCACTGTATCCTTCCACCTCCAGTTTGGTCACCTGCTTCTCCTTGTTCCCTCCACCTATGACACATATATCCTCTTTGTCAAACTTTCCTCATTCATTCATTCCATATGTCTAAACAATTTCAAGACACCCTCTTCTGCTCTTTCAACCACACTCTTTTTATCACCACACATCTCTCTTACCATTTCATTACTTACTCCATCAAACCACCTCACACCATATATTGTATTGTCCTCAAACATTTCAATTCCAACACATCCACCCTCCTCTGCACAACCCTATCAATAGCCCATGCCTCACAGCCATCATTTTTGCTCTCTGAGATAATGTCTCTCTTTCCACACATTCTTCATCACTCCCAGAACCTTCGCTATCACCCCTACCCTATGACTCACTTCCACTTCCATGGATTCATTCACTGCCAAGTCCACTCCCAGATATCTAAAACACTTCACTTCCTCTAATAATTTTCCATTTAAATTTACATCCCAACTAAATTGTTCCTCCACCTTGCTGAACCTAATAACCTTGCTCTTATATACATTTACTCTCAACTTTCTCCTTTCACTCTGTTTTCCAAACAAGCTCACAAACTTCTGCAGTTTCTCACTCGAATCACCCACCAGTGTTGTATCATCAGCAAACAACTATTGACACTTCCCAGGCCCTCTCATCCCCAACAGACTGCATACTCTTTCCTCTCTCCAAAACTCTTGCATTTACCTCCCAAATTACCCCACCCATTAACAAACTGAACAACCATGGTGACATCACACACCCCTGCTGCACACTAACCTTCACTGGGAACCAGTCACTCTCCTCTCTTCCTACTAATACACAGGCCTTACACCCTTGATAACAACTTCTCACTGCTTGTAGCAGCTTACCTTCCACATTATATATTCTTAAGACCTTCCACAAAGCATCTCTATCAACCCTGTCATATGCCTTCTCCAGATCCATAAATGCCATCTGTTTTTCTAAGTATTTCTCATATACATTCTTCAAAGTAAATACCTGATCCACACATCCTCTACCACTTCTGAAACCACACTGCTCCTTCCCAATCTGCTGCTCTGTACATGCCTTCACCTTCTCAATCAATACCCTCCCATATAATTTTCCAGATATATTCAGCAAACTCATGCCTCTGTAGATTAAACACTCACCTTTATCCCCTTTGCCTTTGAACAATGGCAAAGTTTAATGATTCTCTCTCACCCCAATTCTCATTTGCTGTCTTTCTCATCCCTTGCACCTTCCTCTTGACCTCTTGCCACTTTCTCTTATACATCTCCCAGTCATTTGCACTCCTTCCTATTAAGTACCATTTAAATGCCTCTCCTTTCTCTATCACTAACAACTTTACTTCTTCATCCCACCACTCACTACCCTTTATAATCTGCCCACCTCCCACCTTTCTCATGCCACATGCATCTCTTGCACATGCCATTACTGATTCCTTAAATACATCCCATTCTTCACCCACTCCCTTCACTTCATTTGCTATTCTACACTCAATCTTTCATGGTATTTCTCCACACAAGTCTCCTTTCAAAGCTCACTTACTCTCACCACTCTACTTCCCTACATTCTCTCTTCTTTGAAAACCTTTGCAAATCCTCACCTTCATCTCTGCAAGAAAGTGATTAGAAATCCCACCAGCTGCCCCTCTCAGCTCATTTACATCCAAGTCTCTCTTTTACATGCCTATCAATCAATACATAATCTAATAAAGCCCTTTGACCATCTGTCCAACTCATATATGTTTACTTGTGTATATATCTCTTTTTCAACCTGGTATTCCCAATCACCAAAGTTTTTTCAGCACACAAATCCACAAGTTCTTCAACATTTCCATTCGCAACACTGAATACTCCATACATAACAATTATACCCTCAACTGCATCCAAATAACCCATCACTAGTACCCAGTCTCGTGCATCAAAACTACCGACACACTCCTTCAGCTGCTCCCAAAACACTTGCCTCCCATGATCTTTCTTCCCATGACCAGTGCATATGCACCAATACTCACCCATCTCTTAACCATCCAATTTCAGTTTTACTCTCATCAATCTAGAATTTACATTCTTACACTCTTATCACTACCTCCAACAACTCTCGCTTCACGAGTAGTTCTACTCTTCCTTAGCTCTTGGCCTCTCACCAACCCCTGACTTTACTCCTAAAATGTTTTCAAACACTCTTCCTCTTTACCCTTAAACCAGAACATCCAGGTTTCTTTCCTCAAACATACACCCCCAATCCGAGCCTTCAAGGAGGATGAGCACTCCCCACTTGACTCCTTCTGTTTCCTTTTTTAGAAACTGAAATACAAGAAGGGGTAGGTTTTCATCCCTCTTTAGTCGCCTTCTTTGACATGTGGGGAATACGGAGGTAGAATTCTCTATCCCCTACTTATGCACTATTATAAAAATGTATCGCCTAATTCAGACTGTTATGATAAAGTTCTTGACACGACATTCTTAATATGTTGGAGAAATTGTCATTCTTGTAGCTCCCAGCACATTTACTTTTAGAAATCAGAAGGCTGTGGCTTCAAATATTTACAAGATTAGGTACATTACAGTTATTCCGTAAATGCAATAAGAATCACATAAGGATCCTGAGGTCTGTGTGTTCAATGTTTGGTACTCAGTTTATTTTGAAGCTTTGCATATTACTCAGGAAAATTACTTCATAGTTCTAAATAGAGATGTATGCTATTTCTGGTGTTTAAGACTTGCATCCCATTGCATCTTTCTCACACCATTCCAAAATCTTTCTGCACTAGCTTTAACATTTGGGGCATATTGTGTTTAGAAATAAAAGGAAAAATCAACTACAGTATTTATTTTACAAGAATAATTTGAATTCTACTCTAATGTAGTTCCAAATGGTTTATATCTATAATTGCCATTCCCTGTGGGAATTCTCCCTTGGGGGAGGCCATGACAAAGTCTCTATAACAGGCAAACTCTAGTGCCACTTCTTAGCTTTCAGTGCCTCATCCTAAACAGGCCACTAAAACAGGGCAACTCTGGTGCAGTGTTTCCTGAGGCTCCTGCCTAATGTTCCTATCTTGTGTTCTAAGCCACTATTTGTACCTAACATTCTCACTTAATGTTCCTACCTACTACTTCTGTATAATATTTCTACTTAATGCTCATGCCCAGTGTTCCTACCTACATCTTCTATCTATTGCTCCTACCATTTTGCCAAAAGGCAGGGATAGTGAATGGTGCTCACTGCAGGAAAATGTTAGGTGTTATGTGTGACAAGGAGAGATTGCATGTTTGTGGACAGAATGCCAGCAGTCCACATGTGAGAGAGGCAGAAAGAAAAGACACCTACCTGGGTCAGAAGAGTGCTTCTTGACAACCATTGAAGTGCTGGCTTACTATGCAGCCATCACTAACCCTCTCAGGACTCAGGTGGGTGGTACTGGTAATATACCTCCTGGTGGTGGATGCTTACCAACTACTACCTAGTGGCAGATTGCAGAAAGAAACTCCAGGACCTTGAGTCAGAGTTAGGAAGCATGTTTTATAAGAAGAAAGTTGAGAGTAGACATGGATAAGGCATGAAAGTTTGAGCTTACAGTCTGAATGGAGAGGGACTGGAGTGCTTCTGGCACCTAGGAACAAAGGTCCTCAAATATGACTGTGATTACAGAGGATGCTGGCTCAGGAGACAATGTGTCCATTATCATTCCCATCGAGGGAGCTACTGACTTATTCATTGTGACAGTTGGTCGATCTCTTGCTGTGATCCATTGGTCTCCCAGTGACCCTGACAACCACACAGTCAAGGTGAAGACTGTTCTCCACACTGTTGATGCCCACTTGCCTAACAATCGTTTTAATGATGGCAAGTGTGATCCACAAGGTCGACTGTGGGCAGGTAAGGTGAATATTTGCTTATCTGTTCCTTTATTTGTAGTCCATATAAATTATTTAGAACCAGATTTACAACCCAGAGAATTAGTATATCAAATTGTCAACTTCAATTAATTTGTGTTTAAGTGATTCTGGAAATAGTGTTTAAGGTCATGGCTACTTAGCTCATTATGTTACTCAGTACGTACTGCAGAAAAATACATTATTTGTGAAAAGTAAGGTAACCAGTAGCTTATTCCCAAATGACTTTTTCCTGAAAACTTGGTGGTCTTTCATATTCAAATATTAACTGGTTAATTGGTCTACCATAAAATGTATACCAACAGATTAATCATATGATGCCCTTGAAAAAAAAAATCAATTGTAATAACTATAATCACAAAATCCATTATAAATTCATGGCACTATTTCAAAGCTCGTTTTAGTCAAGATACAGCACCCAAATGCATTCATAATGATTTCTCAAGCATGAGTGAGTAGCCTGCATTATCTACTACAGATTTTGGTCATACTAGTATTTCCTTTAAAAAGGGATGCTTCTTTAGGTGATGTCATCGAAGTTTCTTCTTATAATATTTCCACAGAAGGTTGACATAAAAATAGGTTTTCTTGTATACTTTAATCAATTTAGATGGTGTTCATTGCAGTCTAAGAACTATTTCATTACTGAGTGTCATCAGTTTCAATGTTCATGAATAAAAAAAAATTACATTAAACTTACATTTATCATATTCTGTACACAAGTGTTTTGCCTCTTTGTATACTTTGGAGAAAAGCCAGTGAAATCACAGTGCAGTATACTAAGGATGATTTCTTGGGCCTCTATATACAGGTTGTACCTTCTTAATTAGGCAAACTTTGGACCTGGCCATTACCAGACTACAGAAAATATTAAAAAACAGAAATTGACCCCTTTAAAGACCCTTGGGTGAACACTCCTACCAATTACTATCAGCTTGGCTTTATGCCTTCCTGCAGCATTGCTTCAATCAAGAATAAATACTCTATCTTTGGAATTCTTATCCCCAGATGGAGACTCCTCAATATCTTGGGCAAGGATTTTTTGTGGCATATGATGCCAATACAGGGCAGATTCGTCAGCATTATACACTTGTTTTGGGGCTATAAGAAATTAACAGGGCTCTTAATTAGCTGTAGTGTAAACAGATTTTGGCACCTTAGCACTGCTAACAATGCCGCCCTAGTGGCAAATCCACAAACTAATGGTGGCAGATTCAAAATGTGCCGGATCATGGGAATTTTTGGACTACAGAGTGCCGGATTAGAGAGGTACAACCTGTAACAACAAATTTGTGGCATAGTAATCTAAACA
Source organism: Panulirus ornatus (assembly GCF_036320965.1). NCBI lineage: Eukaryota > Metazoa > Arthropoda > Malacostraca > Decapoda > Palinuridae > Panulirus > Panulirus ornatus. The sequence continues at coordinate 16,290,897 of NC_092240.1, read as the reverse complement.
TTATCATTCCATATTTAATTTATGACTTCTTTAGGATGAGTTATCCTTATATCAAAATGAATTTTTATCCATTTGATTTACTTTCTTCTAAATTCATTACGCTGGTGATTATATGTCCAAAAAACTAACAACATATTTCTATATTTAACAATATTATCATCTACTTTCAAAATACCAAAACCTTTAATATTCTCACACAAGGTACATATGCCTGTGAAAAATTATCTGGCGAGCCAGTCAAGCATATGGGCTCTTTGTACTGTTTGGATGTTGATCTTACACTTACTGACAGGGTTAACAAGGTAAGTGTAAGCCAGAATTTTCTTTTAAGAATATGATTCTCAAAGATATAATAGTTTAAAAAAATTTCTGGTACAGCATTAACATAGACCTCAAATAGAACATTTGTAAATATAGTGAGTTGATGCATGGTATGACTGGAGTGAACTTGTTTAAAATTGAAAGAAAAAGCTATCTGGATGAAGTAATGAAACAAATGATTTAATCATACATACCTTGAAAATTAAGTCATGCAACTCTGGATGCACTATGCAGGAGGTGGGTTGTGGTTGGATGAAGCCATCCAAGATCTATAGTGTGAGGTGTGTGTGTATTGTGTGGTAATAGTCTGGTTGAGTTTAAAGCCATGTTGTGCTGGTGAAAGTGGGATATTTTGCTCGATTCAGTTGTGGATCATTTATTCAGATATTTGGATATAGAAAACAGAAATTATATAGGGCACTATGAGAGGAGCAGTTGGATGGTTTGGAGAGAATCAGGATCAGTATTAGGTTTACAAGTTGTCCAGCTTATAAACTCTTCTTGGCTAACTTCAAAACTTTGCCCTACGCAGCAATGTTGGTTCCACTTTCATTCTACTGTAGGTATTACTTTGATTTTTGTTCCTTCTTGTGTGTCCCCATTCCTGAGACCTTGCTTCTTGTGTGCCCCCAACACTAGCTAGACCAGGCAATACTCAGTAAGCTGTTGCATCACATGATTACTGTGTGGCCGTTGGCAACTCGAGGGTGGGCTATTGTGGTAATTGTTTGTCTCCCTACACTTTGAAGCTTTGGAACTCTCTACCTTCTCATGTCTTTCCTAACAACTATGACCTGGCACATTTAAAAAGACAGGTTTTTCACATCCTCTAGAATTCTTGAATACTTTTGCTTTTCTCTTCTTTCTCCCTTTCTTTAACCTCTCTATACATTTCAATCGAGGCACAGCTTGATGTGGACTTTTGTCTGTGACTGGAGCCTTCAATGCAAGAAAAAAAGGAAAGATATAATATCTATATTTATGATACATAATTGCTGTTTCCCACATCAGTGAGGTAACGCCAGGAAATAGATGAAGAATAGCTCATCCACTCACATACACATATGTATATGTGCCCACATACGCACATATGCATACATATACATATCAACATAAACATACACAGACATTACATACATGCACATGTACATATTCATACTTGCTTGCCCCCATCCATTCCTAGTGCCACCCCATCCCACAGGAAAACAGCATTGCTATCCCCCATTCTTCATTTTTTTTCCTGGCGCTGTCTCACTGATGCGGGAAATGGCAATCAAGTATAACAACAATAATAATAATAATAATATATATATATATATATATATATATATATATATATATATATATATATATATATATATATATATATATATTATATTATTATTATACTTAACCACCATCTCCCGTGTTAACAAGGTAGCGCAAGTAAACAGATGAGGAATGGCCCAACCCACCCTCATACAATGTATATACATAAACGTGAACACACGCACATATACATTTCAACATGTACATACACAGACATATACATATATACACATGTAAATATCCATACTTGCGGCCTTCATCCATTCTCATCGCCACCTTGCCACATACAAAATATGTTATACTTAATCACCATCTCCTGCATTAGCGAGGTAGTGCAAGGAAACAGACGAAAGAATAGCCCATCCCACCCACATACACGAGTATATATATAAATGCCCACACACACACACACACATATACACACCCATACATTTCAACATATACATACATATATATATATACATATGTACATATTCATACTTGCTGCCTTCATCCATTCCTGTCACCACCCTGCCACACATGAAATAGCAAGGTAATGCAAGGAAACTGATGAAAGAATGGCCTAACCCAACCACATACACATGTATATACATAAACACCCACACATGCACATAAACATACCTATACATTTCAACATATGCATACATATATATACACATGAAATAGCAACCCCCCCTAATCCACACATCCTCTACCACTTCTGAAACCACAAACCCCCCCTGATCCACACATCCTCTACCACTTCCAAACCCCCCCCCCCATCCACACATCCTCTATCACTTCTGAAACCACAAACCCTCCCTTGATCCACACATCCTCTATCACTTCTGAAAACCACACTGCTCTTCCCCAATCTGATGCTCTGTGCATGCCTTCACCCTCTCAATCAATACCCTCCCATATAATTTCCCAGGAATACTCAACAAACTTATACCTCTGTAATTTGAGTACTCACCTTTATCCCCTTTGCCTTTGTACAATGGCATTATGCATGCATTCTGCCAATCCTCAGGCACTTCACCATGAGCCATACATACATTGAATATCCTCACCAACCAGTCAACAACACAGTCACCCCCTTTTTTTAATAAATTCCTCTGAAATACCATCCAAACCCACCGCCTTGCCGGCTTTCATCTTCCTCAAAGCTTTCACTACCTCTTCTCTGTTTACCAAACCATTCTCCCTGACCCTCTCACTTCACACACCACCTCGACCAAAACACCCTATATCTGCCACTCTATCATCTAACACATTCAACAAACCTTCAAAATACTCACTCCATCTCCTTCTCACATCACCACTACTTGCTATTACCTCTACATTAGCACCCTTCACTGATGATCTCATTTGTTCTCTTGTCTTACACACTTTATTTGCCTCCTTCCAAAACATCTTTTTATTCTCCCTAAAATTTAATGATACTCACTCACCCCAACTCTCATTTGCCCTCTTTTTCACCTCTTGCACCTTTCTCTTGATCTCCTGCCTCCTCCTTTTATACATCTCCCAGTTGTTTACACTATTTCCCCGCAAAACTCATCCAAATGCCTCTCTCTTCTCTTTCACTAATAATCTGACTTCTTCATCCCACAGTTCACTATCCCTTCTAAGCTTCCCACCCCCCACGCTTCTCATGCCACAAGCTTATTTTGCACAAGCTATCACTGCTTCCCTAAATACATCCCATTCCTCCCCCACTCCCCTTACGTCCTTTGCTCTCACCTTTACCCATTCTGCACTCAGTCTCTCCATGTACCTCCTCACACAAATCTCCTTTCCAAGCTCACTTACTCTCATCACTATATTCACCCCAAAATTCTCTCTTCTTTTCTGTAAACCTCTGCAAATCTTCACCTTCACCTCCACAAGATAATGATGAGACATCCCTCCAGTTGCACCTCTCAGCACATTAACATCAAAAGTCTCTCTCTCACGCGCCTATCAATTAACATGTAATCCAATAATGCTCTCTGGCCATCTCTCCTACTTATATACGTATACTCATGTATATCTCTCTTTTTAAACTGGGTATTCCCAATCACCAGCCATTTTTCAGCACATAAATCTACAAGCTCTTCCCCATTTCCATTTACAACACTGAACGCCCCATGTACACCAATGATTCCCTCAACTGCCACATTACTCACCTTTGCATTCAAATCACCCATCACTATATAACTGGAGGAAGTGAAGTGTTTTAGACATCTGGGAGTGGATTTAGCAGCAGATGGAACCATGAAAGCAAAAGTGAGTCACAGCGTGGGGGAGGGGTCGAAGGTTCTGAGAGCGTTGAAGAATGTGTGGAAGGAGAGAACTTTATCTGAGAGAGCAAAAATGGGTATGTTTGAAGGAATAGTGGTTCCAACAATGTTATATGGTTGCGAGGCATGGGCTATAAACAGAATTGTGGGGAGGAGGATGGACACGTTGGAAATGAAATGTCTGAGGTAAATATGTGGTGTGAGGTGGTTTGATTGAGTAAGTACTGAAAGGGTAAGAGAGATGTGTGGTAATAATAAGAGTGTGGTTGAGAGAGCAGAAGAGGGTGTATTGAAATGGTTTGGTCACATAGAGAGAATGAGTGAGGAAAGATTGACAAAGAGGACATATGTGTCAAAGGTGGCAGGAACGAGGAAAAGTGGGAGACCAAATTGGAGGTGGAAGGATGGAGTGAAAAAGATTTTGAGCGATCGGGGCCTGAACATGCAGGGTGAAAGGCATTCACGGATGGAGTGAATTCGAACAATTGGGTATACTGGGGTAGATGTGCTGTCAATAGATTGAACCAGGGCATGTGAAGCATCTGGGATAAACTATGGAAAGTTTTGTGGGGCCTGGTGTGGTTTCGGTGCATTATACATGACAGCTAGAGACTGAGCGTGAACGAATGTGGCCTTTGTTGTCTTTTCCTAGCACTACCTTGAGTGCGTGCGGAGGGAGGGGGATGCCATTTCATGTGTGGCAGGGGTGGTGACGGGATGGATGAAGGCAGCAAGAGTGAATATGTACGCGTGTATATATGTATATGTTGAAATGTATAGGTATGTATATGTGCATGTGTGGGTGTTCATGTACGTATACATGTGTGTATGTGGATGGGTTGGGCCATTCTTTTATCTGTTTCCTTGTGCTACCTCGCTAACGTGGGAGACAGCGACGAGGTATGATAAATATAGATATTTATTCTATTTTATTATACTTTGTCGCTGTCTCCCACATCAGCGAGGTAGCGCAAGGAAACAGACGAAAGAATGACCCAACCCATCCACATACACACATGTATACGTACATGAACACCCACACATGCACATATACATACCTATACATTTCAACATATACATATATACACGCGTACATATATATATATATATATATATATATATATATATATATATATATATATATATATATATATATATATATATATATATTTATTTATTTATTTATTTTGCTTTGTCGCTGTCTCCCGCGTTTGCGAGGTAGCGCAAGGAAACAGACGAAAGAAATGGCCCAACCCACCCACATACACAATGTATATACATACACGTCCACACACGCAAATATACATACCTATACATCTCAATGTACACATATATATACACACACAGACACATACATATAATACCCATGCACACAATTCACACTGTCTGCCTTTATTCAATCCCATCGCCACCTCGCCACACATGGAATACCATCCCCCTCCCCCCTCATGTGTGCGAGGTAGCACTAGGAAAGGACAACAAAGGCCCCATTCGTTCACACTCAGTCTCTAGCTGTCATGCAATAATGCCCGAAACCACAGCTCCCTTTCCACATCCAGGCCCCACAAACTTTCCATGGTTTACCCGACGCTTCACATGCCCTGATTCAAATCCACTGACAGCACGTCAACCTCGGTATACCAAATCGATCCAATTCACTCTATTCCTTGCACGCCTTTCACCCTCCTGCATGTTCAGGCCCCGATCACACAAAATCTTTTTCACTCCATCTTTCCACCTCCAATTTGGTCTCCCACTTCTCCTCGTTCCCTCCACCTTCGACACATATATCCTCTTGGTCAATCTTTCCTCACTCATTCTCTCCATGTGCCCAAACCATTTCAAAACACCCTCTTCTGCTCTCTCAACCATGCTCTTTTTATTTCCACACATCTCTCTTACCCTTACGTTACTTACTCGATCAAACCACCTCACACCACACACTGTCCTCAAACATCTCATTTCCAGCACATCCATTCTCCTGCGCACAACTCTATCCATAGCCCACGCCTCGCAACCATACAATATTGTTGGAACCACTATTCCTTCAAACATACCCATTTTTGCTTTCCGAGATATGTTCTCGACTTCCACACATTCTTCAAGGCTCCCAGGATTTTCGCCCCCTCCCCCACCCTATGATCCACTTCCGCTTCCATGGTTCCATCCGCTGCCAGATCCACTCCCAGATATCTAAAACACTTTACTTCCTCCAGTTTTTCTCCATTCAAACTTACCTCCCAACTGACTTGACCCTCAACCCTACTGTACCTAATTACCTTGCTCTTATTCACATTTACTCTTAACTCTCTTCTTTCACACACTTTACCAAACTCAGTCACCAGCTTCTGCAGTTTCTCACATGAATCAGCCACCAGCGCTGTATCATCAGCGAACAACAACTGACTCACTTCCCAAGCTCTCTCATCCACAACAGACTTCATACTTGCCCCTCTTTCCAAAACTCTTGCATTCACCTCCCTAACAACCCCATCCATAAACAAATTAAACAACCATGGAGACATCACACACCCCTGCCACAAACCTACATTCACTGAGAACCAATCACTTTCCTCTCTTCCTACACGTACACATGCCTTGCATCCTCGATAAAAACTTTTCACTGCTTCTAACAACTTGCCTCCCACACCATATATTCTTAATACCTTCCACAGAGCATCTCTATCAACTCTATCATATGCCTTCTCCAGATCCATAAATGCTACATACAAATCCATCTGCTTTTCTAAGTATTTCTCACATACATTCTTCAAAGCAAACACCTGATCCACACATCCTCTACCACTTCTGAAACCACACTGCTCTTCCCCAATCTGATGCTCTGTACATGCCTTCACCCTCTCAATCATTACCCTCCCATATAATTTACCAGGAATACTCAACAAACCTATAACTCTGTAATTTGAGCACTCACTCTTATCCCCTTTGCCTTTGTACAATGGCACTATGCAAGCATTCCGCCAATCCTCAGGCACCTCACCCTGAATCATACATACATTAAATAACCTTACCAACCAGTCAACAATACAGTCACCCCCTCATTAATAAATTCCACTGCAATACCATCCAAACCTGCTGCCTTGCTGGCTTTCATCTTCCGCAAAGCTTTTGCTACCTCTTCTCTGTTACCAAATCCTTTTCCCTAACCCTCTCACTTTGCACACCACCTCGACCAAAACACCCTATAGCTGCCACTCTATCATCAAACACATTCAACAAACCTTCAAAATACTCACTCCATCTCCTTCTCACATCACCACTACTTGTTATCACTTCCCCATTAGCCCCCTTCACTGAAGTTCTCATTTGCTCCCTTTTCTTACGCACTTTATTTACCTCCTTTCAGAACATCTTTTTATTCTCCCTAAAATTTAATGATACTCTCTCACCCCAACTCTCATTTGCCCTCTTTTTCACCTCTTGCACCTTTCTCTTGACCTCCTGTCTCTTATTTTATACATCTCCCACTCATTTGCATTTTTCCCTGCAAAAATCATCCAAATGCCATTCTCTTCTCTTTCACTAATAATCTTATATATATATATATATATATATATATATATATATATATATATATATATATATATATATATATTTTTTTTTTCCTTTGTCGCTGTCTCCCGCGTTTGCGAGGTAGCGCAAGGAAACAGACGAAAGAAATGGCCCCACCCACCCCCATACACATGTATATACATACGTCCACACACGCAAATATACATACCTACACAGCTTTCCATGGTTTACCCCAGACGCTTCACATGCCCTGATTCAATCCACTGACAGCACGTCAACCCTGGTATACCACATCGTTCCAATTCACTCTATTCCTTGCCCTCCTTTCACCCTCCTGCATGTTCAGGCCCCGATCACACAAAATCTTTTTCACTCCATCTTTCCACCTCCAATTTGGTCTCCCACTTCTCCTCGTTCCCTCCACCTCCGACACATATATACTCTTGGTCAATCTTTCCTCACTCATTCTCTCCATGTGCCCAAACCATTTCAAAACACCCTCTTCTGCTCTCTCAACCACACTCCTTTTATTTCCACACATCTCTCTTACCCTTACGTTACTTACTCGATCAAACCACCTCAGACCACACATTGTCCTCAAACATCTCATTCCCAGCACATCCATCCTCGTGCGCACAACTCTATCCATAGCCCATGCCTCGCAACCATACAACATTGTTGGAACCACTATTCCTTCAAACATACCCATTTTTGCTTTCTGAGATAATGTTCTCGACTTCCACACATTCTTCAAGGCTCCCAGGATTTTCGCCCCCTCCCCCACCCTATGATCCACTTCCGCTTCCATGGTTCCATCCGCTGCCAGATCCACTCCCAGATATCTAAAACACTTTACTTCCTCCAGTTTTTCTCCATTCAAACTTACCTCCCAATTGACTTGACCCTCAACCCTACTGTACCTAATAACCTTGCTCTTATTCACATTCACTCTTAACTTTCTTCTTTCATACACTTTACCAAACTCAGTCACCAGCTTCTGCAGTTTCTCACATGAATCAGCCACCAGCGCTGTATCATCAGCGAACAACAACTGACTCACTTCCCAAGCTCTCTCATCCCCAACAGACTTCATACTTGCCCCTCTTTCCAAAACTCTTGCATTCACCTCCCTAACAACCCCATCCATAAACAAATTAAACAACCATGGAGACATCACACACCCCTGCCGCAAACCTCCATTCACTGAGAACCAATCACTTTCCTCTCTTCCTACACGTACACATGGCTTACATCCTCGATAAAAACTTTTCACTGCTTCTAACAACTTGCCTCCCACACCATATATTCTTAATACCTTCCACAGAGCATCTCTATCAACTCTATCATATGCCTTCTCCAGATCCATAAATGCTACATACAAATCCATTTGCTTTTCTAAGTATTTCTCACATACATTCTTCAAAGCAAACACCTGATCCACACATCCTCTACCACTTCTGAAACCACACTGCTCTTCCCCAATCTGATGCTCTGTACATGCCTTCACCCTCTCAATCAATACCCTCCCATATAATTTACCAGGAATACTGAACAAACTTATACCTCTGTAATTTGAGCACTCACTCTTATCCCCTTTGCCTTTGTACAATGGCACTATGCACGCATTCCGCCAATCCTCAGGCACCTCACCATGAGTCATACATACATTAAATAACCTTACCAACCAGTCAATAATACAGTCACCCCCTTTTCTAATAAATTCCACTGCAATACCATCCAAACCTGCTGCCTTGCCGGCTTTCATCTTCCGCAAAGGTTTTACTACCTCTTCTCTGTTTACCAAATCATTTTCCCTAACCCTCTCACTTTGCACACCAACTCAACCAAAACACCCTATATCTGCCACTCTATTATCAAACACATTCAACAAACCTTCAAAACACTCACTCCATCTCCTTCTCACATCACCACTACTTGTTATATATATATATATATATATATATATATATATATCCTGTTTCAGGAGTATTGCTACTCCTGCCCTTGCTCTTGTCCTCTCACTAACCCCTGACTTTACTCCCCAGACATTCCCAAACCACTCTTCCCCTTTATCCTTGAGCTTCGTTTCACTCAGAGCCAAAACATCCAGGTTCCTTTCCTCAACCATACTACCTATCTCTCCTTTTTTCACATCTTGGTTACATCCACACACATTTAGGCACCCCACTCTGAGCCTTCGAGGAGGATGAGCACTCCCCGCGTGACTCCTTCTTCTGTTTCCCATTTTAGAAAGTTAATACAGGAGCTGTGGGAGTATGTGATAGAGTGTAAGAAAGTAAATTCTCGATTAATATGGGTAAAACTGAAAGTTGATGGAGAGAGGTGGGTGATTATTGGTGCATATGCACCTGGGCATGAGAAGAAAGATCAAGAGAGGCAAGTGTTTTGGGAGCAGCTGAATGAGTGTGTTAGTGGTTTTGATGCACGAGACCGGGTTATAGTGATGGGCGATTTGAATGCAAAGGTGAGTAATGTGGCAGTTGAGGGAATAATTGGTATACATGGGGTGTTCAGTGTTGTAAATGGAAATGGTGAAGAGCTTGTAGATTTATGTGCTGAAAAAGGACTGATGATTGGGAATACCTGGTTTAAAAAGCGAGATATACATAAGTATACTTATGTAAGTAGGAGAGATGGCCAGAGAGCGTTATTGGATTACGTGTTAATTGACAGGCGTGCGAAAGAGAGACTTTTGGATGTTAATGTGCTGAGAGGTGCAACTGGAGGGATGTCTGATCATTATCTTGTGGAGGCTAAGGTGAAGATTTGTATGGGTTTTCAGAAAAGAAGAGTGAATGTTGGGGTGAAGAGGGTGGTGAGAGTAAGTGAGCTTGAGAAGGAGACCTGTGTGAGGAAGTACCAGGAGAGACTGAGTACAGAATGGAAAAAGGTGAGAACAATGGAAGCAAGGGGAGTGGGGGAGGAATGGGATGTATTTAGGGAATCAGTGATGGATTGCGCAAAAGATGCTTGTGGCATGAGAAGAGTGGGAGGTGGGTTGATTAGAAAGGGTAGTGAGTGGTGGGATGAAGAAGTAAGAGTATTAGTGAAAGAGAAGAGAGAGGCATTTGGACGATTTTTGCAGGGAAAAAATGCAATTGAGTGGGAGATGTATAAAAGAAAGAGACAGGAGGTCAAGAGAAAGGTGCAAGAGGTGAAAAAAAGGGCAAATGAGAGTTGGGGTGAGAGAGTATCATTAAATTTTAGGGAGAATAAAAAGATGTTCTGGAAGGAGGTAAATAAAGTGCGTAAGACAAGGGAGCAAATGGGAACTTCAGTGAAGGGCGCAAATGGGGAGGTGATAACAAGTAGTGGTGATGTGAGAAGGAGATGGAGTGAGTATTTTGAAGGTTTGTTGAATGTGTTTGATGATAGAGTGGCAGATATAGGGTGTTTTGGTCGAGGTGGTGTGCAAAGTGAGAGGGTTAGGGAAAATGATTTGGTCAACAGAGAAGAGGTAGTAAAAGCTTTGCGGAAGATGAAAGCCGGCAAGGCAGCAGGTTTGGATGGTATTGCAGTGGAATTTATTAAAAAAGGGGGTGACTGTATTGTTGACTGGTTGGTAAGGTTATTTAATGTATGTATGACTCATGGTGAGGTGCCTGAGGATTGGCGGAATGCGTGCATAGTGCCATTGTACAAAGGCAAAGGGGATAAGAGTGAGTGCTCAAATTATAGAGGTATAAGTCTGTTGAGTATTCCTGGTAAATTATATGGGAGGGTATTGATTGAGAGGGTGAAGGCATGTACAGAGCATCAGATTGGGGAAGAGCAGTGTGGTTTCAGAAGTGGTAGAGGATGTGTGGATCAGGTGTTTGCTTTGAAGAATGTATGTGAGAAATACTTAGAAAAGCAAATGGATTTGTATGTAGCATTTATGGATCTGGAGAAGGCATATGATAGAGTTGATAGAGATGCTCTGTGGAAGGTATTAAGAATATATGGTGTGGGAGGAAAGTTGTTAGAAGCAGTGAAAAGTTTTTATCGAGGATGTAAGGCATGTGTACGTGTAGGAAGAGAGGAAAGTGATTGGTTCTCAGTGAATGTAGGTTTGCGGCAGGGGTGTGTGATGTCTCCATGGTTGTTTAATTTGTTTATGGATGGGGTTGTTAGGGAGGTAAATGCAAGAGTTTTGGAAAGAGGGGCAAGTATGAAGTCTGTTGGGGATGAGAGAGCTTGGGAAGTGAGTCAGTTGTTGTTCGCTGATGATACAGCGCTGGTGGCTGATTCATGTGAGAAACTGCAGAAGCTGGTGACTGAGTTTGGTAAAGTGTGTGGAAGAAGAAAGTTAAGAGTAAATGTGAATAAGAGCAAGGTTATTAGGTACAGTAGGGTTGAGGGTCAAGTCAATTGGGAGGTGAGTTTGAATGGAGAAAAACTGGAGGAAGTGAAGTGTTTTAGATATCTGGGAGTGGATCTGGCAGCGGATGGAACCATGGAAGCGGAAGTGGATCATAGGGTGGGGGAGGGGGCGAAAATTCTGGGGGCCTTGAAGAATGTGTGGAAGTCGAGAACATTATCTCGGAAAGCAAAAATGGGTATGTTTGAAGGAATAGTGGTTCCAACAATGTTGTATGGTTGCGAGGCGTGGGCTATGGATAGAGTTGTGCGCAGGAGGATGGATGTGCTGGAAATGAGATGTTTGAGGACAATGTGTGGTGTGAGGTGGTTTGATCGAGTGAGTAACGTAAGGGTAAGAGAGATGTGTGGAAATAAAAAGAGCGTGGTTGAGAGAGCAGAAGAGGGTGTTTTAAAGTGGTTTGGGCACATGGAGAGGATGAGTGAGGAAAGATTGACCAAGAGGATATATGTGTCAGAGGTGGAGGGAGCAAGGAGAAGAGGGAGACCAAATTGGAGGTGGAAAGATGGAGTGAAAAAGATTTTGTGTGATCGGGGCCTGAACATGCAGGAGGGTGAAAGGAGGGCAAGGAATAGAGTGAATTGGAGCGATGTGGTATACCGGGGTTGACGTGCTGTCAGTGGATTGAATCAAGGCATGTGAAGCGTCTGGGGTAAACCATGGAAAGCTGTGTAGGTATGTATATTTGCGTGTGTGGACGTATGTATATACATGTGTATGGGGGGGGGGTTGGGCCATTTCTTTCGTCTGTTTCCTTGCGCTACCTCGCAAACGCGGGAGACAGCGACAAAGTATAAAAAAAAAAAATATATATATATATATATATATATTTTTTTTTTTCAAACTATTCGCCATTTCCCGCGTTAGCGAGGTAGCGTTAAGAACAGAGAACTGGGCCACTGAGGGAATATCCTCACCTGGCCCCCTTCTCTGTTCCTTCTTTTGGAAAATTAAAAAAAAAATATTGAGAGGGAGGATTTCCAGCCCCCCGCTCCCTCTTTAGTGCCCTTTTACGACACGCAGGGAATACGTGGGAAGTATTCTTTTCCCCTATCCCCAGGGAAAATTTTTTTAAAATATATATATTATATATTATGAGAGTTTGGGGTGAGAGACTATCAGTAAATTTTAGGGAGAATAAAAGATGTTCTGGAAAGGGGGTAAATAGGGTGCGTAAGACAAGGGAGCAAATGGGAACTTCAGTGGGAAGGGGGGTAATGGGGAGGTGATAACAAGTAGTGGTGATTGAGAAGGAGATGGAATGAGTATTTTGAAGGTTTGTTGAATGTGTCTGATGACAGCGAGTGGCAGATATAGGGGGTTTTTTTGGGTCGAGGTGGTGTGCAAAGTGAGAGGGTTAGGGAAAATGATTTGGTAAACAGAGAAGAGGTAGTAAAAGCTTTGCGGAAGATGAAAGCCGGCAAGGCAGCAGGTTTGGATGGTATTGCAGTGGAATTTATTAAAAAAGGGGGTGACTGTATTGTTGACTGGTTGGTAAGGTTATTTAATGTATGTATGACTCATGGTGAGGTGCCTGAGGATTGGCGGAATGCTTGCATAGTGCCATTGTACAAAGGCAAAGGGGATAAGAGTGAGTGCTCAAATTACAGAGGTATAAGTTTGTTGAGTATTCCTGGTAAATTATATGGGAGGGTATTGATTGAGAGGGTGAAGGCATGTACAGAGCATCAGATTGGGGAAGAGCAGTGTGGTTTCAGAAGTGGTAGAGGATGTGTGGATCAGGTGTTTGCTTTGAAGAATGTATGTGAGAAATACTTAGAAAAGCAAATGGATTTGTATGTAGCATTTATGGATCTGGAGAAGGCATATGATAGAGTTGATAGAGATGCTCTGTGGAAGGTATTAAGAATATATGGTGTGGGAGGAAAGTTGTTAGAAGCAGTGAAAAGTTTTTATCGAGGATGTAAGGCATGTGTACGTGTAGGAAGAGAGGAAAGTGATTGGTTCTCAGTGAATGTAGGTTTGCGGCAGGGGTGTGTGATGTCTCCATGGTTGTTTAATTTGTTTATGGATGGGGTTGTTAGGGAGGTAAATGCAAGAGTTTTGGAAAGAGGGGCAAGTATGAAGTCTGTTGGGGATGAGAGAGCTTGGGAAGTGAGTCAGTTGTTGTTCGCTGATGATACAGCGCTGGTGGCTGATTCATGTGAGAAACTGCAGAAGCTGGTGACTGAGTTTGGTAAAGTGTGTGGAAGAAGAAAGTTAAGAGTAAATGTGAATAAGAGCAAGGTTATTAGGTACAGTAGGGTTGAGGGTCAAGTCAATTGGGAGGTGAGTTTGAATGGAGAAAAACTGGAGGAAGTGAAGTGTTTTAGATATCTGGGAGTGGATCTGGCAGCGGATGGAACCATGGAAGCGGAAGTGGATCATAGGGTGGGGGAGGGGGCGAAAATTCTGGGGCCTTGAAGAATGTGTGGAAGTCGAGAACATTATCTCGGAAAGCAAAAATGGGTATGTTTGAAGGAATAGTGGTTCCAACAATGTTGTATGGTTGCAAGGCGTGGGCTATGGATAGAGTTGTGCGCAGGAGGATGGATGTGCTGGAAATGAGATGTCTGAGGACAATGTGTGGTGTGAGGTGGTTTGATCGAGTGAGTAACGTAAGGGTAAGAGAGATGTGTGGAAATAAAAAGAGCGTGGTTGAGAGAGCAGAAGAGGGTGTTTTGAAGTGGTTTGGGCACATGGAGAGATGAGTGAGGAAAGATTGACCAAGAGGATATATGTGTCGGAGGTGGAGGGAGCGAGGAGAAGAGGGAGACCAAATTGGAGGTGGAAAGATGGAGTGAAAAAGATTTTGTGTGATCGGGGCCTGAACATGCAGGAGGGTGAAAGGAGGGCAAGGAATAGAGTGAATTGGAGCGATGTGGTATACCGGGGTTGACGTGCTGTCAGTGGATTGAATCAAGGCATGTGAAGCGTCTGGGGTAAACCATGGAAAGCTGTGTAGGTATGTATATTTGCGTGTGTGGACGATGTATATACATGTGTATGGGGGGGGTTGGGCCATTTCTTTCGTCTGTTTCCTTGCGCTACCTCGCAAACGCGGGAGACAGCGACAAAGTATAAAAAAAAAAATATATATATATAATTTTTTTTTTTTTCAAACTATTCGCCATTTCCCGCGTTAGCGAGGTAGCGTTAAGAACAGAGAACTGGGCCACTGAGGGAATATCCTCACCTGGCCCCCTTCTCTGTTCCTTCTTTTGGAAAATTAAAAAAAAAATATTGAGAGGGGAGGATTTCCAGCCCCCCGCTCCCTCCCCTTTTAGTCGCCTTCTACGACACGCAGGGAATACGTGGGAAGTATTCTTTCTCCCCTATCCCCAGGGATAATATATATATATATATATTATGAGAGTTGGGGTGAGAGACTATCAGTAAATTTTAGGGAGAATAAAAAGATGTTCTGGAAGGAGGTAAATAGAGTGCGTAAGACAAGGGAGCAAATGGGAACTTCAGTGAAGGGCGCAAATGGGGAGGTGATAACAAGTAGTGGTGATGTGAGAAGGAGATGGAGTGAGTATTTTGAAGGTTTGTTGAATGTGTTGATGATAGAGTGGCAGATATAGGGTGTTTTGGTCGAGGTGGTGTGCAAAGTGAGAGGGTTAGGGAAAATGATTTGGTCAACAGAGAAGAGGTAGTAAAAGCTTTGCGGAAGATGAAAGCCGGCAAGGCAGCAGGTTTGGATGGTATTGCAGTGGAATTTATTAAAAAAGGGGGTGACTGTATTGTTGACTGGTTGGTAAGGTTATTTAATGTATGTATGACTCATGGTGAGGTGCCTGAGGATTGGCGGAATGCGTGCATAGTGCCATTGTACAAAGGCAAAGGGGATAAGAGTGAGTGCTCAAATTATAGAGGTATAAGTCTGTTGAGTATTCCTGGTAAATTATATGGGAGGGTATTGATTGAGAGGGTGAAGGCATGTACAGAGCATCAGATTGGGGAAGAGCAGTGTGGTTTCAGAAGTGGTAGAGGATGTGTGGATCAGGTGTTTGCTTTGAAGAATGTATGTGAGAAATACTTAGAAAAGCAAATGGATTTGTATGTAGCATTTATGGATCTGGAGAAGGCATATGATAGAGTTGATAGAGATGCTCTGTGGAAGGTATTAAGAATATATGGTGTGGGAGGAAAGTTGTTAGAAGCAGTGAAAAGTTTTTATCGAGGATGTAAGGCATGTGTACGTGTAGGAAGAGAGGAAAGTGATTGGTTCTCAGTGAATGTAGGTTTGCGGCAGGGGTGTGTGATGTCTCCATGGTTGTTTAATTTGTTTATGGATGGGGTTGTTAGGGAGGTAAATGCAAGAGTTTTGGAAAGAGGGGCAAGTATGAAGTCTGTTGGGGATGAGAGAGCTTGGGAAGTGAGTCAGTTGTTGTTCGCTGATGATACAGCGCTGGTGGCTGATTCATGTGAGAAACTGCAGAAGCTGGTGACTGAGTTTGGTAAAGTGTGTGGAAGAAGAAAGTTAAGAGTAAATGTGAATAAGAGCAAGGTTATTAGGTACAGTAGGGTTGAGGGTCAAGTCAATTGGGAGGTGAGTTTGAATGGAGAAAACTGGAGGAAGTGAAGTGTTTTAGATATCTGGGAGTGGATCTGGCAGCGGATGGAACCATGGAAGCGGAAGTGGATCATAGGGTGGGGGAGGGGGCGAAAATTCTGGGGGCCTTGAAGAATGTGTGGAAGTCGAGAACATTATCTCGGAAAGCAAAAATGGGTATGTTTGAAGGAATAGTGGTTCCAACAATGTTGTATGGTTGCGAGGCGTGGGCTATGGATAGAGTTGTGCGCAGGAGGATGGATGTGCTGGAAATGAGATGTTTGAGGACAATGTGTGGTGTGAGGTGGTTTGATCGAGTGAGTAACGTAAGGGTAAGAGAGATGTGTGGAAATAAAAAGAGCGTGGTTGAGAGAGCAGAAGAGGGTGTTTTGAAGTGGTTTGGGCACATGGAGAGGATGAGTGAGGAAAGATTGACCAAGAGGATATATGTGTCGGAGGTGGAGGGAGCAAGGAGAAGAGGGAGACCAAATTGGAGGTGGAAAGATGGAGTGAAAAAGATTTTGTGTGATCGGGGCCTGAACATGCAGGAGGGTGAAAGGAGGGCAAGGAATAGAGTGAATTGGAGCGATGTGGTATACCGGGGTTGACGTGCTGTCAGTGGATTGAATCAAGGCATGTGAAGCGTCTGGGGTAAACCATGGAAAGCTGTGTAGGTATGTATATTTGCGTGTGTGGACGTATGTATATACATGTGTATGGGGGGGGGGTTGGGCCATTTCTTTCGTCTGTTTCCTTGCGCTACCTCGCAAACGCGGGAGACAGCGACAAAGTATAAAAAAAAAAAAATATATATATATATATATATATATATTTTTTTTTTCAAACTATTCGCCATTTCCCGCGTTAGCGAGGTAGCGTTAAGAACAGAGAACTGGGCCACTGAGGGAATATCCTCACCTGGCCCCCTTCTCTGTTCCTTCTTTTGGAAAATTTAAAAAAAAATATTGAGAGGGGAGGATTTCCAGCCCCCCGCTCCCTCCCCTTTTAGTCGCCTTCTACGACACGCAGGGAATACGTGGGAAGTATTCTTTCTCCCCTATCCCCAGGGATAATATATATATATATATATATATATATATATATATATATATATGTGTGTGTGTGTGTGTGTGTGTGTAAATATGAATATATTTATTTTTTCATACATATTTGCCATTTCTCATGTAAGTGAGGTAGTACTAAGAACAGGGGACTGAGCCTTAGAGGGAATATCCTCACTTGGCACCCTTCTCTGTTTCTTCTTTTGCAAAATTAAAATTACATGCACAGAAAACCTTTAATTTAACAAACCCCAATATAATGGATTTCGGATTTAATGGACTGGGCAAATAATAACACATTAGTAAATAATAATTTGGAAAATAAAAAAATTCAAGAGTCTCAAATGCCACACCACGAACATTTCATATTACACTTGTTTTCTTGGTAGCATGGGGGTATACTTTTTTTGTTTTGGTCTCATGCTGCCACAATTCAGTTAACTGGGAGTCTGTCTTATAGTACTGTAAATATCACATTATGTTTGCTGCTGTTAATGTTAAGAAACTTCATGAAGTACTTGATATTAATAAAGATGCCAATTTCCATGGTTACACATCAACAGAGAAGCATAACTCAATCTTGGTGAACGTTGGAAGAGAACAGAAATACAAGGAAAACCAGATTACATTAGATTCACATACTGTGCTGAGAATTACAGGAACAATAATATAAGTTTAGAGCTGGTGAAAGACACTTTTTTTGTCTCCATTTCTGGATGCTGCTCTATGGACAGTGAGAACATACCCACAGAAAGGATGCAAGGAGAAAAATCAATCATACTGGTTGGTAATGAGATCTCAGACCTGTGCTGTGGGACATTTCGTCGAGTTATAAACAATAATCTTGACTAAACAAGATATAATATCACATCTCTTACTTTCTGGAGGTGGTGGACTTCTGGTCACCATCAGTGGGGTTGGTGCTGTTACTAAGAGTCTTTTATTTACGAAAATATGGCACAGGTTGGAAAGTGTCTGTAGAGGAAAGCATTATAGTACTCCTGTCTGTTGACTTCACAGAATGTGGCTTAACGTCTCCCATAATATGCAGGGTGGGGGTTCAGTCAAGGCTTTGGTAGGAAGCACATGAGAGGTCAAGTGTTTAGTGTTCCATCAGGACTCTGGTTGGGATTCCAGACAGTGGATATGAGTGGTTAAATCTGGGTCAGTGCCTCGGCTACCTCTGGAGACTCCAGTTGGGCATCCAATGAGGAGACATACTATGCCATATAGTTTAGCTTGAAGGAGACTGAAAAGGAGTCTGGTGCATGAGAGAGGCTCAGGTGGAGGTACATCTACATGCATCACAACAAATCACCAGGAAGAACCTAAATTATTCCCTTCAGAGCAACTTTAGTATACCAGAATTACATTTGAGACTGAGGAGCCTAAAACTGACTTTTCAAATCTTCCTTACTACCTTGGGTTGAGAGTGGGTCTGAGGAGTCTGTCAGGTGGATGCAGCTAAGCATCCCCATGGGAGGTGGGAGGCAGCAGCAAAAGTCACAGAGGGTGAAGACCACCAAAAACCATCATGGCAAACACAAGAAAACACCAAAATACACAAAAGGTAAGGAAAATCATTACTTTCACCAGAAAAATGAGAAATATCGAGGGGAAGGTGGAGGCTGAACGAAGAGAGCCTATGGACACCATAATGTGTGGTGCTGAACTGTCTCCAGCTGCTGGCTCTCATTTAAATATATAGCAACCAAACATCACATAATATTGGTAAGTGGAACACAGAACTTAAAAACATGGACTCTTGTACCTATCATCATAGAAAAAAGAAAAACATCGGAGATACCACTAAAAGTTCTACAAAGAGGGTAAACAGAAAAGACGCGTTCATTCATTGCAGATATGGACACCCACAAAAGCTAAGATAATTTGGTACACGTGATTTAAAGATCACCAAAAATCATCTGCTGTGCCAACAGCAAAGCAAAGGTAATTACCATCCTTTTTCATGCTTTTGAAATCTAATATTTAGAATTCTGAAATAATTAAAATATTCACAAATAACTTCGAGTCAAAACATATATAAAAAGACAATCAGTAAAACCTTATATTAATGAAGAAAATCAACCGAGAATAAACTACACCTTGTATAAAAAATTTGTTTCCACCTGAAGATAAATTAACTTGAAAACATCATTGTCTTTTACCCGTCCACCATCAAGCGTAAAGGGAAGGGTTGAAAACTTAGATACACATGAAAGACTAAAGTAGATGCTCAGGTCTAACTTGCTTAGATAACCCAGTTGTCTTGGCAGGTGTAAAAAACAAACAAACAAACTGGAATGACTACCTTTAAAACATGCTTATGGTATGGCATCTGGGACTGGTACAGAAAGTATGTAAATATGATGCTATGTGGTAACTCCTGTATTTGCTGCCTTCTATATTCACCGATAAACAAGAAAATAGGAAAGCTGGAATGTTAGAGGGAAAACGGTTGTGCAAATGAGGAATGTGAACTGTGCAAAGGGCAGATGGGAATGTAATACGAGATTACACCCAAAGGAAGGGTGTAAACAGCCCATTAACAATTATCTCTTACAGTCCAAATCAACAGTCCCAGGTATATAATTATTGTAACATGAGAGTCTAGAATCTCTATTTTACTATACTTAGTTATTATATTAAATATAATTACATAGTCATTGTTTCTTTAATGATCAAGTTTCATTTTCAGTGTCAAACAAGAGATTATGAACTATCTTTTAGATCCAAAGATTTCTTCTATAATAACTTTACAGTAAAATCTTGTGTCATCTGAAATTTTTGGGATATCAGTTGTTTCAGATAAAAAATATTTCCGATTAATTTCCGATTATTCAAGGGTTTTAAAAATATTAAATACAAATATCTTATAGAGAAAATATAAATATATGTAAACAAATAACATTACTCGATCTTTTGCTGCTTGCTTATGTCATAAATAGTTGTCATGCCGACAATGAAGTCCTTGCTGAAAGCTACTTTGGACTCATCCTTAACCAGCCTCTTGCACAACTCCATCTTCTTTTTGAGGCTTAAAACATTCTCTTGCACATAATGTGAGACACAGATGGCTTTGCTGATGATGCTGGAAAGGGCTGTATCCACACTAGTAATCCAGGTGCACAAAATACATATATGTGCAAGACCAGCACACAACAATGTGTCAGAAAGCAAACAGGAGATGGTAAACAATCACCAGTGCCACAAAACAACAGTTGGTGAGTCCAGTAATGGTTACTGCATGGTGCTCATCCATTTTGAAATATTTTGATGGATCTTTTTGAATTTTTAAATTTTTTTTGGAGAACATAGGGTTACCAACTGAAATGGATAAACATACATTGTTTTGAACATTTTGTTGTCTTGAATTAAGGATATCAAAGGTTTTACTGTAATAATTTGGTTTTATATAGTAATACTCTCTCCTAGGGAGTACTCTGTTAAGAAATACCCAATTCTGATGGAGACATCTTATTCAATATCCTTGAATCTTTATCCTAACAGGTGTCTGTCAGTAATGGCTTAGCATGGAGCTTGGATAAGAAGACTTTCTATTACAATGATTCCCTTGCCTACTCCATAGATGCTTTTGATTATGATGATGAATCCAGTAAAATCTGTAAGTATCAGCTTACGTTTAGAATGAACATAAATTTTCTGCAAGGAAAACTAAAGATTTCTTATGCTCTTATTGATTGTGAAGTTGCACTAGTTGAATCTTTCATGAAACTATAAAATTATGATATTTGATCTCATTTTTCTATGTGAGGTAACTTCCTTCAGCGTGACAAGTTAATGTACAGTAAAAGGAGTTGATTTGGTGGTGTCCAGCTCTTAGATAACAGTGACAGTTATTCCAGATGTTAAGATCCTGCACGGGATATCATGGAAGGATAACTGAGTGTTTCTGCATCTTTAATTGCTCTTGCTCCACTACCCTGTCTTTCAGAGAGCATTGAACTCTCCTAAAACAGTTTATTTTACTGTTTCTTCATAAAGGTCTCTTATTACCATGATATTTGATTAACAAACAACTTCCTGCCAGCAAGTAGATATTTCTTTGGGAAGAATATTTGCACACTAGGATATGAACATGGTTATTCAAACTTTTACCAAGAATAATGGAATTATACATCATCCTTGGATCTTGTTCATCAATGTAAAATTTTACTGGGTAATGAACTGTTATATATATGTATATATACATTTTTTTTTTTTCTTTGTCGCTGTCTCCCGCATTTGCGAGGTAGCGCAAGGAAACAGACAAAAGAAATGGCTCAACCCACCCCCATACACATGTATATACATACACGTCCACACACGCAAATATACATACCTACACAGCTTTCCACGGTTTACCCCAGATGCTTTACATGCCCTGATTCAATCCACTGACAGCACGTCAACCCCGGTATACCACATCGCTCCAATTCACTCTATTCCTTGCCCTCCTTTCACCCTCCTGCATGTTCAGGCCCCGATCACACAAAATCTTTTTCACTCCATCTTTCCACCTCCAATTTGGTCTCCCACCTCTCCTCGTTCCCTCCACCTCCGACACATATATCCTCTTGGTCAATCTTTCCTCACTCATTCTCTCCATGTGCCCAAACCATTTCAAAACACCCTCTTCTGCTCTCTCAACCACGATCTTTTTATTTCCACACATCTCCCTTACCCTTATGTTACTTACTCGATCAAACCACCTCACACCACACATTGTCCTCAAACATCTCATTTCCAGCACATCCACCCTCCTGCGCACAACTCTATCCATAGCCCACGCCTCACAACCATACAACATTGTTGGAACCACTATTCCTTCAAACATACCCATTTTTGCTTTCCGAGATAATGTTCTCGACTTCCACACATTCTTCAAGGCTCCCAGGATTTTCGCCCCCTCCCCCACCCTATGATCCACTTCCGCTTCCATCCACTGCCAGATCCACTCCCAGATATCTAAAACACTTTACTTCCTCCAGTTTTTCTCCATTCAAACTTACCTCCCAATTGCCTTGACCCTCAACCCTACTGTGCCTAATAACCTTGCTCTTATTCACATTTACTCTTAACTTTCTTCTTTCACACACTTTACCAAACTCAGTCACCAGCTTCTGCAGTTTCTCACATGAATCAGCCACCAGCGCTGTATCATCAGCGAACAACAACTGACTCACTTCCCAAGCTCTCTCATCCACAACAGACTTCATACTTGCCCCTCTTTCCAAAACTCTTGCATTCACCTCCCTAACAACCCCATCCATAAACAAATTAAACAACCATGGAGACATCACACACCCCTGCCGCAAACCTCCATTCACTGACAACCAATCACTTTCCTCTCTTCCTACATGTACACATGCCTTACTTCTTTTCTTTCGTACTATTCGCCATTTCCCACGTCAGCGAGGTAGCGTTAAGAACAGAGGAATGGGCCTTTGAGGGAACATCCTCACCTGGCCCCCTTCTCTGTTCCTTCTTTTGGAAAATTGAAAAAAACGAGAGGGGAGGATTTCCAGCCACCCGCTCCCTCCCCTTTTAGTCGCCTTCTACGACACGCAGGGAATATGTGGGAAGTATTCTTTCTCCCCTATCCCCAGGGATGCCTTACATCCTCGATAAAAACTTTTCACTGCTTCTAACAACTTGCCTCCCACACCATATATTCTTAATACCTTCCACAGAGCATCTCTATCAACTCTATCATATGCCTTCTCCAGATCCATAAATGCTACATACAAATCCATTTGCTTTTCTAAGTATTTCTCACATACATTCTTCAAAGCAAACACCTGATCCACACATCCTCTACCACTTCTGAAACCACACTGCTCTTCCCCAATCTGATGCTCTGTACATGCCTTCACCCTCTCAATCAATACCCTCCCATATAATTTACCAAGAATACTCAACAAACTTATACCTCTGTAATTTGAGCACTCACTCTTATCCCCTTTGCCTTTGTACAATGGCACTATGCACGCATTCTGCCAATCCTCAGGCATCTCACCATGAGTCATACATACATTAAATAACCTTACCAACCAGTCAACAATACAGTCACCCCCTTTTTTAATAAATTCCACTGCAATACCATCCAAACCTGCTGCCTTGCCAGCTTTCATCTTCCGCAAAGCTTTTACTACCTCTTCTCTGTTTACCAAATCATTTTCCCTAACCCTCTCACTTTGCACACCACCTCGACCAAAACACCCTATATCTGCCACTCTATCATCAAACACATTCAACAAACCTTCAAAATACTCACTCCACCTCCTTCTCACATCACCACTACTTGTTATCACCTCCCCATTAGCCCCCTTCACTGAAGTTCCCATTTGTTCCCTTGTCTTATGCATTTTATTTACCTCCTTCCAAAACATCTTTTTATTCTCCCTAAAATTTAATGATACTCTCTCACCCCAACTCTCATCTGCCCTCTTTTTCACCTCTTGCACCTTTCTCTTGACCTCCTGCCTCTTTCTTTTATACATCTCCCACTCATTTGCATTATTTCCCTGCAAAAATCGTCCAAATGCCTCTCTCTTCTCTTTCACTAATAATCTTACTTCTTCATCCCACCACTCACTACCCTTTCTAATCTGCCCACCTCCCATGCCATTTCCCGCATCAGTGAGGTAGCATTAAGAACACAGGACTGAGCTTTAAAGGAAAATCCTCACTTGGCCTCCTTTGTTCCCTCTTTTGGAATGGTAAAAACTGGAGGGGAAGACTTCCAGCCCCCTGCTCCCTCTATGAATATATCAATAAATTAAGAGTATAAAATCAAAAGTTTTCACAAATATCCAACCATTTACATCAACAGTTCTCAGTGCATTTACATTATATCTAGCCTATGCCAAGAAATTCTTAACAGAAGTATATATTTTTCTATTAATAAGGGAGATGAACATAATGAAAGTAGTGGTTTACCTGCAATGTGTGTAGATTTACAACCATCTCAAAAGGCTAATGAAAGGAGGGAACTTACACATGGGCCAGCCCTGTGCTTATTACATTATCACTTAAATACATACACACACACATGTGCATAATCCTTTTGTTGCAGAGAAATATCTAAATGGTCAGATAACCAGTGTTAATATATATAATCCAAGTTAAACTTTATTTGATTCATTGAAATAATATTGACAGTCTTTTATAATATTTACAGTCTTTTTAAAAAGACAAAATTCATGGAGCTGTTACTTGATCTTTCCTATCAAAACTTACATATACAGAGCATCAGATTCGGGAAGAGCAGTGTGGTTTCAGAAGTGGTAGAGGATGTGAGGATCAGGTATTTGCTTTGAAGAATGTATGTGAGAAATATTTAGATAAGCAGATGGATTTGTATGTAGCATTTATGGATCTGGAGAAGGCATATGATGAGTTGATAGAGATGCTCTGTCGAATGTATTAAGAATACATGGTATGGGAGGCAAGTTTTTTAGAAGCAGTGAAAAGTTTTTATTGAGGATGTAACGCATGTGTACGAGTAGGAAGAGAGGAAAGTGATTGGTTCTCAATGAATGTAGGTTTGCGGCAGGGTTGTGTGATGTCTCCATGGTTGTTTAATTTGTTTATGGATGGGACTGTTAGGGAGGTGAATGCAAGAGTTTTAGAAAGAGGGGCAAGTATGCAGTCTGTTGTGGATGAGAGAGCTTAGGAAGCGAGACAGTTGTTGTTCGCTGATGATACAGTGCTGGTGGCTGATTCGTATGAGAAACTGCAGAAGCTGGTGACTGAGTTTGGTAAAGTGTGTGAAAGAAGAAAGCTGTGAGTAAATGTACATAAGAGCAAGGTTATTAGGTAGAGTAGGGTTGAGGGACAAGTCAATTGGGAGGCAAGTCTGAATGGAGAAAAACTGGAGGAAGTGAAGTGTTTTAGATATCTGGGAGTGGATTTGGCAGCGGATGGAACCATGGAAGTGGAAGTGAATCATAGGGTGGGGGAGGGGGCGAAAGTTCTGGGAGCGTTGAAGAATGTGTGGAAGTCGAGAACATTATCTCGGAAAGCAAAAATGGGTATGTTTGAAGGAATGGTGGTTCCAACAATGTTATATGGTTACGAGGCGTGGGCTATAGATAGAGTTGTGCGGAGGAGAGTGGATGTGCTTGAATTGAGATGTTTGAGGACAATATGTGGTGTGAGGTGGTTTGATCGAGTAAGTAATGAAAGGGTAAGAGAGATGTGTGGTAATAAAAAGAGTGTGGTTGAGAGAGCAGAAGAGGGTGTTTTGAAATGGTTTGGTCACATGGAGAGAATGAGTGAGGAAAGATTGACAAAGAGGATATATGTGTCACACGGAGGGAATGAGGAGAAGTGGGAGACCAAATTGGAGGTGGAAAGATGGAGTGAAAAAGATTTTGAGTGATTGGGGCCTGAACATGCAGGAGGGTGAAAGGCGTGCAAGGATTAGAGTGAATTGGAATGATGTGGTATACCGGGGTCGACGTGCTGTCAATGGATTGAACCAGGGCATGTGAAGCGTCTGGGGTAAACCATGGAAAGTTGTGTGGGGCCTGGATGTGGAAAGGGAGCTGTGGTTTCGGTGCATTATTACATGACAGCTAGAGACTGAGTGTGAATGAATGTGGCCTTTGTTCTCTTTTCCTAGCGCTACCTTGCGCACATGAGGGGGGAGGGGGTTGTTATTTCATGTGTGGCTGGGTGGCAATGGGAATGAATAAAGGCAGACAGTATGAATTATGGACATGTGTATATATGTATATGTCTGTTTGTGTATGTATATGTATGCGTTGAGATGTATAGGTATGTATATTTGCGTGTGTGGACGTGTATGTATATACATGTGTATGTGGATGGGTTGGGCCATTCCCTCGTCTGTTTCCTTGCGCTACCTTGCTAACGCGGGAGACAGCGACAAAGCAAAATAAATAAATAAATAAATATATATATTTGTGTGTGCATGTGTGTGTTGGGGTGAGTGAGTATCAGTTAACTTAGGGGAGAATAAGATGTTTTGGAGGGAGGTTCAAAATGTGCAGGAAAACAAGAGAAAAAATAAGAACATCAGTGCCCAGGGCAAAAAAGGAATTATTAACAGGTAGTGATGAAGTGAAGAGGAGATGGAGTGAGCATTATGAAAGACTGATGAATATGTTTGATAATAGTGTGGCAGATGTGGGGTGTTTGGGTTAAGATGGTATGTGAAGTGAATCATGGAGAGTGGTTTGGTGAAGAGAGAAGAGGTGGTGAAAGCAATATGTTAGATGAAATGTGGCAAGGCAGCTGAAGTGGATAGTACTGAAGTTGAATTTATTAAGGGCTTTCAATGTGTATATGGACCATATCGAGGTGCCTGAAGATTGGCAGAATGCTTGTATAGTGCCTCAATATAAAGGTAAGGGGGATAAAGGTGAGTGTTCAAACTACAAAAGTTAAAGTTTGTTGAGTATACCTACTAAGTTGTTTGGGGGGGTACTGATTTAGAAGGTGAAGGCATGTACAGATCATCGGACTGGGGAAGTGAACTGTGGTTTCAGAACTGGTAGAGGATGTATGGATCTGGTGTTTGTTTTAAAGAATGTGCGAGAAATACTTAGAGAAACAGATGGATTTGCATGTGGTATTTATGGATCTGGAGCAACCATATGATAGGGTTGATAGAGACACCTTGTGTAAGGTCTTTAGAATATACAGTGTGGGAGGAAAGCTGCTAAAAGCAGTAAGAAATTTTTATCAAGGGTGTAAGGCATAAGGCACATGTCAGAGTAGTGAGTGAATGGTTCGAAGTGAAGGTGAGTGATGTTACCATGGGTGTTAAATTTGATTATGGATGGAGTAGTGAGGAAGGTAAATACAAGTCTTGGAGAAAGGGTTAAGTGTGCAGTTTCTGAGGGATGAGAAGGCCTGGGAAGTGAGTCACTTTGTTTGCTGATGATAAAGATCTAATGGCAGATTGGAGTGAGAAACTGCAGAAGTTGGTGACTGAGTCTGGAAGAGAGTATGAAATGAGGAGGAGAGTGAATGTGAATGAAAGCAAGGTTATTAGGTTTAGCTGGGTTGAAGGACAGGTTAGTTGGGGTATGAGTTTGAATGGAGAAAATTTAGAAGTGAAGATGTTATAGATGCCTGGGAGTGGACATGGCAATGAATGGAACCAATGATAGTGGAAGTGAGTCATAGGGTGGCTCAGGGGGTGAAGGTTTTAGGAGCTCTGAAGAATGTGCAGAAAGAAAAAATGTTGTCAAGGAGGGCAACAATGGTATGTTTACAGGTATAGTAGTCCCACAATATACGGATGCAAGGCATGGGTTATAGATAAGGCTGTGCAGAGAAGTGTGGATATGTTGGGAAGGCAATGTCTGAGGACAGTACTTGGTGTGAGGTAGTTTGATTGAGTAATAAAAGGCTATGAAGAGTGTGGTTGAAAGAGCTAAAGAGAGTGGTGAAATGGTTTGGACACAAAGGGAACGAGTGAGGAAAGGTTGCCAAAGATGATATATGTGTTGGAAGTGAAGGGAACAAGGTGAACGATTTGTCTATCTACCTATATCTTTGGTGCCCCTTCCCTCCGGAAACTCCCATCAAGGAGATGGTCATGGCAAAAGTCTCCACTTATCCCTGTCCTTATATGCCTCCCTTGCATTTAATATTCCATGCATTCATTCTTCCACTACTTCTCTCCCTCCAGTATTCTCACTCTATTTCCCCATGTCACACGTGGTCTTCCTCTCACCCCAACCTCTTTAGCTGTGCTATCATACACTCTTCTTATAAACTTCCAGTCTTGCATTCCTTTCACATGCCAAAACTACCTCAAAGTATTATGTTTTACCCACTCTACCACTCTACAATTCATTCAATTTGCTTTCTATACCCTACCATATCTCTCATATATTTCTTCATTTCTTTCTTCACTCCATCTAGTCATACCACATGCTCCTCTCATATAGTTCATTTCCACAGTCTGGATTCTTGACCTCTGTGACTTATTCCATGTCCATGTTTCAGCTACATAGATCAGGGTTGGGAGGATTATGCTGTCCCTTAATCCTCTCTTCCCTTCCACACTTATACCTCTACCCTGCATTGTTCTATTAAGAAACCTAATGACTCTTCTACCCTGTACTGCTCTCTCCCTTGTTTCTACTTCCATGTCACCAAACTTACTGAAGACAGCTACAAAATACTTAAATTCTCTCACCTCTCCCAGTCTTTCTCCACTTATCCAAAACACATTTTAGTACACTTTCTCCTTTCACTATGTGGTTTTGCAAAATCTAAACTTTCACCCGATTTTCTTTCGGACACCATTATTTCATATTCCTTTGCATCTACCTTCAATTACCTATGATTACACTCATCATAAAACACACATAAAACCTTTTGTAACTCTTCTTCACTCTCAGCAAACAACTTGGCATCACCTATAAACAGGCTTGCCATTAGCAACCATACCTCACTGCCACACTCCATCTCTGTACCCACTTTCCCTAGTTTTGCTTTCATCTCTCTTATCACTCCATCCATATATATTTTAAAAAGCCATGGTGACATCACACAACTCCCTCAACTGATTTGACATCAGGCCTATGGGTTTACAGTCAGTTGAATAATCCATCACTGGGATTGCTTGACAGATTGAGCTCATAGGTGAATACTTCTTTGAGTATTAATTCAAAGATGAAATGGCAACATGACACACACATCAAATGTCTCCAATTGGTGGTGATTCTCTTCTCAGTGAAGGCACAGGTCCTTGCTTCTGCTCAGTAATGGAAATGGTGGTGTCAACAGCCAAGGCTTGCACTTTGTCCTTGATGCCACATTCCTCTAAGGTTTTTAGGCATCCATTTAGTTGCTCCCATCTGGTGCCCTGATATGTTCATGGAACTCTTTTAGAGTTTTTCAGTATTTGATCCAGTAAAGGATGCAATCTAGAGGACTGTCTGTCTGTGGTAATATTCCAGAGTACTTTCCTGTCTCAGTGGAAAAGAGGCAGAATATCTGGAAAAAGTACAGAACATCAGTTTTGTGCATGAAGCAAGAAGGAAAAGTTAACAATAAGACAATACAGACATATGAGGAGCCTGTTCCTAGGAGGGAGGAAATCTATTCCAATTTATGCCACCCCTAAAAATGTCTAGATCCATACCATTTTTGGCATTAATGGTTCCTGAAGTGGAACAAAAGCATTTTCTGTGATTACTTGAGCTTGCCACTTTGAACTCATATCCACGTGTTCTTGAGCATCCTACTGTAATACCACCTTTTCACAATATTGTAAACTTTTTCACTTGTCTATTCACCAAAAACAGCAAGTTCTTCAATCATTATCATGGTGAGAATGCACATAAATTGTTCTTGGGAAAACTAAATTACCATTATGCCCAGAGGTTGTGCTTATTTAGCAGTCTTGAAACAGAACACCTTTATGAAATTACATAAAAGTATCTAACTATTCTGGTGATATGTTCAAGTTTGTATGAATAAACAAAGTAAAATGTGTAGTTTCTAGGCTAATTGAAACTGCTCATTTGTGTGATCTTTAGACCTAAAATTATGGCTTGCAATTTCTAATTCAGGCAGTCGTCGTACTGTGTTAGACTACAAGACATCTGGACTACAGAAGGATGTCCCTGATGGCATGTGCATTGATGAAACTGGAAATCTTTGGGTTGCCAATTTCTATGGCAAAAAGGTTTGTATTATATCTAACATTCCATTACAAGATTTTTTTTTTTTTTTTTTTTTTTGCTTTGTCGCTGTCTCCCGCGTTTGCGAGGTAGTGCAAGGAAACAGACGAAAGAAATGGCCCAACCCACCCCCATACACATGTATATACATACGTCCACACACGCAAATATACATACCTACACAGCTTTCCATGGTTTACCCCAGACACTTCACATGCCCTGATTCAATCCACTGACAGCACGTCAACCCCGGTATACCACATCGCTCCAATTCACTCTATTCCTTGCCCTCCTTTCACCCTCCTGCATGTTCAGGCCCCGATCACACAAAATCTTCTTCACTCCATCTTTCCACCTCCAATTTGGTCTCCCTCTTCTCCTCGTTCCCTCCACCTCCGACACATATATCCTCTTGGTCAATCTTTCCTCACTCATTCTCTCCATGTGCCCAAACCATTTCAAAACACCCTCTTCTGCTCTCTCAACCACGCTCTTTTTACTTCCACACATCTCTCTTACCCTTACGTTACTTACTCGATCAAACCACCTCACACCACACATTGTCCTCAAACATCTCATTTCCAGCACATCCATCCTCCTGCGCACCACTCTATCCATAGCCCACGCCTCGCAACCATACAACATTGTTGGAACCACTATTCCTTCAAACATACCCATTTTTGCTTTCCGAGATAATGTTCTCGACTTCCACACATTCTTCAAGGCTCCCAGAATTTTCGCCCCCTCCCCCACCCTATGATCCACTTCCGCTTCCATGGTTCCATCCGCTGCCAGATCCACTCCCAGATATCTAAAACACTTCACTTCCTCCAGTTTTTCTCCATTCAAACTCACCTCCCAATTGACTTGACCCTCAACCCTACTGTACCTAATAACCTTGCTCTTATTCACATTTACTCTTAACTTTCTTCTTTCACACACTTTACCAAACTCAGTCACCAGCTTCTGCAGTTTCTCACATGAATCAGCCACCAGCGCTGTATCATCAGCGAACAACAACTGACTCACTTCCCAAGCTCTCTCATCCCCAACAGACTTCATACTTGCCCCTCTTTCCAAAACTCTTGCATTCACCTCCCTAACAACCCCATCCATAAACAAATTAAACAACCATGGAGACATCACACACCCCTGCCGCAAACCTACATTCACTGAGAACCAATCACTTTCCTCTCTTCCTACACGTACACATGCCTTACATCCTCGATGAAAACTTTTCACAGCTTCTAACAACTTGCCTCCCACACCATATATTCTTAATACCTTCCACAGAGCATCTCTATCAACTCTATCATATGCCTTCTCCAGATCCATAAATGCTACATACAAATCCATTTGCTTTTCTAAGTATTTCTCACATACATTCTTCAAAGCAAACACCTGATCCACACATCCTCTACCGCTTCTGAAACCACACTGCTCTTCCCCAATCTGATGCTCTGTACATGCCTTCACCCTCTCAATCAATACCCTCCCATATAATTTACCAGGAATACTCAACAAACTTATAAACTTATAAACTTATAAACAATATAAATATACATATGTAAAGGGCTGCTGCATACTTAGTTCTTTTTTCTGGTCACAAAATTCAGTATATCAGTTTCAAATACAAGCATTTTGTTTACGGATGGGGTGGTTAGGGAGGTGAATGCAAGAGTTTTGGAGAGAGGGGCAAGTATGCAGTCTGTTGTGGATAAGAGGGCTTGGGAAGCGAGTCAATTTTTTTCGCTGATGATACAGTGCTAGTGGCTGCTTCAGGTGAGAAACTGTAGAAGTTGTTAACTGAGTTTGGTAAAGTGTGGGAATGAAGAAAGCCGAGAGTAAATGTGAATAAGAGCAAGGTTATTAGGTTCAGTAGGGTTGAGGGACAAGTTAATTGGGAGGTAAGTTTGAACGGAGAAAAACTGGAGGAAGTGAAGTGCTTTAGATATCTGGGAGTGGACTTAGCATTGGATGGAACCATGGAAGCGGAAATGAGTCACAGGGTGGGGGAGGGGGCGAAGGTTCTGGGGGCGTTGAAAAATGTGTGGAAGGAGAGAATGCTATCTTGGAGAGCAAAAATTGGTATGTTTGAAGGAATAGTAGTTCCAACAGTGTTATATGGCTGTGAGGCATGGGCTGTAGATGGGGTTGTGTGGAGGAGGGTGGATGTGTTGGAAATGAAATGTTTGAGGACAATATGTGGTGCGAGGTGGTTTGATCGAGTAAGCAATGAAAGGGTACGAGAGAGGTGAATTAGAAGTGTGTGGTTGAGAGAGCAGAGGAGGGTGTGTTGAAATGGTTTGGTCACAGAGAGAATGAGTGGGGAAAGATTGACAAAGAGGATGTATGTGTCAGAGGTAGAGGGAACAAAGAGAAGCAGGAGACCAAATCGGAGGTGGAAGGATGGAGTGAAAAAGATTTTAAGCGATTGGGGCCTGAACACACAGGATGGTGAAAGGTGTTCAAGGAATAGAGTGAATTGGAACGATGTGGTATACCTGGGTTGACGTGCTGTCAAGGGATTGAACCAGGGCATGTAAAGCGTCTGGGGTAAACCATGGAACGTTTTGGGGGCCTGGATGTGGAAAGGGAGCTGTAGTTTTGGTGCATTACACATGAAAGCTAGAGACTGAGAGTGAAGGAATGTGGCCTTTTTTGTCTTTTCCTAGTGCTACCTTGCGGGAGGGATGCTGTTTCATGTGTGGTGGGATGGCGACAGGAATGGATGAAGGCAGCAAGAATGAATATGTACATGTGTATATATGTATATTTCTGTGTATGTTTATGTATGTATACATTGAAAGGTATAGGTATGTATAAGTGAGTGTGGGCATTTATGTATATACATGTGTTTGTGGGTGGGTTGGGTCATTCTTTTGTCTGTTTCCTTGCACTACCTCGCTAACACGGGAGACAGCGATTAAGTATAATGAATAAATAAAATAGTAGGTGATTGTAAATGTTTAGATTGTAGATATTTATGCTTTTTTTTTATACTTTGTCACTGTCTCCCATGTTAGCGAGGTAGCACAAGGAAACAGACGAAAGAATGGCCCAACCCACTCACATACACATGTATAT
Source organism: Panulirus ornatus (assembly GCF_036320965.1). Taxonomy (NCBI): domain Eukaryota; kingdom Metazoa; phylum Arthropoda; class Malacostraca; order Decapoda; family Palinuridae; genus Panulirus; species Panulirus ornatus. Next base: position 16,257,709 of record NC_092240.1, on the reverse strand, counting down.
ACATAAACGCCCACACACTCACATATACATACCTATACATTTCATCAAATACATACACAAACATATACATATATACACATGTACATATTCATACTTGCTGCCTTCATCCATTCCCCTTCGCCACCCCCTTCCCCCACATGCATGCGAGGTAGCGCTAGGATAAGACAACAAAGGCCACATTTGTTCACACTCAGTCTCTAGTTGTCATGTGTAATGCACCAAAACCATAGCTCCCTTTCCACATCCAGACCCCACAAAACTATACATGGTTTACCCCAGATGCTTCACATCCCCTGGTTCAATCCATTGACAGCACGTCGACCCCGGTATACCACATTGTTCCAATTCACTCTATTCTTCACTTGCACCTTTTCACACTATTCTTTGCTTGTACCTTTTCACCTTCCTGTATGTTCAGGCCCCAATCGCTCAAAATCTTTTTCACTCCATCCTTCTACCTCCAATTTGGTCTCCCACTTCTCCTCATTCCCTCCACCTCTGTTACATATATCCTCTTGGTCAATCTTTCCTCACTCACTCTCTCCATGTGACCAAACCATTTCAATACAACCTCTTCTGCTCTCTCTCAACCACACTCTTTTTATTATCACACATCTCTCTCACCCTTTCATTACTTACTCGATCAAACCACCTCACACCACATATTGCCCTCAAACATCTCATTTCCAGCACATCCATCCTCCTCCGCACAACCCTATTTATAGCCCATGCCTCACAACCTTGTAACATTGTTGGAACCACTATTCCTTCAAACATACCCATTTTTGCTCTCCAAGATAACGTTCTCGCCTTCCACACATTCTTCAACACTCCTAAAACCTTCGCCCCCTCCCCCACCCTGTGACTCGCTTCCACAAGTCCATCTGCTGCTAAATCCACTCCCAGATATCTAAAACACTTCACTTCCTCCAGTTTTTCTCCATTCAAACTTACCTCCCAACTGACTTGTCCCTCAACCCAACTGAGCCTAATAGCCTTACTCTTATTCTCATTTACTCTCATCCATAAATAAATTAAACAACCATGGAGACATCACAAACCCCTGCTACAAACCAACATTCACTGGGAACCAATCACTTTCCTCTCTTCCTACTCATGCAAATGCCTTACATCCTCGATAAAAACTTTTCACTGCTTTTAGCAACTTACCTCCCACACCATATACTCTTAATACCTTCCACAAAGCATCTCTATCAACTCTATCATATGTCTTCTCCAGATCCATAAATGCTACATACATATCAATCTGTTTTTCTAAGTATTATTTCTCACACATTCTTCAAAGCATACACCTGATCCACATATCCTCTACCACTTCTGAAACCACACTGCTCTTCCCCAATCCAATGTTCTGTATGTGCCTTCACCCTCTCAATCAATACCCTCCCATATAATTTCCCAAGAATACTCAAAAAAGTTATACCTCTGTTACTTGATCACTCACCTATATCCAGATACCTTTGCCTTTATAAAATGGCACCATGCATGCATTCCACCAATCCTCAGGCATTTCACCATGAACTATACATACACTGAACATTCCCACCAACCAGTTAACAACACAGTCACCTCCTTTTTTAATAAATTCCTCTAAAATACCATCCAAACCCGCTAGCTTGCTGGCTTTTGTTTTCAACAAAGCTTTCACTACCTATTCTCTGTTTAGCAAACCATTCTCCCTTTGCACACCACCAAGACCAAAACACCCTATATCTGCCACTCTATCATCAAACACATTCAACAAACCTTCAAAATACTCACTCCATCTCCTTCTCACTTCACCACTACTTGCTATTACCTCCCCATTAGCCCCCTTCACCGATGTTCCCATTGGTTCTCTTGTCTTATGCACTTTATTTACCTCCTTCCAAAACATCTTTTTACCCTCCCTAAAAGTTAATGATACTCTCTCACCCCAACTCTCATTTGCCCTCTTTTTCACCTCTTGCACCTTTCTCTTTACCTCCTGCCTCTTTCTTTTATACATCTCTCAGTCATTTTCACTATTTCCCTGCAAAAATCATCCACATGCCTCTCCCTTCTCTTTCACTAAAGATCCTACTTCTTCATCCCACCACTCACTACCCTTTCTAATCAGCCCACTTCCCACCTTTCTCATGCCACAGGCATCTTTTGTGGAAGCCATCACTGCTTCCCTAAATACATACCATTCCTCCCCCACTCCCCTTACATCCTCTGCTCTCACCTTTTTCCATTCTGCACTCAATCTCTCCTGGTACTTCCTCACACAAGTCTCCTTTCCAAGCTCACTTACTCTCACCACTCTCTTCACCCCAACATTCTCTCTCCTTTTCTGGAAACCTCTACAAATCTTCACCTTTGCCTCCACAAGATAATGATCAGACATCCCTCCGTTGCCCCTCTCAGCACATCAACATCCAAAAGTCTCCCTTTCATGTGCCTAATAATTAACATGTAATCTAGTAATGCTCTCTGGCCATCTCTCCTACTTACTTACATACGTATACTTACTTATATCTCTCTTTTTAAACCAGGTATTCCCAATCACCAGTCCTTTTTCAGCACACAAACCTACAAGCTCTTCATGTCCATTTACAACACTGAACACCCCATGTACACCAATTATACCCTCAACTGCCACATTACTCACCTTTGCATTCAAATCACTCATCACTATAACCTGGTCTCGTGCATCAAAGCTGCTAACACTCACTCAGCTGCTCCCAAAACACTTGCCTCTCATGATCTTTCTTCTCATGCCCAGGTGCATTTGCACCAATAATCACCCATCTCTCTCCATCCACTTTCAGTTTTACCCATATCAATTTAGTTTACTTTTTTACACTATCACTTACTCCCACAACTCCTGCTTCAGGAGTAGTGCTACTCCTTCCTTTGCTCTTATCCTCTCACCAACCCCTAACTTTACTCGCAAGACATTTCCAAACCACTCTTCCCCTTTACCCTTGAGCTTCATTTCACTAAGAGCCAAAACATCCAGATTCCATTTCTCAAAATAATTATGCTGTGGATATATTTTGTATCATTCATCACTTTTAAATCAAAGGGCTTCTTTTCACAAGTTCAAAAAAGTTCTATGTTTGAAATAATCATGTATTTGATTATTCAGTTGTATTAAGCCATTGGGAAGAAAATAGATAACCCTATTATATGGTGACACTGCACTAGGATAAAAAATATAAAGGCAAAGCAGTGACTGAAGTGGATGTCCCTTGTCTGAAATTTAAGACGAGCCTTGAAAACTAGATATATCATTTGGGAGCCTTTGCAGTATGTCCACTATCACTATATGTCATTTTCATTATAGACAGAGAAACCATCAAACTTGTCTTTTCTAACCATTAGTAAAAACAAACAAAACATGTTCTTTCTCTAGCAAAAGGAGACATATTTACCATTTATGCCAACTAGACTATACCTGAATTCTGTAAAAAAAATTCGAGATGAAAATATCTAGCTGTTTACATGATCATAAATGCAGTAATGAAATAGGATAACATGTTGAAAATTCTACAGAACACCAAGTATACATTTTCATTAACCCCTTAATGCCTCCAGATGGACATTTATGAACACTAGGTGATGCCTCTCGATAGATACTTATGCACTGTTTAGTGCCTTAATTTCAGGGCCATACACTGAGTCTGAGTGGTGGCTGAGGTGGCAGTGCATGATAATTTCTCCTCATAGTCAGTTACCCTCCAGCCAAGCCAATGAGTGGACATTTGCATGAATTTTCTAAGAAGGAAATTGAGCAGCTTTCAGCTAGAGTTAGAGGACCTGGCAGATGATCCTGAATTATATGATGATTGTGATCCTCTTCAGATCATAAGGAAAGCGATATTAAAGACAGACATTTTAAGCAGGAATGAGCCAATAAAAGGTTTTCTAACAAGAGTGGAGGCAGTAAAAATTATCAATGAATGACAGTGATTATAGAAAGATTCATTAAACAAGATAAAATATGATAATCAATATCTTGGTGCAAGTCTAATAAATGATGACACATTCCCAGTGGAAGGCCTTACTCTTGCCTTTTTTAGTGCATTGTGCCGAAATACTTATAAAATTTCTACATGCTATTCCAGTGAAAGTAGCATTTGAAAAATACTTTTGAAGTGGTTTTAATCCTCATATGAATATATTTAAAATGGTAAGAAATAATTTTCATTTTAAACAATCTGAAAAATGTGAATTTTCAAGAGTGGGAAAGGATAACTTACTGCAATGTTAAGTAGTGAATAATCTATTTATATCACTGATACCCAATCCCTCCAGTAGCTCCCATCGAGGGAAGTCAGAAAAGAATTTTCTAAAGTTATTCCCATCAGCTTTGTTGAGGTGCCAATATTAATGTTTTAAAGGGGCTACTGGAAGGGAAGGTGCTATTAAGATAGGTACATTTATGAGAGTTTGGTCTGATGAACCAACTGGAGGTCAGAGTGTGCAGTTACAGCACAAAGGATGAGAGGTGAAAAACAGATCCAAAATTTTAGGAAAGTAGTCTCAGTGCTAAGGAATATGGGTGGGGTTAGAGATAATTTGTTCTGGATCATTGAGAAGAATGAATGTGAAGGATTCAAGCCCCAGTCATCCATGTGGGAGGAATTCAACCTTTCCCTATGGTGAATGTTGAAATCCAGTTTGTAGATAATCTTGGCTTGTGGGTGAGAGGATAACCACATTCTTTTGGCAGGAGTTATGGTGGTCAAAGAAAGTTATCAAATTTGTAGAATCAGGAGATCACTAGGTGAAACAAAGGAGAAATGTGGTAATTGGGAGATACATCTTGAGCCAGATAACATCAAAGTTTGGGGTCTCAAGGTCCTAGAGGCATGCAATGGGTGTGCTGATGTTGAAATAAGCACATACACCACATCTGAAATGGAATCTTGAGTGGAGAGTATGGGTGGATATGAAAAGTGGCTAATGAGAACATCATTAGACACTTGGGTCTCAAAACATTTTGTAATTTTTGTAAAATATATAACATGCATTCATGTATTAATATTCTTAATTCATTCTTTCACATTAGGTTTGGTGGAAAAATTAACACATTTTACCTACATTTCAATTTCAAACAAAGGCATGTTTCATTACATGACCAAAAGTGACATATACATGCCCATTTATACTAAGTAAATATTCATATAATTTGTCCACTGCCAAAAGTGTACTAATACATCTTTATTTTGTTTCATATTTGAGTCAGGTATGGCTAGAACCTGTAAAGATACACCCAATTTGTTTTATATTTGTGGATGCTATACTACTTTGAAGCCAAGACAAAAAAGAACCAGACAAAAAAGAAAGAATATATTATCATACCTTATTTGGCTGTAAAGTTGATCTATCTATATCTCTAATGCCTGCTCCAACCTGAAACTCCCTCAATGGGGTAGACATGGCAATAGAGTCTCCACAACTAGTGAACTCCAGTGCTGCTTCTTAGCCTTTAGTACCTCACCCTTTATAGGCCACTGGCAGAGGGCAACTCTCACAGTGTTTATAGAGGCTCCTGCCTAACTTTCCCACTGACTACTAATTGTTAACCAGGACAAAACATGTATTCCACATTCTGTTTGTAAATCATCAGTGGAAAGCTCATGTCAATGGGCTGGCAGGAAGCAAGAGTAAATGCCAGTTGAAATTCCCAAGATATGGAGAGAACCTGCCAGTCATTTTACTGACAGTTTGATAGGTAATTTTGCAAGACAAGTGTGCTGGATACAATGGTAAAAATAAAGCATTTAACAATTACCCTAACATTCCATCTGCCATGTGCCCTATTCAAGTAAAATTCCCATACCAGAACAACCTTTTTAATTTCAGTTATTTGGTTCAGATGAAGGCAGCCTTTTAATAATACTAGTCTTTTCCAAATGCAGATTTTCAATATAACGGTGCTTTACATGAAATTCATTCACTCAGGCTAATGTATCTGGCTGATCTCAATGACCCTGTATGAGATATTTTGCTCTACAACTTTACAAACACCAGTTCAAGATGATATGGTACTCATCACGCCCAATACGTAACTTCTATTTTGAAGACACCTGAACAATTTCTCCTCTACCCCTTGCTTTATAATCCCAAGTATACTAAAAAAAATGTTTATGCATAAAGAATTTTTCATGAGTTAACTTGTGGTGCTTAAAATTTTCAAATTCAAACCCAGAATAACTCATGGTAGTGAGACTACTTCCATTTTCTCATAACAGTTGGCAGCTCATATATTATTTACATTTTGTTAGCTTATAGGAGAACAGTGAAACTTGTATGAAAGTGGCAATTTTTCAATTTTTGATGGCATTCTGATCTATTCTTCCCCTCTAAATGGATGGTGAAAACAAAAAATATGATAATTCTGATGATTATAGACATAGAGGAGTCTGGTAGCAAGAGTGAAATTGACACATAATTTGACAAGGATAGCTTGGACACCTGATACATAAACAAATTTGCCTGATACTTGAGACAAGCTGTGTAAATTTGGATCTACCTCTTGTTCAGCTTACACCACAATTTCTATGCTGTATACAAGTTTTCAGCATTTTTTCCATTCATAAATGTCACTATTTCCCACACAATTAAGTTATTGTAAGAAGAGAGAAGTGAGCACTGAAGGAAAATAATACAGTAGGGGAGGATTTCCTGCCCCAACTCCTGCCCTTCATAGTTGCCTTGACACATTTCTTTTTATGATCCTTGAGATTTCTTGGGATGGTATTTACAGGGTAATTTCTTCTTCATACTTGTTCACAGTTTCCCACATTACAGAGGTAGTGTGATGGTATTTACAGCATAACTTTTCTTCACACTTGTTCTTGTTTCCTGCATTAGTGAGGTTTGCCAGGAACAGACAAACAAATAGCCTCATTCACTCACATCCATTCCCATGCTGTCATGAGTAATGCACCAAAACCACAGTCCAGAGTACTTGTATATACAATAATTTCTTAACTTCAAACATGTCTCAATTTTCCTTTGAGGCCCAGTCATCTGTTCTCGATGCTAACACACACAAAATAGTAAGCAAGTATGAAAGAAAATAATATTTGAAAAAACTTACATGTTACTTTGCTAATATGTATACATTTCAGAAATGAACAGAAAAGGCTACTTTCTGAACCACTTCAGAAATTAATGAGCAAGGCAAGAGGTTAACTGTCCTGCAGTCACCTAACACAAACAAAACACACAACATAACCACAAGTTTTAAACTGTGGTCCTGATTCCTGTGGACTGCAGGATCTCCTTAGGTGTTCCTGGGGCAGGAAAGCAAGCAAAGTAAATGACCTCTGTAATAATTTCCTAGTTAGAATGAGCACATTCTCTGTTTGTTTCTCAATTGCTTGCTATAATGATCACTTCTGCTGTCACTCAAATTTTGATTTATTTACAGCTTATTAACACAAACTTGTATCCGAGTTGTGGTAGATTAACATATTGTACATAGAGTGCTCTAGAGTAATATAATCCTGGAACATGATTACAAAGTGTAACAGGAATATACACATTAGTTGCAGTACATTTACCATACTATGAGCATGTTGGTGTCACTTAAGGTTTATTTCTTATAAGTGTTGTTCTTGTTTCTTCTTTATAATTCTATAATCGTACTTTTTCCAGTTTTTTGTATTTCCCATCTCTCATATTGGAGTATGAACTGACAAATTATTTCATATGTGGACCCATAATAAAATAGACACCATTTTGACAGGTTATTTGCGTTGATCCAAAAGTTGGCAAGATTATTCATACAGTTGAGCTTCCAACACAAAATGTTACTTCAGTCTGCTGGGGAGGAGAAGATTACTCTACTCTCTTTGTAACATCAGCCCAAACTGGACTGAAAACAGAGGAACTTGCTTCCCAATCGGCAGCAGGAAGCATATTTGCTGTCAATGGTTTAGGAGTGAAGGGTCTCCCAGCTACCAACTTCAGAGTTAACCTTCAGATGCTGAAGAATAGGATTAATTTTGAGGATTAAAAGCTCTGTTGACACCAATAAAAATTCCCAGATGTACAGAAATTCTTTCTCTCCTTCATACCTGTTCACCATTTCCCACACTAACAAAGTAGTACCAGGAACACAGTAAGAAAAGGCCTCATTTGCTCACATCTATTCTTTAGCTGTCATGTGTAATGCATTGAAACACAAGCCCCTTAAACAAAACCAAGCTCCACAGATCTTGCTATGGTTTTCCCTAGCTGCCTTAAGTGCCCTGGTTCGGTCAGCTGGCAGCATGTAACCCCCATTATTCCTAACTCCATCAATTCACTCTTTTGCGTACACCTTTCACCATCCAACATGTTCAGACACCAGGCATTTAAAATCTTATTCACTCCATCCTTTCATCTCCAATTCAGTTTCCCCTTAACTTCTAACATATATATTCTGTTTGTCAGCCTCTCTTCTCTCTCTTCAAATATCTAAACAATTTTGGCACACCTTCTTCAGCTCTCAACCATATTCATGACCACACCTCTCTCTCTTCCTTTATCATTTCTTGCTTGATTAATGCTCCTCACACCACACATTGTCCTCGCATTAAATTTCCAACACATTCATCCTCATCTGTACATTCTCCTTTATAACCCATGCCTCTTATCCATAAAAGACCAGTGGATCTTATATATCTTTAAATGTAATCATTATCACTCCATTAGATAGTAACTCTCTTTCCACCTTTTCCATATGTTCCCAGGACCTTTGCTTTCTCATCAATCCTATGATCCACCTCATGTATAGTCCAACTGTAATCTCCACTCATGATTCTAGTTCAAATGTGGTATATGTGCTATCCCAACATTAACACACCTGTGGCAGGCCTTGAGGACCTTGAGTCCCCCACCTTCGATATTATTTGGCTCAAGGTCTGTCTCCTAATTACCACTGTTTTCCTTTTGTTTCATCTACTTCTCTCCTAATTCTATAAATTTTGTAACTTTCTTCTGTCATCTAAACTCCAGCCATAAGGCTGTGACATCCTCTAATTAGGGGATTTCTACATTTTCTATAGGGAATGGTTGAAGCCCTCCCAAACGGTTGGTGGGGAGATTGAAGCTCTCATGTTCACTATTCTCAGTGAGTGAGTGCAACCAATCACCCATCCCACCTATATTCACTGCAATGGCCACTTCTAACATTCTGGATCTGTTTGTCACCTTTAATCCTTTGTGCTGTACATAATCTTGCCCCAACTGGTTCATCTGCTCCCCCCTCCAGCAGCCCCTTTTACACAAAAATAATGACACCTCAACAAAGCTGACTGGAACAACTTAAAAAATCCTTTTCTGACTTTCCTTGGGCAATTTACTGTCTCTTATGTGAAGATGTTTTTGGATCTGCCAAATGCAGAGCAGAGTTACTGTTGCAGGAATGGAAGCATTTATCCCCTCTTCCTTCAAGACGATCACTTGCTCAAATCCATGGTTCAACTGTTCTTGTTCTAAGGATAATGAGGCAAGGAATCAGGTTTACTGAGCTTGGAAAAACTCTCCTTCCTCCAACTCCCTTTCAGCTTTTTTCACTGCTCATAATCACTACAAACATATTATCCATGGAGAAAAGCATTCCTTTATTCCAAGGAAGTGCAATAAACTCTCTTCATCCACTGATGAGTCTTTCTGGTCTTTAGTTAAGAGCACTGTTAACAACTTCTGTCACTCTACCTTTCCTTCACTTTTCCATTCTGAAGGTATTATAGCTGTCTCTCCTGCAGACAAAGCAACTCTCTTTGGTTCTCGTTTCTCCTCTACCTTGGATGACTAACATTCCTTCAATCCCTGATACTCCTCTTACTAATCCTATGTTCCTCCCTGTAATCACTTTTTGAATGGTCTGAAAAATGCGTCTCTCTCTTTGGAAACAAGCAAAGTTTATGGACCCACTTTTTTGTTTTTGTTTATTCCATTAAAGACTCCACTCACAGACAAAACCCCACATCAAGACCAGGCCTTAACTGAAATATAGAGATGTTTATGAAGGAGAAAAAGAAGAAACATGAGAAAGTATTTACAAATTTTGAAGGAAGTGAAAATCTCTTAAAATGTGTTAAGTCATGGTTATTGGGAAAGACATAAAAGGGTAAAGAGTTCCAAAGCTTCAAGGTGTAGGGAAAGAAACAGTCATCAAAATGGCCTACCTTAAAGTTGCCAACAGCCACACAGTAAGCCAGCTCTTAGGAACAAAACCAAAATAATACCTAAAGAAAAATGAACCAACATTGCAGTGAAGGGCAAAAATGTCGAGATTTGAAGTTAGCCTGGGAAACTCGATAAGTTAGTGCTTTTAGCTTAACTCGTGTTAGGTATGGGTACAGAGCTAGAACCACTTCGGATAAAAGATCAGTTCTCCATACGTAGACAGATAAATCCCTTGTATAAACAAAAGGACTTTGGAAGAAAAGAAATTTCGAATTCTAACCAGGACTCCCAGTTTCTTGGAGGCAGACTTAGCTATTTCTGTAATGAGGATTTTCAAGGTAAAGTGAATGTTACAGTAATACCAAGTATGTTTATAGAGTAAAGAGGTGAATTACAGAATTGTAAAAGGAGAGAAGAAAAAGGTGAGGAATTTTTGACAGACAGATGGCATTAAATATAACCAGATTTCATCTACCCTGCTGAGATACTCAGAAGGATATTAAATATTAGTAATTAGATGGAGACAATAAACTTAACCAGATTTCACCTACCCCAATGAAATATCCTGTCCAAGTCTGAGTTAATGGAGGAAGTTGTTTCAAGACGATATGCAGATCGAGTGAGAGGAGCAGAACTGAAAGATGTGAACAAATGCATTGCTGAGTCATCAGTGTATGAGAGCATTTGGTTATTTGCAGAAGAAAGGAAATTGTTGATAAGAAAGAAAAAAAAGTGTAAAGACAGGACAGACCCTTAAGGGACACCACTGTTGATTGAGAAAGGGAGAGAGGCTGATCCACTGACAACCATAGATCAGCCAGAGAGGAAACTTGATATGAAGGAGCAAAGTAAGGGAGGGAGGCCAAAAGAGGGAGCTTAGAGGTGAAACACAGATGCCACATCCTGTCAAAGGCTTTGGATATATCAAGTGCAACTACATTTTTCCCAAACATCTCTCAAGGGATGATGACCTGACATTAGCGAGATAAGAAAGAATATCATCCAAGGATCTCACCTTACAGGAGCCATACTGATGATCAGAGGGAAGACTGAAATTCAAGATGTCTGAGGATATGGGAGTTGAGAAGAGATTTTTCAAAGACACTGAGAATGGTAGATGTCAAAGGAACAGGATGATAGTTAGAGGGGTTATAGCCGTCACCCTTTTTAGGGATGGAATGTACCAATACATTCTTCCAAGAGGAAGGAAAAGTTCTGGTTTTTACACAGAAATGGAACATATGAGCAAGCACAGGTACAAGTTCAGTGGCACACCTTTCAGTACACTGGAATGGAATCCACCAAGACCATAAGCCTTGCCTGTGTCCAGGGAGAGAAGCACTTTTCAGACAGTTCAAAAAGATATTACTAGGAGGGGCAAAGGGCTAGTAAGGTAGCATTAGGGGGTGAAGGAATGATGAGTCATCCAAGGTAGAATTAGAGGAGAAACAAGAAGCAAATACAATTGCTTTGCCTACTGGAGAGACAGGTATAGGACTATCCAAACAGAAAAAAGGAGGGAAGATAGAGCAACAAAAGTTGTTAGTGATGTCCTTTGCTTAAGACCAGAAATACTTATCAGTAAATGAAGAGGAGTTATCATACTTCCTTTGAATAAATGAATGCTTTGCCTCATGGATAATGTCCAAGTCCAATATGCCTGACCCCTAACCTGAATGGCCTCAGAACATCTCAAACATCTCATTTCCAACATATCCACCCTCTTCTGCACAACTCTACCTATAGCCCATGCCTCGCAACCATATAACATTGTTGGAACCACTATTCCTTCAAACATACCCATTTTTGCTTTCCAAGATAATGTTCTCGATTTCCAAACATTCTTCAATGCTCCCAGAACTTTTGCCCCCTCCCTCACCCTGTGACTCACTTCCACTTCCATGGTTCCATCTGCTGCCAAATCCACTCCCAGATATCTAAAACACTTCACTTCCTCCAGTTTTTCTCCATTCAAACTTACCTCCCAATTGACTTGTCCCTCAACCCTACTGTACCTAATAATTTTGCTCTTATTCACATTTACTCTCAGCTTTCTTCTTTCATGCACTTTACCAAGCTCAGTCACCAGCTTCTGCAGTTTTTCACCTGAATCAGCCACCAGCACTGTATCATCAGTGAACAACAACTGACTCAGTTCCCAAGCCCTCTCATCCACAACAGACTGCATATGACACCCCAATCTGAGCCTTTGAGGAGGATGAGCACTCCCTGCATGACTCCTTCTGTTTCCCCTTTTAGAAAGTTGAAATACAATGAGGGGAGGGTTTCTAGCCCCCTGCTCCCATCCCCTATAGTCACCTTCTACGACACACGGGGAATGTGTGGGAAGTATTCTTTCTCCCCAATCCCTGGGGACAGGGGAGAAAGACAACAAATGTGGCCTTTGTTGTCTTTTTCTAGCACTACCTCATGCACACGCGGGGGGAGAGGGTGCCGTTTCATGTGTGGCAGGGTGGCAACAGAAATGGATGAAGGCAGCAAGTATGAATATGTACATGTGTATATATGTATATGTCTGTGTATGTATATGTATGTATACATTGAAATGTATAGTTATGTATGTGCGTGTGTGGGCGTGTGTGTATATAAATGTGTATGTGAGTGGGTCGGGCCATTCTTTGGTCTGTTTCCTTGCCCTTCCTTGCTAACGCGGGACAGTGAAAAAGTATAATATATATATATATATATATATATATATATATATATATATATATATCTTTCAAACTATTCGCCGTTTCCCGCGTTAGCAAGGTAGCGTTAAGAACAGAGGACTGGGCTTTTGAGGGAAAATACTCACTTGGCCCCCTTCTCTGTTCCTTCTTATACCTCGCAAACGCGGGAGACAGCGGCAAAAACTGGAGGAAGTGAAGTGTTTTAGATATCTGGGAGTGGATCTGGCAGTGGATGGAACCATGGAAGCGGAAGTGGATCATAGGGTGGGGGAGGGGGCGAAAATTCTGGGAGCCTTGAAGAATGTGTGGAAGTCGAGAACATTATCTCGGAAAGCAAAAATGGGTATGTTTGAAGGAATAGTGGTTCCAACAATGGTGTATGGTTGCGAGGCGTGGACTATGGATAGAGTTGTGCGCAGGAGGATGGATGTGCTGGAAATGAGATGTTTGAGGACAATGTGTGGTGTGAGGTGGTTTGATCGAGTAAGTAACGTAAGGGTAAGAGAGATGTGTGGAAATAAAAAGAGCGTGGTTGAGAGAGCAGAAGAGGGTGTTTTGAAATGGTTTGGTCACATGGAGAGAATGAGTGAGGAAAGATTGACCAAGAGGATATATGTGTCGGAGGTGGAGGGAACGAGGAGAAGAGGGAGACCAAATTGGAGGTGGAAAGATGGAGTGAAAAAGATTTTGTGTGATCGGGGCCTGAACATGCAGGAGGGTGAAAGGAGGGCAAGGAATAGAGTGAATTGGAACGATGTGGTATACCGGGGTGATGTGCTGTCAATTGATTGAACCAGGGCATGTGGAGCATCTGGGGTAAACCATGGAAAGTTCTGTGAGGCCTGGATGTGGAAAGGGAGCTGTGGTTTCGGGGCATTATTACATGACAGCTAGAGACTGAGTGTGAACGAATGTGGCCTTTGTTGTCTTTTCCTAGTGCTACCTCGCACACGAGGGGGGGAGGGGGTTGTTATTTCATGTGTGGCGAGGGGAATGAATAAAGGCAGACAGTATGAGTTATGTACATGTGTATATATGTACATGTCTGTGTGTGTATTGACCAAGAGGATATATGTGTCAGAGGTGGAGGGAACGAGGAGAAAAGGGAGACCAAATTGGATGTGGAAAGATGGAGTGAAAAAGATTTTGAGTGATCGGGGCCCGAACATGCAGGAAGGTGAAAGGCGTGCAAGGAATAGAGTGAATTGGAATGATGTGGTATACCAGGGTCGACGTGCTGTCAATGGATTGAACCAGGGCATGTGAAGCATCTGGGGTAAACCATAGAAAGTTCTGTGGGGCCTGGATGTGGAAAGGGAGCTGTGGTTTCGGTGCATTATTACATGACAGCTAGAGACTGAGTGTGAATGAATGGGGCCTTTGTTGTCTTTTCCTAGCGCTACCTTGCACACATGAGGGGGGAGGGGGTTGTTATTTCATGTGTGGTGAGGTGGCGATGGCAATGAATAAAGGCAGACAGTATGAATTATGTACATGTGTATATATGTATATATATATATATATATATATGTATATATGTCTGTGTGTGTGTGTATATATATGTATACATTGAAATGTATAGGTATGTATATTTGCGTGTGTGGACGTGTATGTATATATGTGTATGTGGGTGGGATGGGCCATTCTTTCGTCTGTTTCCTTGCGCTACCTCGCTAACCCGGGAGACAGTGACAAAGCAAAATAAATAAAATAAATAAATGAATAAATAAATAATTTTTTTTTTTTTTTTTGCTTTGTCGCTGTCTCCCGCGTTTGCAAGGTAGCGCAAGGAAACAGATGAAAGAAATTGCCCAACCCACCCCCATACACATGTATATACATACGTCCACACACACAAATATACATACCTACACAGCTTTTCATGGTTTACCCCAGACGCTTCACATGCCTTGATTTAATCCACTGACAGCACGTCAACCCTGGTATACCACATCGCTCCAATTCACTCTATTCCTTGCCCTCCTTTCACCCTCCTGCATGTTCAGGCCCCGATCACACAAAATCTTTTTCACTCCATCTTTCCACCTCCAATTTGGTCTCCCTCTTCTCCTCGTTCCCTCCACCTCCGACACATACATCCTCTTGGTCAATCTTTCCTCACTCATTCTCTCCATGTGCCCAAACCATTTCAAAACACCCTCTTCTGCTCTCTCAACCACGCTCTTCTTATTTCCACACATCTCTCTTACCCTTACGTTACTTACTCGATCAAACCAACTCACACCACACATTGTCCTCAAACATCTCATTTCCAGCACATCCATCCTCCTGCGCACAACTCTATCCATAGCCCACACCTTGCAACCATACAACATTGTTGGAACCACTATTCCTTCAAACATACCCATTTTTGCTTTCCGAGATAATGTTCTCGACTTCCACACATTCTTCAACGCTCCCAGAACTTTTGCCCCCTCCCCCACCCTATGATTCACTTCCACTTCCATGGTTCCATCTGCTGCCAAATCTACTCCAGATATCTAAAACACTTCACTTCCTCCAGTTTTTCTCCGTTCAAACTTGCCTCCCAATTGACTTGTCCCTCAACCCTACTGTACCTAATAACCTTGCTCTTATTCACATTTACTCTCAGCTTTCTTCTTTCACACACTTTACCAAACTCAGTCACCAGCTTCTGCAGTTTCTCACATGAATCAGCCACCAGCGCTGTATCATCAGCGAACAACAACTGACTCACTTCCCAAGCCCTCTCATCTACAACAGACTGCATACTTGCCCCTCTTTCCAAAACTCTTGCATTCACCTCCCTAACAACCCCGTCCATAAACAAATTAAACAACCATGGAGACATCACACACCCCTGCCGCAAACCTGCATTCACTGAGAACCAATCACTTTCCTTCTTCCTGCATGTACACATGCCTTACATCCTCGATAAAAACTTTTCACTGCTTCTAACAACTTGCCTCCCACACCATATATTCTTCATACTTTCCACAGAGCATCTCTATCAACTCTATCATATGCCTTTTCCAGATCCATAAATGCTACATACAAATCCATTTGCTTTTCTAAGTATTTCTCACACACATTCTTCAAAGCAAACACCTGATCCACACACCCAATCTGATGCTCTGTACATGCCTTCACCCTCTCAATCAATACCCTCCCCTATAATTTCCCAGGAATACTCAACAAACTTATACCTCTGTAATTTGAGCCCTCACTTTTATCCCCTTTGCCTTTGTACAATGGCACTATGCAAGCATTCCGCCAATCCTCAGGCACCTCACCACAAGTCATACATACATTAAATAACCTTACCAACCAGTCAACAATACAGTCACCCCCTTTTTTAATAAATTCCACAGCATTACCATCCAAACCCGCCGCCTTGCCGGCTTTCATCTTCTGCAAAGTTTTTACTACCTCTTCTCTGTTTAACAAATTATTTTCCCTAACCCTCTCACTTTGCACAGCACCTCGACCAAAACACCCTATATCTGCCACTCTATCATCAAACACATTCAACAAACCTTCAAAATACTCACTCCGTCTCCTTCTCACATCACCACTATTTGTTTTCACCTCCCCATTAGCCCCCTTCACTGATGTTCCCATTTGTTCCCTTATCTTACGCACTTTATTCACCTTCCAAAACATCTTTTTATTCTCCCTAAAATCTAATGAGACTCTCTCACCCCAACTCTCATTTGCCCTCTTTTTCACCTCTTGCACCTTTCTCTTGACCTCCTGCCTCTTTCTTTTATACATTTCCCAGTCATTTGCACTATTTCCCTGCAAAACTCATCCCAACTCTCATTTTCCCTCTATTTCAACTCTTGCACCTTTCTCTTCACCTCCTGCCTCTTTCTTTTATACATCTCCCAGTCATTTGCATCATTTCCCTGCAAAAATCGTCCAAATGCCTCTCTCTTCTCTTTCATTAATAATCTTCTTTATCCTACCACTCACTACCCTTTCTAATCTGCCCACCTCCCATGCTTCTCATGCCACAAGCATATTTTGTGCAAGCCATTACTGCTTCCCTAAATACATCCCATTTCTCCACCACTCCCCTTACATCCTGTGTTCTCACCTTTTTTCATTCTGTACTCAGAATATATATACACACATACCATACATATACATATACGCTATATCTTTTTTTATCTTTTAATATCTTTATTCTCTAAAATCTAATATAAAATTTGATGATATTCTCTCACCCCAACTCTCATTTGCCCCCTTTTTCACCTCTTGCACCTTTCTCTTGACCTCCTTCCTCTTTCTTTTATACATCTCCCACTCATTTGCACTTTATCCCTGCAAAACTCACCTCAACTCTCATTTGCCCTCTTTTTCACCTCTTGCACCTTTCTCTTGACCTCCTGCCTCTTTCTTTTATACATCTCCCAGTCATTTGCATTATTTCCCTGCAAAAATCATCCAAATACCTCTCTCTTCTCTTTCACTAATAATCTTACTTCTTTATCTCACCACTCACTACCCTTTCTAATCTGCCCACCTCCCACGCTTCTCATACCACAAGCATCTTTTGCGCAAGCCATCCCTGCTTCCCTAAATACATTCCATTCCTTCCCCACTCCCCTTACATCCTTTGTTCTCACCTTTTTCCATTCTGTACTCAGAATATATCATAACATACATATACACTTTTATTATTTTTATCTCTTATCTTTATTCTCAAAAATTTAATGATATTCTCTGACCCAAACTCTCATTTGCCCTCTTTTTCACCTCTTGCACCTTTCTCTTGACCTGCCTCTTTCTTTTATACATCTCCCAGTCATTTGCCCTATTTCCCTGCAAAACTCATCCAAATGCCTCTCTCTTCTCTTTCACTAATAATCTTACTTCTTCATCCCACCACTCACTACCCATTCTAATCTGCCCACCTCCCACGCTTCTTATGCCACATGCATCTTTTGCGCAAGCCATCACTGCTTCCCTAAATACGTCCCATTCCTCCCCCACTCTCCTCACGTTCTTTGCTCTCAATATATAAATACATGTACATATTCATACTTGCTTGCCTTCATCCATTCTTGGTGCCATCCCACAGACTTATTCCCCTTAAATTGCTATATACATCATGAGCACCTTTTGAATAAAGTAACAATAATACCTTTAAACCAATCCTCTGAAACAAACTCCTGTTTCCAAGCTAAATTACATATCTGGTGCATCCACTCTAACACACTTTCTCCTCCATACTTCAGCATTTCAGATGTAATTCCATCCACTCCAGGTGCCCATCCTACCTTCAGCCTCATTACTGCCCTTCTCACCTCTCTTTCTGCTACAGGCCCATGTATTTGTATCCTTGTCCTTCCATCCTTAATACACATGCATGTAACAACTGCTGTCTTACCTTCTCCCATATTCATCAGTTCTCCAAATACTCATTCCATCTTCCTTTCACTTCCTCCTTTTGACTTGGCAACTCCTCTTCCTTAGTTCTCACATTGACATTTCCACTCCTACATCCACTATTTTCTTTTTTCACATCCTTCCAATACAATTTCTTATTTTTCTGAAACTCTTCACTCAACTTTTTTAAAAAATCTTCATCTACTCTTTTTTGCTTTCCTCTATCAGCTGCTTAACATTTTATTTACATTTCCTCCCTCCTTTGCTGAACTTCCACAGGTAAATTTCTTCAAAAACATCTACCACATGCCTTTTTCTTCACTTCTGCAGCATTTCTAATCTCATCCCTCCACCATGCTTTTCCCTTTTTATTCCAATATTTCATGATCTTGTATCCAACTACTAATTCTACACTCTTAAACAGTCTTTCTCTAAACATTTTAAACACCTCATTCACACATGACTGCATTCCTACATTTAGTGCACTTCTATCTAAACTATTGGTCAACCTCCTATCATACTCCTCCTTGTGTTCTTTCTGATTCATCTTTTTGCTTGCCAAACCTTTTACCTATCCATTCTTCCTTACACTGTACCTCCACTTCTCCCTTATCCTCATCCCCATAAGAACTGCAAAATAGTCAGCGTCACCAAAGAATCCTCTCACAACTCTAGTATCTAGCACAGCCTTTTTCATCCTTTCATACACTGCCACATAATAAACACCTTTTGCTCTTCTCTTCCATCATTTCTTATCCACTGTGAATCATTTTGTTCTGAATAAAAGGAGTAAAACATTCTTAACACATACATCCACATGATAACTTCTATTCTCATTTACTCCAGGCACTCCCCACTTACTATCTTGCCAATTTCATCACATCCCACCTTCACATCCATATCACCCGTTACAATTACCTTTCTCTACTGAAAACCATTTATACAGTCATTCAAATTTCTCAGAAATGCTTCATTTCACCCTTCCCTCGCACAGTCTTCATATTCACAGGCACATGAACATAAACTCATGCATACTTCACAATTCTAATCTTTACTTTCACCCATACCGTTCTTGATCTATTCCATCCCTTTTCTGTATCTCCCTCCCTTACTAATGGTGATAGCACAGTTATGCAATCTTCTTTCCCTCTTCCCTGATAATTTTTATTCATTCCAATCCATATTATCCCTATCATAACTTGCATTCATCATTTCCATTTTCACTCCATACACCCTGTCCAAGGATATGGGTTTCCCCAAACCCTAGCACATCCAAACTATAATGTTTACATTTCTCCACAAGCTCCCTCCTTTTACTCTCACTAGTCATCCCATTTTACATTTTTGTGCCATTACTCTCAATCACTCATCCCTTTTATTCACAGGAATAACTGGTAAATTTCAGTGCTCCTTCTTAGCTTTTTCATGCCTCATCCTTGATAGGCCACTGACAAAGGGGAACTACAGTGTAGTGTTTCCCAGAGGCAGCGGGACTCTCAAACTGTCCAAAAAAAAACAAGAACCCCTGCACACCTCAAGTGTTTGTCTGTATTTAAAAAAAAACTGCTAATGCTATTGCCCTGAGGAAGCTGAGCAATACCTCTCTTCTGTTCCACCCCTAAGGGTGTATTAATTGCATCATTGGCTAACAATAACTGACAGACCTCCCAGGCCCTTCCCACACCAAACAGACTGTATACCTAACTCTCTCTCCAAGATCCTTGCATATATCTCCCTCACCAACCCATCCATAAACAAGTCAAACAGCAATAGTAACATCAACATCCCTGCTCCAAACCCCGCTTCACCAATTACCACCAACCTTCCTTTCAAACTATTTAAACATATGCCCTACTCTCTTGATAAAAACTCTTCACTGCTTCAAGCAACTTTCCTCCTACACCATATATTCACAACACCTTGCATCCATCCTATCATCTGCTTGCACATATGCCATACTTTCTTGATTAAAACTCTTCACTGTTTCTAGTAGCTTTCCCCCTACACCATATATTCATAACATCTTCCACGTACCATATCATATGCTTTCTCCAGATCCATAAATGCCACATGCAAATCCTTCTGCTTCTACAAGTATTTCTAACTCATTCTTCACAGCAGTCACCTAATCAACTTCTAAAACCACACTATTCCTCCTCATTCTCATGCTCTGCACATGTCACCACCCTCTGTCACCACTCTCTCATACATCTCACCAAGTACGTTTAACAAACTTAAACCTCTAATTCAAACACTTTATGCAATTGTTCTATGCATGCTTTCTGCCAATCCTTAGGTACCTCACCATGATTTTTACATATATTGAAAATCCCAACTAAGCAATCAACAATTAGTTATCCCCTTTCTTATGCAATTTGACTGCAATACCTGAAGTTTGCTTGCTGTTGGCCACTAGTATGACAACTCTTAACTGACATCCTGCACAACATAAAAGCTAACAACATAAAGCAAGGAGATTAAATTGGCCTAGAAAGAAGTCATACTTAGTGTGTACTTAAAGTACACACCATACTAGTTGTAAACTTACAAACTTGATACTTCACATTTTAAGTCATTTAGTCATAAAACTGCTGCTTCACAAATCCCTTGGACCTTACATCAGCCTCATGTAATGGCATAAACAAAGGCTTTTCCGAGGTTTCATTTCATAACAGCAGAAAAAGACAAAACCCTTCTCTTCAACTGCTTGTGTCAGGGAGTCTTCCAATTTAATGATTAAGAATCCAGACATGACAATTCTGATTATGACTAAGCAAAGCAACCTATGGTACGGAAGCTAACATCTGGTAGTAAGCTAGGTATAACATACCAGTTTTATCTTTATTGAAACAAATATGATTATCATAAAACTCCTTATAAAGCAATAGTTTATTAAAAAAAAATAGAAAATAAATTACAAAGCACTAAACAGCTAACATGTACAGGTAATCATTATATTTTGCTAGGTCACCTGTTACCATGACTGAAGTTCATTATCTTGTACAGAAGTGTAAAAGATTTTCTGAAGACTTATATTGGCATAGAAAATTTCTTTGCAATCATTCAAATTCCTAATCTTAAAAGATTTTTTTTCCTACAAAACATTATTAATGTCTATCATAACACCTGAGATTTGTACCCAATACTATGGCAAAGTAAGCACTGCCTAAAAAAATCTATAAAGTGACATGCCAAACTGAAGATTATTAACAATTTTGTAAAGCTTTGACCATCATATATTCACGAAGAAAAAGTGAGAAGGAGAGAGAAAAAAGTTTCCTCCAATCCTATTTGGAGTATTTACACAAGAATATGTGATAAAAAAACAGTGAAGAACTCATATAACTAAGCTCAGTACTGAACCAGTAATGGTAACATATATTTCACTGATATCCTTACATGCATTGCATGCCAAAAAAAAACATTTATTATGAGCACCAAATGATTATAGTGTGTTTCTTTGTGTTTTCAAAAGCACAAGCTTCATCTGAAAAATATCAAAAGCATTCTAAATCCATGGCAGAAAAAAAAAATCTTGGCAGTAGTTTCTGTAAGCCTTGTGTATGACTAAACTTTGAACATATACATTTCTGGAAAGCTTAAGGAATTTTTTTCACCGTTATACTTAAATACACGCCAACAAGACTATTCATAACAAACACTAAAAGATGATAATTGGCCCCCAGTGTTTCCCAAGAGTGCACTCCTTATCTGAAAAATATTAAAATCATCCTACATCCATGAAAAAATGCATAAAAATGTTTACCATATGGCAGTAGTTTCTGTAAGCCTTGAGTCCTTTGTAGAAAAGTTAAGAAATTTCCTAAAAGACAAAAAATAAAACAATTCTGCTGCTCTACCTTTGTACATTTACAGTAGATGACTTAGAATTCCTTTTTTCTGCATATCATCATACTTCTTCATGTTGACAGCAATACTAGCAGTTATTTGGTTAGCAGTCTTGTTCTGGCCATAGTAATCCACAAATTCTCCATCAGCATTAATTAAGTAGATAATGATGGTATGGTCCACCTGAAGTATCAAAGAATGGTAGACATTATAATCAGGTGATAGCAAAAATTTTGATACTATTGGGAAGAGAAAAATCGCATGATTTTTCTTTTCTGACGCTCTACGTTTGTTCTGTCTATCTATCTATCTCTCTATCTGTCAGTCTATATTCACATAACTCGGCTCCTGTTTGAATGGAAGTAGGTCAAGCTTATGAAGCCTCTCAGATCTCTCGTATGTTTTCTCAAAGTAAGAACATATTCTAGACAATGCTACAAGTTTATGAATGACTTTTTGTTTCCTCAAGGTAAGAACACATTCTAGACAATGCTACAAGTTCATGAATGAATTTGGAAAAAGGGCTTTTGAAGATTCTACAAGAGATACCCTCCTTTTCATGTACAAGAAGCTGATTTGGCTATCTTTGAAATAAAAACTGTATGTAGATGAATTCATCTGAAGAAAAATAGCTAACCATAGTTGTCCATGCAAGCATTTTCAAACAATGTCAAGGGCAAGAGCTTCATGGTGAGCTACTATTTCATTGTCAAAGCCATACTGCAGTTAAATGTGACATTACTGCCATAAACTCTGATACTCAGTCTCATATACATTGCTATTTCCATTTATATCTCTTTGTTTATCACTTTCTCCTGATGCTTAAACATTTCCTTATTCAACAGGCTACCCATCTTGTGTGATAGAACTTCCACTCTTTTAATTGAAGAACTAATTCAATGCACAGTCTTCTAGTACAAGGCAATTACTTGACTCTTTTAACTAAATCAACAAATAAAGATTTTTTAAGCAATGCTACCTTGTTCTCATCAATAAATGTACTATGATGCAGCAAGTGCAGACTATGAAACACATGCAAAGAACTACCATATTCTATGTTGGCAAATTGCCTACTTTGTCATAGAGAGTAAAAGCTACAAAACACTCATTGAGAAAAACAGACAAATAAGAACTTACAATATAATCATCATCATCATCTCTAGGACCAGCACTAAAGTAAACTCTGTATGCACGACAGGCTTCTGCAATCTTTTCATCTGACCCTGTCAGACCCAAAATCTTAGGATGGAACTCCTTCAAATATTCCTTGATGGCTTTTTGGCTATCTCTGTGTGGATCCACTGTGATGAATAAGGGCTGAATATTATGAGCATTTTCCATTCCATCTAAAAAAAAGAAAAACAAAAATAGAAATTAGATTGTTTTTCATAAATGCCTATCTATAAAAATAAATCCAGAATGATGTGGGTATGCATGAAAAAGGATTTTAAGGGATGGGTGATAATAAGTACTCATGCACCTGGCTGCAAGAAGAATGTTGAAGTGAGAAGAGTGTTATGGAAGCATCTGAGTGAGTGTCAACAATTTTGATGCAATCAAGTGAGTGTGTCAATCTTGATGCAGGAGACAGAGTATTTGTGATGGATGATTTACAAGCAAAAGTGATAATGTAGCATTTGAGAGTATAACTGGGTGCATGAGGTATTCAGCAAGATGAAGAGAAATATTGAAGCAAATTCAAAATGAGGTACATACATAAGTGGAAAGATGGTCAGCCGGCATTATTGGATTATATATATTTCTGATAGGGGAGAAAGAATACTTCCCACGCATTCCTCACGTGTCGGGATGGGAGTGGGGGGCTAGAAACCCTCCCCTCCTTGTATTTTAACTTTCTAAAAGGGGAAATAGAAGAAGGAGTCATGTGGGGAGTGCTCATCCTCCTCAAAGGCTCAGATTGGGGTGTCTAAACGTGTGTGGGTGTAACCAAGATGAGAAAAAAGGAGAGATAGGTAGTATGTTTGAGGAAAGGAACCTGGATGTTTTGGCTCTGAGTGAAACGAAGCTCAAGGGTAAAGGGGAAGAGT
Source organism: Panulirus ornatus (assembly GCF_036320965.1). NCBI lineage: Eukaryota > Metazoa > Arthropoda > Malacostraca > Decapoda > Palinuridae > Panulirus > Panulirus ornatus. The sequence continues at coordinate 16,233,567 of NC_092240.1, read as the reverse complement.
GGTTTAGGAATGTCTTGGGAGTAAAGTCAGGGGTTAGTGAGAGGACAAGAGCAAGGGAAGGAGTAGCACTACTCCTGAAACAGGAGTGGTGGGAGTATGTGATAGAGTGTAAGAAAGTAAATTCTAAATTGATATGGGTAAAACTGAAAGTTGATGGAGAGAGATGGGTGATTATTGGTGCATATGCACCTGGGCATGAGAAGAAAGATCATGAGACAAGTGTTTTGGGAGCAGCCGAATGAGTGTGTTAGTGGTTTTGATGCACAAGACCGGGTTATAGTGATGGGTGATTTGAATGCAAAGGTGAGTAATGTGGCAGTGGAGGGAATAATTGGTATACATGGGGTGCTCAGTGTTGGAAATGGAAATGGTGAAGAGCTTGTAGATTTATGTGCTGAAAAAGGACTGGTGATTGGGAATACCTGGTTTAAAAAGCGAGACATACGTAAGTATACATATGTAAGTAGAAGAGATGGCCAGAGAGCGTTACTGGATTACGTGTTAATTGATAGGCGCGCGAAAGAGACTTTTGGATGTTAATGTGCTGAGAGGTGCAACTGGAGGGATGTCTGATCATTATCTTCTGGAGGCGAAGGTGAAGATTTGTAGGGGTTTTCAGAAAAGAAGAGAGAATGTTGGGGTGAAGAGAGTGGTGAGAGTAAGTGAGCTTGGGAAGGAGACTTGTGTGAGGAAGTACCAGGAGAGACTGTGTACAGAATGGAAAAAGGTGAGAACAAAGGAGGTAAGGGGAGTGGGGGAGGGGTGGGATGTATTTAGGGAAGCAGTGATGGCTTGCGCAAAAGATGCTTGTGGCATGAGAAGCATGGGAGGTGGGTTGATTAGAAAGGGTAGTGAGTGGTGGGATGAAGAAGTACGATTATTAGTGAAAGAGAAGAGAGAGGCATTTGGACGATTTTTGCAGGGAAAAAATGCAAATGAGTGAGAGATGTATAAAAGAAAGAGGCAGGAGGTTAAGAGAAAGGTGCAAGAGGTGAAAAAGAGGGCAAATGAGAGTTGGGGTGAGAGAGTATCATTAAATTTTAGGGAGAGTAAAAAGATGTTTTGGAAGGAGGTAAATAAAGTTCGTAAGACAAGGGAACAAATGGGAACATCAGTGAAGGGGGCTAATGGGGAGGTGATAAGTAGTGGTGATGTGAGGAGATGGAGGGAGTATTTTGAAGGTTTGTTGAATGTGTTTGATGATAGAGTGGCAGATATAGGGTGTTTTGGTCGAGGTGGTGTGCAAAGTGAGAGGGTTGGGGAAAATGATTTGGTAAACAAAGAAGAGGTAGTAAAAGCTTTGTGGAAGATGAAAGCCGGCAAGGCAGCGGGTTTGGATGGTAATGCAGTGGAATTTATTAAAAAACGGGGTGGCTGTACTGTTGACTGGTTGGTAAGGTTATTTAATGTATGTATGATTCATGTTGAGGTGCCTGAGGATTGGCGGAATGCTTGCATAGTGCCATTGTACAAAGGCAAAGGGGATAAGAGTGAGTGCTCAAATTACAGAGGTATAAGTTTGTTGAGTATTCCCGGGAAATTATATGGGAGGGTATTGATTGAGAGGGTGAAGGCATGTACAGAGCATCAGACTGGGGAAGAGCAGTGTGGTTTCAGAAGTGGTAGAGGATGTGTGGATCAGGTGTTTGCTTTGAAGAATGTATGTGAGATATACTTAGAAAAGCAAATGGATTTGTATGTAGCATTTATGGATCTGGAGAAGGCATATGATAGAGTTGATAGAGATGCTCTGTGGAAGGTATTAAGAATATATGGTGTGGGAGGCAAGTTGTCAGAAGCAGTGAAAAGTTTTTATCGAGAATGTAAGGCATGTGTACATGTAGGAAGAGAGGAAAGTGATTGGTTCTCAGTGGAAGTTGGTTTTGCGGCAGGGGTGTGTAATGTCTCCATGGTTGTTTAATTTGTTTATGAATGGGGTTGTTAGGGAGGTGAATGCAAGAGTTTTGGAAAGAGGGCCAAGTATGCAGTCTGTTGTGAATGAGAGAGCTTGGGAAGCGAGTCACTTGTTGTTCGCTGATGATAAAGTGCTGGTGGCTGATTCATGTGAGAAACTGCAGAAGCTGGTGACTGAGTTTGGTAAAGTGTGTGAAAGAAGAAAGTTGAGAGTAAATGTGAATAAGAGCAAGGTTATTAGGTACAGTAGGGTTGAGGGTCAAGTCAATTGGGAGGTAAGTTTGAATGGAGAAAAACTGGAGGAAGTAAAGTGTTTTAGATATCTGGGAGTGGATCTGGCAGTGGATGGAACCATGGAAGCGGAAGTGAATCATAGGGTGGGGGAGGGGGCGAAAGTTCTGGGAGCCTTGAAAAATGTTTGGAAGTCGAGAACACTATCTCGGAAAGCAAAAATGGGTATGTTTGAAGGAATAGTGGTTCCAACAATGTTGTATGGTTGCGAGGTGTGGGCTATGGATAGAGTTGTGCACAGGAGGGTGGATGTGCTGGAAATGAGATGTTTGAGGACAATATGTGGTGTGAGGTGGTTTGATTGAGTAAGTAATGTACGGGTAAGAGAGATGTGTGGAAATAAAAAATGTGTGGTTGAGAGAGCAGAAGAGGGTGTTTTGAAATGGTCTGGTCACATGGAGAGAATGAGTGAGGAAAGATTGACCAAGAGGATATATGTGTCAGAGGTGGAGGGAACGAGGAGAAGTGGGAGACCAAATTGGAGGTGGAAAGATGGAGTGAAAAAGATTTTGAGTAATCAGGGCCTGAACATGCAGGAGGGTGAAAGGCATGCAAGGAACAGAGTAAATTGGAACGATGTGGTATACCGGGGTCAACGTGCTGTCAATGGATTGAACCAGGGCATGTGAAGCGTCTGGGGTAAACCATGGAAAGTTCTGTGGGGCCTGGATGTGGAAAGGGAGCTGTGGTTTCGGTGCATTATTACATGACAGCTAGAGACTGAGTGTGAACGAATGTGGTGTTGTCTTTTCCTAGCGCTACCTCACACACATGAGGGGGAAGGGGGGTTATTCCATGTGTGGCAAGGTGGCGATGGGAATAAATAAAGGCAGACAGCATGAATTATGTACATGTGTATATATGGATAAGTCTGTGTGTATATATATGTATACATCGAGATGTACAGGCATGTATATTTGTGTGTGTGGACGTGTATGTATATACAACTGTATGTGAGTGGGTTGGGCCATTCTTTCGTCTGTTTCCTTGCGCTACCTCGCTAACGCGGGAGACAGCGACAAGGCAAAATATATAATATATATAATAATATATTAATACACAGACTTGGATGTAAATGAGCTGAGAGGGGCAGGTGGTGGGATGTCTAATCATTAACAGATGGGGGCAAAAGTGAAGATTAGTAGAAGTTTTTGTTCAGGAGGAAATAATATGGGTGAGAAGAGGTAGTGGTAAGTAGGTAGTAGTTGGTAGGCAGCCAACAAGCAGGGAGGTATATTAACAGTACTACCCACCTGGGTATCAGGAGGGTTAGTGATGGCTGTGTAGTGAGCCATTACAGTGGTTGTCAATATATACTCCTCTGACCCAGGTAGCTGTCTTTTCTTTCTGCCTCACCCTCATGTGGACTACTAGCATTCTGTTTACAATCACACTATCTCTCCTTTTTTTTTCTTTCAAACTATTCGCCATTTCCCGCGTTAGCAAGGTAGCGTTAAGAACAGAGGACTGGGCCTCTGAGGGAATATCCTCACCTGGCCCCCTTCTCTGTTCCTTCTTTTGGAAAAGTAAAATTGAGAGGGGAGGATTTCCAGCCCCCCGCTACCTCCCCTTTTAGTCGCCTTCTACAACACACAGGGAATACGTGGGAAGTATTCTTTCGCCCCTATCCCCAGGGATAATATATATATATATATATATATATATATATATATATATATATATATATATATATTCTTTTTTTTTGGCTTTGTCGCTGTCTCCCGCGTTTGCGAGGTAGCGCAAGGAAACAGACGAAAGAAATGGCCCAACCCACCCCCATACACATGTATATACATACGTCCACACACACAAATATACATACCTACACAGCTTTCCATGGTTTACCCCAGACGCTTCCCATGCCTTGATTCAATCCACTGACAGCACGTCAACCCCGGTATACCACAGCGACCCAATTCACTCTATTCCTTGCCCTCCTTTCACCCTCCTGCATGTTCAGGCCCCGATCACACAAAATCTTTTTCACTCCATCTTTCCACCTCCAATTTGGTCTCCCTCTTCTCCTAGTTCCCTCCACCTCCGACACATATATCCTCTTGGTCAATCTTTCCTCACTCATTCTCTCCATGTGCCCAAACCATTTCAAAACACCCTCTTCTGCTCTCTCAACCACGCTCTTTTTATTTCCACACATCTCTCTTACCCTTACGTTACTTACTCGATCAAACCACCTCACACCACACATTGTCCTCAAACATCTCATTTCCAACACATCCATCCTCCTGCGCACAACTCTATCCATAGCCCACGCCTCGCAACCATACAAAATTGTTGGAACCACTATTCCTTCAAACATACCCATTTTTGCTTTCCGAGATAATGTTCTCGACTTCCACACATTCTTCAAGGCTCCCAGAATTTTCGCCTGCTCCCCCACCCTATGATCCACTTCCGCTTCCATGGTTCCATCCGCTGCCGGATCCACTCCCAGATATCTAAAACATTTCACTTCCTCCAGTTTTTCTCCATTCAAACTCACCTCCCAATTGACTTGACCCTCAACCCTACTGTACCTAATAACCTTGCTCTTATTCACATTTACTCTTAACTTTCTTCTTTCACACACTTTACCAAACTCAGTCACCAGCTTCTGCAGTTTCTCACATGAATCAGCCACCAGCGCTGTATCATCAGCGAACAACAACTGACTCACTTCCCAAGCTCTCTCATTCCCAACAGATACTTGCCCCTCTTTCCAAAACTCTTGCATTCACCTCCCTAACAACCCCATCCATAAACAAATTAAACAACCATGGAGACATCACACACCCCTGCCGCAAACCTACATTCACTGAGAACCAATCACTTTCCTCTCTTCCTACACGTACACATGCCTTACATCCTCGATAAAAACTTTTCACTGCTTCTAACAACTTGCCTCCCACACCATATATTCTTAATACCTTCCACAGAGCATCTCTATCAACTCTATCATATGCCTTCTCCAGATCCATAAATGCTACATGCAAATCCTTCTGCTTCTACAAGTATTTCTAACTCATTCTTCACAGCAGTCACCTAATCAACTTCTAAAACCACACTATTCCTCCTCATTCTCATGCTCTGCACATGTCACCACCCTCTGCACCACTCTCTCATACATCTCACCAAGTACGTTTAACAAACTTAAACCTCTAATTCAAACACTTTATGCAATTTGTTCTATGCATGCTTTCTGCCAATCCTTAGGTACCTCACCATGATTTTTACATATATTGAAAATCCCAACTAAGCAATCAACAATTAGTTATCCCCTTTTCTTATGCAATTTGACTGCAATACCTGAAGTTTGCTTGCTGTTGGCCACTAGTATGACAACTTCTTAACTGACATCCTGCACAACATAAAAGCTAACAACATAAAGCAAGGAGATTAAATTGGCCTAGAAAGAAGTCATACTTAGGTTACTTAAAGTACACACCATACTAGTTGTAAACTTACAAACTTGATACTTCACATTTTAAGTCATTTAGTCATAAAACTGCTGCTTCACAAATCCCTTGGACCTTACATCAGCCTCATGTAATGGCATAAACAAGGCTTTTCCAAGGTTTCATTTCATAACAGCAGAAAAAGACAAAACCCTTCTCTTCAACTGCTTGTGTCAGGGAAGTCTTCCAATTTAATGATTAAGAATCCAGACATGACAATTCTGATTATGACTAAGCAAAGCAACCTATGGAACGGAAGCTAACATCTGGTAGTAAGCTAGGTATAACATACCAGTTTTATCTTTATTGAAACAAATATGATTATCATAAAACTCCTTATAAAGCAATAGTTTATTAAAAAAAAATAGAAAATAAATTACAAAGCACTAAACAGCTAACATGTACAGGTAATCATTATATTTTGCTAGGTCACCTGTTACCATGACTGAAGTTCATTACTTGTACAGAAGTGTAAAAGATTTTCTGAAGACTTATATTGGCATAGAAATTTCTTTGCAATCATTCAAATTCCTAATCTTAAAAGATTTTTTTTCCTACAAAAACATTATTAATGTCTATCATAACACCTGAGATTTGTAACCAATACTATGGCAAAGTAAGCACTGCCTAAAAAAATCTATAAAGTGACATGCCAAACTGAAGATATTAAACAATTTTGTAAAGCTTTGACCATAAAGATATTCACGAAGAAAAAGTGAGAAGGAGAGAGAAAAAAGTTTCCTCCAATCCTATTTGGAGTATTTACACAAGAATATGTGATAAAAAAAACAGTGAAGAACTCATATAACTAAGCTCAGTACTGAACCAGTAATGGTAACATATATTTCACTGATATCTTACATGCATTGCATGCCAAAAAAAAACATTTATTATGAGCACCAAATGATTATAGTGTATTTCTTTGTGTTTTCAAAAGCACAAGCTTCATCTGAAAAATATCAAAAGCATTCTAAATCCATGGCAGAAAAAAAAAAATCTTGGCAGTAGTTTCTGTAAGCCTTGAGTCCTTTGTAGAAAAGTTAAGAAATTTCCTAAAAGACAAAAAATAAAACAATTCTGCTGCTCTACCTTTGTACATTTACAGTAGATGACTTAGAATTCCTTTTTTCTGCATATCACATACTTCTTCATGTTGACAGCAATACTAGCAGTTATTTGGTTAGCAGTCTTGTTCTGGCCATAGTAATCCACAAATTCTCCATCAGCATTAATTAAGTAGATAATGATGGTATGGTCCACCTGAAGTATCAAAGAATGGTAGACATTATAATCAGGTGATAGCAAAATTTTGATACTATTGGGAAGAGAAAAATCGCATGATTTTTCTTTTCTGACGCTCTACGTTTGTTCTGTCTATCTGTCAGTCTATATTCACATAACTCGGCTCCTGTTTGAATGAAGTAGGTCAATGCTTATGACCCTCTCAGATCTCTTGTATGTTTTCTCAAAGTAAGAACATATTCTAGACAATGCTACAAGTTTATGAATGACTTTTTGTTTCCTCAAGGTAAGAACACATTCTAGACAATGCTACAAGTTTATGAATGACTTTTTGTTTCCTCAAGGTAAGAACACATTCTAGACAATGCTACAAGTTTATGAATGACTTTTTGTTTCCTCAAGGTAAGAACACATTCTAGACAATGCTACAAGTTTATGAATGACTTTTTGTTTCCTCAAGGTAAGAACACATTCTAGACAATGCTACAAGTTTATGAATGACTTTTTGTTTCCTCAAGGTAAGAACACATTCTAGACAATGCTACAAGTTTATGAATGACTTTTTGTTTCCTCAAGGTAAGAACACATTCTAGACAATGCTACAAGTTCATGAATGAATTTGGAAAAAGAGACTTGTGTGAAGAAATACCAGGAGAGATTAAGCATAGCAAGAACAAGAAAAGTGTGTAGCACGTGGAGGTGGGGAAGTGGCAGGTGAGAAAGGGATGTGGGTGAGTACTGAGATGACAAAGTAACTAGTGAAAGAGAAAAGAGAGGTGTACTGGCATTACTTATGTGGATGGAGAACAAGTGATGGGGAGAAGGTGCAGGGGCAGAAAGAGGGCAAATGAGAGATGGAATGAGTGAGTAAGAGGAAGCTTAAGGGAAAATAAGAAGTTTTGGAAGGTCAAGTGGTGGTGGTGGTGGTGGGGGGGGGGGGGGGGGGTGAGTCAGTTCTCTGCTGATGTTACAGCAATGGTGGCAGATTCAAGCAAAACTGCAGAAGTTGGTATCTGAGTTTGGAACAGTGACTGAAAGAGGAAACTTGAGTAAATGAGAACAAAATCAAGGTTAGCAGGTTTAGCAGCGCCGAAAGACACATTACTCAGGGTGTTACTCTGAACTCAGAAAACTTGGAGAAGTGAAGTGTTATAGATACCTGGGAGTGAACATGGCAGCAAATGGAACCATGGAAGTGGAGATGATTCATAAGGTGGGTGAAGAGGCGAAGGTTCTGGGAGACTGAGAAATGTGTGGAAATAAAGGTCACTATTTGTTAGGGCAAAAATGGGTATGTCTGCATGCATAGTAGACCCAACAATGTTGTACGGATGCAAGGTATGGGCTACAGATTACAGTAAATGGAAAATGGCGAATGTGATGGAAATTCAATGAATGAGGGCTATATGTGTTGTGAAGAGGGTTGCCGAAGTAATGACAAGGTTAGTGAGAGGTGCTGTAATAAGATGATTATGGCTAAGAGATCTGAAGAGGGTGTAATGAAATAGTATGGACATATAGAAAGAATGAGAAAGGAGAGGTTAACAAAAAGGATGTATGTGTTAGAAGTGAAAGGGACAAGGAGAAAGATGAGACAAACGGATATGAATGGATGGAAGGAAAAAGATTTTCTGTGACTAGGGCCAGAACATGCAGGAGGGTGAAAGAAGAGCATGGGATAGAATGAATTAGAGTGATGTCATATACAAAGGCCAATGTGCTATTAGTGGACTGAATCATGGTATATAAAGCAGCCAAAAGAACCACAGAAAGTTCTGTGGGAGCTGGTTATGGATAATGTATTGTGGTTTTGGTGCATTATACATGACAACTAGTGAATGGATGCAAGTGACTGAGGCCCTTTCTTTGTTTGTTTCTGGTGCTACTTTGCTAACACAGGAAACAGTGTATTTGTATGAGAAAAATTAAGAATTACAAGAAAATTTGAATAGAAAAATTCTATTCATTCAAAAGGATAGTAAACTTCATGATACACCTTACAATCCAATATAACAGGCTGCCACAATAATTTTCTCTAATGGGAAGAAAATATATCACAAGGTAAGGAAAGTGTTCTTCTGATGTCTACATCTGTTCTGACATGACCAATACAGTATGTAGCAACAAAGAAGACAATGTCCACTAGGCACTACACAACTGCTTAAAAGTGATGAAGGACCCTCTTATGTAACCGTAATCCTAACCCTTAAGCTGTTTGTTAGTAAAATGAAAGAGAAAAGGTGATTGGGACAGAAAGTTTAAGAAAAGGTACAACATACAAATAGGTGTACATAGGTTGGGGTTTACGGGTGCTAGGTACAACATACAAATAGGTGTACATAGGTTGGGGTTTACGGGTGCTAACAGAATATGTGTTAAACAACAGACATGCAAAGAATTATTGACTGTGATCACTTTGCAAGGCATGGTATATGGAATGTTTGATCTTTTCTTGGTGGAGATGAGAGTGAAAGCTGGTGGTGGGAATAGGAAAATGACATACATCTTAAAGACATGGTAAAAGTAAACAATCTTGGAAAAGTGGCTTGTGTTCATAAACACCATGAAAGATGACACATGGTGATATCAAGTGAAACTAAGGAGTACAAGATGAGTGCATGGCATTTATAAAAGCAGTATTCAAGACGTCTGAAGAAACAGGAGTTGAAGAGAGATTCAAAGACTCGGGAAATAGTAGATGTCAAAGCGACAGGACAATAGTTAAAAGGGGTTACATTAGTCAGCTTTCTTGGGGATGGGGTGCACCAAAGCACATCACCAAGATGAAGGAAAAGTCCTGAATTTTACAGAAACAGAGCAGACGAGCAAGCACAGGTACAAGTTCAGAGATGCACTCTTTCAGCACACAGGGATGGATGCCATCAGGATCATAAGCCTTGCTTGTGTCCAGAGAGAGAAAAGCCTTTCCAGACAGTTCGAAGAGAGATTACAGGGAGGGGCACAGAATTAGTAAGAGGAGCATCAGGGGATGAAGGAAAGTCAGAATCATCCAAGACAGAGTTAGAGGAGAAAAGAGAACCAAAAAACAAGTGCTTTGTCTATGGGAGAGACAGATATAGTAATGTCAGAACATTAAAGTAAGGGGAAGGTGGAGTGACAGAAGTTGTTAGCAATGCTTTTAGTAAAAGACCAGAAAGATCTATCAGTGGATGAAAAGGAGAGGTTATTTCTCTAGCCTTATCAAAGTAGCATCAGGAACAAGTGACTAATGGCCTCATTTGCACACATCCAATCTCTAAGTATCATACACAATGTTTTAAATCCAGAGCCCATCATCCACAGCCAAGCCAAAGAATATTCCATGGTTTACGACATCAGCTTCAGTATATTACATGGAACATATTCGCAAAACATGGTATTTTATCAAGTACAAACAACTTGTTGATTTACAAATCAATATTCAAACTCTTCACTGTAGTCAGAAATATCATAAAGTAAAGAAATAACAAGAAAAATAATGCAGTAACCTACATACAGTATCCTAGCTTCCATCCCACTATCATCATTGCCTCCATTCCCAATTCCACTGGTTGGGTGGCTCAGGTACATACAACTTCTACAATCACTCATCCACATCCTCAACCCAAACCCTAAGTGTTAAAATGAAACATGAGTTTCTGCACTCAAAAAAAAAAAAAAAAAAAAAAAAAAAAAAAAAAAAACTTCATCTTGCACTCCAACATCTCTACCCAAACCAACTCTATGTACATAATATGCATTTACTGTATCCAATCCCATTATGTCTAGTATTTCCATAAAAAATATCCTAAGCCCTAATCAACTATTTTCACTGGATCTATTTATCTCTTCCATGATCATCTCTACTCTATGTACCATGGCTGTACCAACGTACACTTCTTCATTAAACTACCCTCTGCTCTACATTTTCCATGACCATAGCTAATCAAAATGACTCCTTTCTGATGTTTTTGTTGCACTATATATTCTTTTCACATTCTCATTCTTTATTATCTACTCCATCAATTCTAGCTGCACTATGCTAATTTCTTGTTTCTGATACTTTTATCTTTTACCTCGACTGACCTACATGAACTTAAAATTCACATTCATTCATCAGACTTGGAGCTCATACTCCACTATGGAAGACTGTGCACACTCCATGCTTAAAGCTTTCTCTTTACCTAAGATTTCAGGGCACCTTCAATTTTTCTTCCTTTTATGACTGCTCTCAGCTTCCAACTATCATTCTTGAATAAGTTTACTCCCTACTAATAAAAATCATCCACAACTACTGTTTTTTCACTGTGCAGATATTACATGATCTCCCATCACCCTCCCATCACCAAAGACAACACTCTTTCTTTTATTCTTGATTACATTTAGCATTCTCCTCAGCCGTACATGATCAAAGAGACAAACTATACTACTCTTTTTACCTCTCCTGATCTCCATGAACTTAAACTTATACATTCATCAGACTTGAAACTTATGCTCCTCTGTGGAAGACTGTGCACACTCCATGCTTAAAGTTTTCCCCTTTACCAGAGATTTCAGGGCACCTTCAATTTTTCTCCCTTTTATGACTCTGCTCTCAGCTTCTCACTATCATCCTTACATAAGTTTACTCCTTGCTAACTAAAATCATCTACTACTAAGAATTTTTTCACCATGTAGATATTACATGCTGATCTCCCTGCTGATTACATGCTGATTTTCACCATGTAGATATTACATGCTGATTTCCCATTACCTTCAAAGATAACATTCTTTCTTTTATTCTTGATCACATTCAGCATTCTTCTCTACCATACATCATCAAAGTGACAAACTATCCAGCTCTTCTTATTTACCTAACAGCACAGTACAGTAACTGGCATCTTCCATGATTACATATTAAGTTTTACATCCTACCTTCCTCTAACCTCACATAATGACCTATCCATAAAACATTGAATAACTATTATGATATCACACAATCTCAGTGCACTCCCATTTTTATTTCCCACCCTTCACTAGTACCAGTCTTTAGTCTCACATGTAAACTACATTCATTACAAAATCTCTTAACATAATTCAACCAATAAATGCTGTAAAAGCTTTCTTCTTTGTCTCTACAATCTTCATTACTTTAAGTTTAAAAATCTAGTGTATATACTCTCTTCCCTTCCAAAACCCAACTTGTTCACCACATAGGGACTACTAATCCTCCTAACAGAAATCAATAATTGTCCTAACATACACCTTAAAATTTGCTTTACTTTATCTTCTTTTATATATCAGAATAATTACAGCTTCTCTCTCTTTATCGGGCACTTCCCATTTTGTTTCCATCTACTTTGCAGACCTCCTTCACAACAGTTTCACCTAGGATCTTCACTCAAATTTTCTTGAATCAAAACACTCACCTATTGCATCAACCACAGCGGCCATCTTCTCGAGTTCATCAGGACAGACATCTGGACAATGCGTGAATCCAAAGTAAAGTAAAATCCATTGACCTAAGAAATCTTCACTCTTTCTGGGTTGCCCATCATGGTCAATCAAGTCAAATTTTCCACCAATACTAGCTTTCCCTAGTATTCTTTTCCTTTCTCTAGCCTGGGCTGTAAAAACAAAGATATGTTATACATCTTACATTAGAGAAAAAATTATCTTATATGTATGTATTCTTCTCTAGCACAAACCAAATCTCAAAGAATTTTTCATGGTACTATCAAGGTGATAAACCAAATTTGCCTAACAGGTGCCCATTGTAGAAGCAACTGAAAATCCTTAGAGCAGCTATGTACAGCCATACCTAGTAAATGAGCACACTTTATATCACATGACCACTAATAAGTAATCTATCATTAAAGCATCATCAACAAGCAGCCATAGGACCCCTTCTATGAGGCTCTTGCAGCTCCAAAAAGAAGCAAGAAAACGATGGACTCCTTTTAAGTGAAAAGTTCCTCAACGTGATTGTGTTCCTTTCCATCCACTAGTGATGATACAGCCTCTCCAAGTACGACCTCACACTGTGTTATACACAGAATCCCAAACCAACTCATTAAAACATGCTGAGCTTATTACTTCAACATGCAAATAAATTCTATTTCTAAATGTGACCAGTTTCCTCCAGCTATAAGGGCAGGAGAGTTTATTGAATAATTTTTTTTTTTTTTTTTTATACTTTGTCGCTGTCTCCCGCGTTTGCGAGGTAGCGCAAGGAAACAGACGAAAGAAATGGCCCAACCCCCCCCCCCCATACACATGTACATACACACGTCCACACACGCAAATATACATACCTACACAGCCTTCCATGGTTTACCCCAGACGCTTCACATGCCTTGCTTCAATCCACTGACAGCACGTCAACCCCTGTATACCACATGACTCCAATTCACTCTATTTCTTGCCCTCCTTTCACCCTCCTGCATGTTCAGGCCCCGATCACACAAAATCCTTTTCACTCCATCTTTCCACCTCCAATTTGGTCTCCCTCTTCTCCTCGTTCCCTCCACCTCCGACACATATATCCTCTTGGTCAATCTCTCCTCACTCATTCTCTCCATGTGCCCAAACCATTTCAAAACACCCTCTTCTGCTCTCTCAACCACGCTCTTTTTATTTCCACACATCTCTCTTACCCTTACGTTACTTACTCGATCAAACCACCTCACACCACACATTGTCCTCAAACATCTCATTTCCAGCACATCCATCCTCCTGCTAACAAAATACACTAAGGAAAATGGGGATCTTTCTCCTTTTATAAGAGCTGCAAGGTCAATGCTAAAGGATCCCAATTATGCAAAACTAATTCCTGGAAATTGTGCATGTGGCTTCTATCACAACTAATATGCATGTAATCACCTATAACAAAATATGCAAGGCTGAACGGAACTTAAGAGGAATGATCAATGATTTCAGGAGAATGGAAAAGTCACACACTTTTAAGATGGATAAATCACATATGTTTCATGTCTACAAGACTTACATGACCGTTGGCTGAGGAAAATTTGACTGGAATGGAGTGCTGGGTGTGAGACCAACCTTGTCAAACAGTAAAGATGGCTACACAAATGAAGGTTTAGAAAATTTGATGAAAGCTGATTGGAATGGCAAGATGGCTGATGGCAAACTTTTGAGGTAATTATTTTCAAAATTCAAGAGTGACATTTAAAGTTACACCACACCTAGTATATACATTTTGGAATGACAAAATAGCAGAAAGTAGCAGCACCCCATAAATACATGAAAATAACTTCACTTAGTCCATGACTGATATTTGTGCCTCCATATTTTCAAAGGTTATGTATATCTTCTCTTAATAATTTACATACTCTTCTACTTGCTCTACATTACAACTCAAGTTCCCAGGGTTCCATGTGCCTACCTGTTCCAAAGTGAACCAGACTGATACACGTTGAAGATATGCTGCTATGGATGTAGAACACAATTTTTCAACTTTTCACACTTTTTTGTCTTTTGTTATTTTAACAAACATGTTTGTAAGTAAAGTCCCTATCAGATGGTAATCAATAAGAATTATAATAATGATGCTATTTCCTTAATGATGCACCAAAGTCCTGTACCATGTATGTAATATGTATACTGTAATTTTCTTGTATCAATGAATGTGTAAATATTTTCCCCAATCATATGGGAGGGGGTGGATTACCAGCACCACTATTTCTATCTCCAATATCATCACCAATTAACCTCCAATATCTCTGAAGATGTGGGTTATGGAAAATGAAAAAACTTCTCTCTCTGAGGCTGTGCCCTGTGAACATAAGAAATCCACATGAATATCAGGAAGGTTTCCATCCTACCCTCGTACAGCTTGAGAAGAACACTATTTAGCGAACCTTTTTCAGATGATTCACTGACCACCAAAGCCTCTGCTGAACACTATTAGCCTCTGCCCCCTGGTTGATGTCAATTTCCCACCAACTCAAAGAAAGAAGAGCCCTCACATTTTTACAGATTGCAGAGCCAAATGAAGGCAGCCACCAATAGGCATAGAGAAAAGGTTTTCCAAAAATCAGGGGAAGGCTGAGCAGGATAACAAAAACAGGAAAAGCTGTGTGTAGGGTATTGTCTCAGAGTAGAAAGGCTTTCATTCTTCACAACTCACATTTCTTTACTCAGGTGTGTCCTGAATGCATGTGAGCATACTAATATGAAAGAGGATGGCTGGAGAGCTTCAATTATTTACTAATATGAAAGAGGATGGCTGGAGAGCTTCAATTATTATCATTATTATTTTGCTTTGTCGCTGTCTCCCGCGCCTGCGAGGTAGCGCAAGGAAACAGACAAAAGAAATGGCCCAACCCACCCCCACACACATGCACACACACACACACGTCCACACACGCAAACATACACACCCACACATCCCAACGTACACACACATATACACACACAGACACACACATATACACACATGCACACAATTCACACTGTCTGCCCCTACTCACCCCCATCGCCACCCCGCCACACACGGAAATGTACATGTACATGAAAATAAATACCTTCATTGGCAATTGAAGGCATACCAAAAAACCACCTCTCCAAGTGAGGGAAACTCCAAAGCTACAGAGGAGACCCACCACCTCTAAACTAATCAACCATTTACTATGCTAGAAAAAGGGGACCAAAGCCTCTATTCTTGGAGTCCTCCAACAAGGAACAACTCTAGCATAAAGCCTAGGTTGAGCCAGCAAGACTAGTTTTCTACCCTAATGAAGAAAAATAATTTCTACAGCTACTAGGACTAATTGGATCTGATATTATCCTTATAGTGGCTGAGGGTGGGCCATTCCCCTGCCATGGCTTAAAGGTTACCAAAGGGTGAGGAAGACTAGCGTTTCATCACTGGAAATACGGGTACGAAGGTCCAAACTCTGACCATCTTCAATATCCAATAAAATGTCTTGTCTTTGCAGAAAGGAGAAAAACAATTATCATAGATTGGCTTTCAACCTGCCTGAATGCCCTCAATTCAAAATCCTTCCATTTAAAGGAAAGCTGTACTACTTCATGAGGAGATCTCTCTTTTCATGCAGATAACACATATACATTTCATAAGCCTTTTTCTGAACACTGAGTGTTTTGTTTCATTTGAACTGTGCACTTAAAGGGTTAACTTGGGAAGTAAATGTCTCTAGTAAGGGTTTATTACCTGCTAGAACAAAATATTTCTTCAGATTAATCAACAGTTTAATTAGCTTGCCTCAATAAGGTCAAACTATTAAACACAACTGGCATGAAATTCAACAACATAATAATACCTATTCTTGATTAACTACTATCCATATTTATCACCGAGATGCTCCAATAACATTATATTCTCTGCTATTACCAATAGCATCAAAATTTGATTTTAATGTCGTTTGTTACTCGTGCAATCTCAATTAACCATTTTATGTCTCTTAAATATTAGCAAAGATCCAACCTTGAAGCATTCTAGGTGATGCCCATTTTTTTCTTCTACTTTTCTTATTGATTATGCAACTTTTTTTCAATCCAGGTACATAGCATATTTCTGTCCTTATATGCAATATATGGCTAGGTTCAACTGTGAGTGATCGGTTTGTTGGAAGTCCCTCTACCTTCCTCTGATGGTAGATGTGTGCATGCGTTCATTCCTTCTATTTGTTTTCATTATAACCATATCACACAATTCCTACTTTTATCTAAACAACCTCAAACACTCAGTTAGTGTCACTTACCCTATAAGTTCTAAAACATTCTTTCAGTTGCTCAAACATTGTAAGTAAACACCATCTTTAGACTTCCCCAGTCAGGATATGTCATGCAAGCATTATCAATTATCACCCCAGTGTCAGTCTGTCTGCTTAATTTCCTTTGGTGAACAGTAAGAAGCAGCATCAATTCAAATGCGTTACCAGTTGCAATGGAGTGGTAAAAAACTGACAACACAAGAGTTCATTAGGACTCAGGATATATCATATGAAGATGCTAAATGAATGGCTGGGGACTGAACACAATGAAAGCATTTTCTGAGTAGAAGTGATAAGAATGCAGATATTGTTCTAATCTGAAAAATCCTTTGATTTACCTTTATGAATCACCTCAGTGTATCAGAAAAAATGAAGAAGCACTTTTATAAGAGAAGACATTCACATTTCAACATAAAAGTCATGGGTCGAAGATATGTCTGATAGATGTTGCAAAAGGGTTTATCTATTAGATTCACTCCATTAAATTGGGACAACAGTATAAACAATCACAATACAGCACAACCTAACTTGCAGCACATTAAGCAAATTATCTATATTACCAATATTCTCTTTGCATATCCACCTCTTTCATTAGTAATCTATTTCTTTGCAGCTTCAACATGTTATTCAAATTACATATTATCAACTGAGAATGGAATAGTGATAACATATGGATGGACAATCTGACTGAAATTGGTGAGTTAGAGATTAAAAATTTTAAAACAAGCCTTAAACTGATTAAGTTGGTTCCCTACTTCATTGTCTGCATAAAAGGTGTCCTTCAAATTAGCCAGTTTTGGATTGGGGATATCTATCATCTTCCTCCACAGAAAGGGAGATATGAGCATATCAGTGTGGAAGACTCTGTCCACATTAATTAAAGAAGTGTAAGAATGAAGTGAGTGGTTGTAGGAATTTGATGAGCCCCAGGCAAAGGCAAATAGAACATACCTCTAAAACTATAGTTTGACATATATTCTCAATCATGAAACATAGTAAACAAATTAAAGAAAATGCATACAAACCTAATTCTTTCTCTGACTTGACATACAACATAAAGCCCAAGAGACCAGCCCCTACCACTCCTATGGCTAAGAGTGACTTCCAAGACACTGGTCCCTTTTCCTTGGGTGGCTTTGACATCTTTGGTGGTAATGCAGACATGGATCTTTTACCAATGACATATCTTGAAGGATTTTGATACTTCTGGAAATAGAAGAAAAAAAATCATACATATTTGCCATTTCCCACATGAAAGAGATAAAGTCAAGAGCAGAGGACTGAGCCATAAACAGTGACTACATTTTCATTAACATTCAAAACATATCAATCACAAAAGTTTTATTGGTATTAAAGAAAAATATGCAACTTACTTGGAGGTTCATCACACAAGCCAAACCTGAGAAGCAGGACTAAAGCTAACTTTAGGACCATGAATACTTCTTTATCTATCTAGCACACTATTATGTACTGGAATACTTCACACAAATCCAAAAACGTACAGTTGGTTTTGCAGGCGAAAAATTTTCTCTCTAAGGCAGTTACCCATTAGTACTTACCTAAAAGTACTTTATCTATGATGAGAATTTCCAAAGATGATAAGGCTAGTGCATCATGCTTGCCATATGTTTCACTTATTGAATAATGATATTGCTCTTGGCCTTCATGCACCTCCTGTAATTGTCAATCTGAGACTGATCAGGGATCAACATCAGCTGTCTATCAAGTTTTCTTTTAAATGTTTCTAAGTTGTTTCTTATTTCTCTGAACATCACAATGAACAGTCTTTCCAAGTTCTTTGACAGACTCACATATAACCATGTCTTGATACCTTTTAGAAAAATTCACAGGTATTACTCCCAACCCAATGATTCTGTATCTTCCAATCAGATAAGCTTTTAAGTTCATACATTCTTCTTGATGCCCTCTATATGCTGCCATGCATAAGTATCATGTACCTTTCCATCCTTCTCTCTATGATGCACAGATTAAGCCTTTTCAACCTCTCCTGACAGTTCATGTGTTCCATTCTATCAATTTACCTGTGAAACATTCAAGGCTGTATACTTCCATTTGTTTGACTGTAGACCAAATAATGCAGCAAAAATCAACTTTGCTTCTCAAGTATATGATGAACATTTTCATCATATATATTCTCAAGTATATGATGAACATTTTCATCATATATTTTCTATCACCTGTTGTGAGTCTTCATGATTATACCACTCACTATTTTGCCAGAAACGGAGAAGCCTTTATCAAGGGTGCAAGGCATACGTAAAAAAGTGTGTGTGTGTGTGTGTGTGTGTTTTAATGGTTCCAAGTGAAGGAAGGTTTGCAGCAGGGGTGTGTGATGTTATCATGGTTGTTCAGTTTGTTTATGAATGGGGTGGTGAGTGAGGTAAATGTAGTCTTGTTGAGAGGGGTGATAATGCTGTGTGTAGAGGATGAGAGGGCCTAGGAAGTGAGCCAGTTGTTGTTTGCTGATGATTCAACATTGGTGGCAGATTTGAGTGAGAAACTGCTGAAGCTAGTGACTGAGTCTGAAAGAGTGTATGAAAGGAGAAAGTTGAGAGTAAATGTGAATAAAAGCATGGTTATTAAGTTTAGCAGGGCTGATGAACAAGATAGTTGGGGTGCAAGATTGAATGGAGAAAGCTTGGAGGAAGTGATGTGTTCAAGATACCTAGGAGTGGAAATGGCAGCAAATGGAACCATGGAAGCAGAAGCGAGTCATAGGGTGCGTGAAGAGGTGAAGGTTCTGGGAGCACTGTGGAAAGAGAGAACGTCATCTGGGAGGGCAAAAATGAGCATGGTATAGTATTTCCAACATCATTATATGGATGTGAGGCATGGGCTATAGCTAAGGTTATGTGGTGGAAAGTGGCTGTGTTGGAAATAAAAGGTTTGACAACAACATGTAATGCAAGGTGGTTTGATCATGTAATGAAAGGGTAATAGTGAGGTAGGTAACAAAAAGAGTGTAGTTGTGAGTAGTAATGGTTCTGCTGAAATGGTTTGGACATATGGAAAAAATGAGTGAGGAAAGGTTGACAAAGAAGATACATGTTCCAGAAGTGGAGGGAACAAGAAGAATAGGGAGACCAAATTGGAGGTGAAAGGATGGAAAGAAAAAGATTTTGAGCGATTAGGGCCTGAATATGCAAGAGGGTGAATGGCATGCACGGGATAGAGTGACCTATAATGATGTGGTATATTGAGGTCGACCAGCTGTCAATGGACTAAATCAGGGCATGCAAAATGTCCATGATGAACCATGGAAAGGTCTGTAGGGAATGGATATGCATAGCTGTGATTTCAGGCTTTTAGGCATTACAAATGAAAGCTAGAGAACTGATGCGAGAGGATGAAGCCTTTCCTTGTCTGTTCCTGGGACCACTTCATCAATGCAAGAATTGGTGATCCTTCCCTCGTTTTAAATTTTCCAGAAGAAGGAACAGAGAAGGGGGCCAAGTGAGGATTTTCCCTCTAAGACTCAGTCCTCTCTTCTTAACGCTACCTCGCTAATGTGGGAAATGGCCATCCTGCCACACATGAAATGGGACCCCCTTTCCCCCACGTGCATGCGAGGTAGCGCTAGGAAAAGACAACAAAGGCCACATTCATTCACACTCAGTCTCTAGCTGTCATGTGTAATGCACCAAAACCACAGCTCCCTTTCCACGTCCAGGCCCCACAAACTTTCCACAGTTTACCCCAGATGCTTCACATGCCCTGGTTCAATCCACTGACAGCATGTTGACCCTGGTATACCACATCATTCCAGTTCACCTTATTCCTTGCATGGCTTTCACCCTCCTGCATGTTCAAGCCCTGATCACTCAAAATCTTTTTCACTCAATCTTTCCACCTCCAATTTAGTCTCCCACTTCTAGTTCCCTCCACTTCTGACACATATATCCTCTTTCTCAATCTTTCCTCACTCATTCTCTCCATGTAACCAAACCATTTCAATACACCCTATTCTGCTCTCTCAAAGACACTCGTTTTATTTCCACACATCTCTCTTACCCTTTCATTACTTACTCGATCAAACCACCTCACGCCACATATTGTCCTTAAACATCTCATTTCCACCCTCCTCTGCACAACCATATCTATAGCCCATGCCTTACAACCATATAACATTGTTGGAACCACTATTCCTTCAAACATACCCATTTTTGCTCTCTGAGATAACGTTCTCGCGTTCCACACATTTTTCATTGCTCCCAGAACCTTCACCCCCTACCCCACCCTATGAACTCACTATCACTTCCATGGTTCCATCTGATGCTACATCCACTCCCAGATATCTAAAACATTTACCTTCCTCCAGTTTTTCTCCATTCAAAATTACCTCCCAATTTCCTTGTCCATCAACCCTACTGAACCTAATAACCTTCCTCTTATTCACATTTACTCTCAGCTTTCTTCTTTCACACACTTTACCAAACTCAGTCACAAACATCAGCAATTTCTCACCTGAATCAGCCACAAGCACAGTATCATCAGCGAACAACAACTGACACTTCCCAAGCCCTCTCATCCACAACAGACTGCATACTTGCCCCTCTCTCCAAAAATCTTCCATTCACCTCCGCAACCACCCCATCCATAAGCAAATTAAACAACCATGGAGACATCATGCACCCCTGCCGCACACCGACATTCACTGGGAACCAATCACTTTCCTCTCTTCCTACTCATACACATGATGTACATCCTCGATAAAAACTTTTCACTGTTTCTTGCAACTTACCTCCTGCACCATATACTCTTGATACTCTCCACAAAGCATCTCTATCAACTCTATCATATGCCTTCTCCAGATCCATAAATGCTACATACAAATCCATTAGTTTTTCTGAGTATTTCTCTCATACATCCTTCAAAGCAAAAACACCTGATCCACACATCATCTACCACTTCTGAAACCACACTGCTCTTTCCCAATCTGATGCTTTGTACATGCCTTGACCCTCTCAATCAATACCCTTCCACATAATTTCCCAGGAATACTCAACAAACTTGTACCTCCGTAATTTGAACACTCACCTTTATTTTTATTCCCTTTGCCTTTGTGCAATGGCACTATGCATGCATCCACCAATCCTCAGGCAGTTCACCATGAACCATAAATACATTGAATATCCTCACCAACTAGTCAACAACACAGTCACCCCCTTTTTTAATAAATTCCACAGCAATACCATCCAAACCTGCTGCCTTGCCAGCTTTCATCTTCCACAAAGCTTTCACTACCTCTTCTCTGTTTACCAAATCATTCTCCCTGACCCTCTTAGTTCACATACCACCTTGACCAAAACACCCTATATCGGCCAGTCTATCATCAAACACATTCAACAAACCTTCAAAATTCTCACTCCATCTCCCTCTCACTTCCCCACTACTTGTTATCACCTCCCCATTTCCCCTTTCACTGATATTCCCATTTGTTCTCTTGTCTTACACACTTTATTTACCGCCTTCCAAAACATCTTTTTATCTTCCTTAAAATTTAATGATACTCTCTCTCACTCAGTGAAAGAGAAGAGAGAGGCGTTTGGACAATTTTTGCAGGGAAGTAGTGCAAAAGACTAGGAGATGTATAAAAGAAAGAGGCAGGAGGTCAAGAGAAAGGTGCAAGAGGTGAAAAAGAGGCCAAATGAGAGTCGGGGTGAGAGAGTATCATTAAACTTTAGGGAGAACAAAAAGATGTTTTGGAAGGAGGTAAATAAAGTTCGTAAGACAAGAGAACAAATAGGAACATCGATGAAGGGAGCTAATGGGGAGGTAATACGTAGTCATGAAGCAAGAAGGAGATAAGAGTCAGTATTTTGAAGGTTTGTTGAATGTGTTTGATGATAGGGTGGCAGATATAGGGTGTTTTGGTCGAGGTGGTGTGGGAACTGAGAGGGTCAGGGAGAATGGTTTGGTAAACAGAGAAGGTGGTGAAAGCTTTGCGGAAGATGAAAGCTGGCAAGGTGGCGGGTTTGGATGGTATTGCAGTGGAATTTATCAAAAAAGAGGGTGATTGTGTTGTTGACTGGTTGATATGGATATTCAATGCATGTATGGTTCATGGTGAAGTGCCTGAGGATTGGCGGAATTCATGCATAGTGCCATTGTACAAAGGCAAAGGGATAAAGGTGAGTGTTCAAATTACAGAGATATAAGTTTGCTGAGTATTCCTGGGAAATTATATGGGAGGGTATTGATTGAGAGGGTGAAGACATGTACAGAGCATTGAACTGAGGAAGAGCATAGCGGTTTCAGAAGTGGTAGAGGATGTGTGGATCAGGTGTTTGCTTTGAAGAATGTATGTGAGAAATTCTTAGAAAAAGAGATTTGTATGTAGCATTCATGGATCTGGAGAAGGTATACGATAGAGTGATAGAGATGCTCTGACAAAGGTATTAAGAGTATGCTAGAAGTAGTGAAAAGTTTTTATCGAGGATGTAAGGCACACATACAAGTAAGAAGAGAGGAAAGTGATTGGTTCCCAGTGAATGTCGGTTTGCGGCAGGGGTGCGTGACGTCTCCATGATTGTTTAACTTGTTAATGAATGGGGTTGTTGGGGAGGTAAATGGAGGAGTTTTGGAGTGGGGAAAGTATGCAGTCTGTTCTGGATGAGAGGGCTCAGTCACCAGCTTCTGCAGTTTCTCACCCGAATCAGCCACCAGCACTGTAACATCAGTGAACAACAACGGACTCACTTCCCAAGCCCTTTCATCCACAACAGATTGCATACTTGCCCCTCTCTCCAAACTCTTGCATTCACCTCCCTAACAACTCCCAACCATAAACAAATTAAACAACCATGGAGACATCACGCACCCCAGCCACAAACCGATATTCATGGGAACCAATCACTTTCCTCTCTTCCTACTCGTATACATGCCTTACATCCTTGATAAAATCTTTTCACTGCTTCTAGCAACTTGCCTTCTACACCATGTACTCTTAATACCTTCCACAGAGCATCCCTATCAACTCTATCTAAGCCTTCTCCAGATCAATGAATGCTACATTCAAATCCATTTGTTTTTCTAAGTGTTTCTCACATACATTCTTCAAAGGAAACACCTGATCCACAAATCCTCTACCACTTCTGAAACCACACAGCTCTTCCTAAATCTGATGCTCTGTACATGCTCTCACCCTCTCAATCAATACCCTCCCATATAATTTCCCAGGAATACTCAAAACTTATACCTCTGTAATTTGAGCACTCACCTTTATCCCCTTTGCCTTTGTACAATGGCACTATGCATGCATTCCGCCAATCCTCAGGCACTTCACCATGGGCCATACATACACTGAATATCCTCACCAACCAGTCAACAACAGTCACTCCTTTTTAATAAATTCCACTGCAATACCATCCAAACCTGCTGCCTTGCTGGTTTTCATCTTCCGCAAAGCTTTCCCTACCTATTCTCTGTTTACCAAACCATTCTCCCTGACCCTCTCACTTCACACACCACCTCGACCAAAACACCTTATATCTGCCACTCTATCATCAAACACATTCAACAAACCTTCAAAATACTCACTCCATCTCCTTCTCACATCACAACTACTTGTTATTACCTCCCCATTAGTCCTCTTCACTGATGTTTCCATTTGTTCTCGTCTAATGAACTTTACCTCCTTCCAAAACATCTTTTTATTTTCCCAAAAATTTAATGATACTCTCTCCACAACTCTTATTTGCAATCTTTTTCACCTCTTGCACCTCTCTCTTGACCTCCTGCCTCATTCATTTGATAAGTATCCTTAGTATACCAGGGTAAGACTACCATAACAAACCACATTAAATCTAACCTTTAGAAAATTCTAATTAAAGGGAATCAAAAAAAGGGAATTTGGAATATCAGACTTTCTTTTCAAATGACAATGTACCCTGTCTAGAATGTAATAAGGCTGGTGGTGTACAACTTGGATTACTTTATTCTATGATGAATAGGTTTAGAGTGGGGATTGCTGTAAAAGTCTGGAAAAATATAGAGTTCATGAAAAACAGAGCATGTAATATACTTCTGAAAATCAAAATAACCAAATGAAAACCTCATATCATCATCTAGAGTCAGAGATTTACCTTAATTCAAACCTTACCATTTCACCCTGAAGCCAAAATTTCCCATAATTTTCAGTTATAGTCAAAGTACTTTAGTAACTGTCATCAATTGTGTTCCACCACATGATGAAATATGAGCACTGAAACACATTCATGCAACTGAACTCCTGTGCATTTGATTGCACAAGACTATGTATGAGGCCATGATAATCACATTTCTTTTCAACAACAACGAAAATAGATGGAAGTCAGGTGCGATCAGAAGTATGTTTTCATATATCATACCAGTTTCTAGAAATGATCCCTTTTACATTTCTGTCTCACCCACAAGTGGACTCCTGTCATTCTGTCCACAAACATAATCTCTCCTTGTCCCACACATAACTTTGAACTAGAACATTCAGCTCACACAACTCATTCTTCGCAACTCTCGATTTTTCTGCAGTGAGCACTATGTGCTAGTCCTGCCTTTTGGCAGGATGGCAGGAACAACAGATAGAAGTTGTAGGTAGCAGCATTAAGTTGAACAAGAGGTAAACACTTTAGGTAAAGGTGGTAATTAGGCAAGAGCCTCTGGAAACACTGCTAGAGTTGCCCTCTGCAGTGGCCTGTTAGGCACTTAAAGCTAAGAAGTGGCACTGAAGATCACCAGTTATGAAGAATTTAAAGAAAAAATGTTAAAAGAGCATCTCACCAACTAAAATTGTACAGGCAACTTTTCTGAACCTCGTGTTTTCCTCAACTTCAAAGTCGTAATAATATTAGTGTTACTCTTAGCACCTCCAGGTGGATATCTACACGAGGTGAGGAATCGTTCTACCAGAATATATAAGCATTGACTTCCATGCCTCAATTTCAAGGTCATGCACAAGGTGTGGGTGGTGGATGAGATGGTAGTGTGCAATCATTTCTCTATACTTGGTTATTCTTCAGCCATGTCAATGATAAAAATATTCGCAAGTTTTCTACAACAGAAACAAAGCAGCTGTTGACTAGATTGACAGGGAATCTTTCAGCACTGAAAGTTGGTAAGTTGAAGAAGGAAAAAGTTTTCTAAGAAAAGTGGAGGCAGTGCTGCCAGCTCCTGCCTGACCATAACAATGTATCTGACCAGTGCTGCTGGTAGTTCTACAAACCTTTTTACTTTTGTTATGAAAAAAAAAAAATCAAAGAAACTTGCTGATTACAGCAAGAAGAGATTTAACAAACTAAATATCTGTAATCAATATGCTTGGTGTAGGTAAAATAAGCAATAAAACATGAACAGTGGCCACTCACTTGACACAAAGGCCCCTGTCTTGCATTCTACTGGGCACAGTGAAAGTAGTAGACAAAACAGGCTTTGGAAATTATTTTCATTTGTTTATGAATATCCTAGATTTTCAAGGTTCAATTAATATTCTAAATAACCTGAGTAACAAATGATGAAGGCTGCTGGAAAGCATTACTTAATGGAACATTAGGGGTTAAAAGAACCTCACTCACATTATAATATCAGTGACTTTATCATGCGATGACAGTGCACTATATTTCATGTAAAATGAGATCAGAGGAGCAATGGTCAGAGAAATATTCTATTCCTATAACTTTATACATGCTGATAATGAGGAGGGCTATGAAGTTCAGGAAATATGTGGGGTTAATTATTGAGAAAGCAAGAGTAACATTTGTATCAATACAAAGAACCTCTGAAAATCTGACTCAGCTTCCTCTGCCAGTTGAAATTTATCATTTTTTAAGTTATATGAAAAATATTTCACTTATGGTCTCATATTTGCATTTTTGTTGCTGCGTATATTTACATCCAGAATTAGTGCAGTATGTGCATGTGTGGTTACTTAATCCTACTTTAAACAACCATTCCTAGTTACATTCTTTTACCATGTGGCAGGATGGAACACATATATATAGCCGATATATTTTGGCTACTGCACTGAAATCTAGGCTAAATATTGGCTTCCAGACCAAACCAAGTAAGGTTTTCATAGGTACTGTTGATTCCTATAAGTGTTCCACCTACTTCTATGTTAATCATCCCTAAATATTCTCTGTTCTTCATAGCCCTCTCAATTATGAACTTATTATACTTTGTCGCTGTTTCCCGTGTAAGCGCAAGGAAACAGATGAAAGAATGGCCCAACCCACCCACATACACATGTATATACATAAACACCCACACACGCACATATATATACCCATACATTTCAACATATACATACACAGAAATAAACATATATATACACATGTACATATACATGCTGCCTTCATCCATTCCTGCCACCACCCCACCTCACATGAAATGGCACACCCCTTCCCCCGCGTGCATGCGAGGTAGCTCTAGGAAAAGACAACAAAGGCCACATTCGTTTACACTCAGTCTCTAGCTGTCATGTGTAACACACTGAAACCACAACTCCCTTTCCACATCCAGGCCCCACAAAACTTTCCATGGTTTACCCCAGACACTTCACATGCCCTGGTTCACTCCAGTGACAGCACGTCGACCCCGGTATACCACATCATTCCAATTCACTCTATTCCTTGCACGCCTTACACCATCCTGTATGCTCTGGCCCCAATCACTCAAAATCTTTTTCACTCCATCCTTTCACCTCCAATTTGGTTTCCCACTTCTCTTCGTTCCCTCCACCTCTGATACATATATCCTCTTTGTCAATCTTTCCTCACTCATTCTCTTCGTGTGATCAAACCATGTGACGAGCTTATTACTATAAAAGATATCAATTCTAGTTATGCTCTCCCAGTCTCATTTTACTATAAATACACCATGATCAAACCATGTGACGAGCTTATTACTATAAAAGATATCAATTCTAGTTATGCTCTCCCAGTCTCATTTTACTATAAATACACCATACTATCATTACAAAATAAAATCAATGATATTCCAAGCAGAAGGTTACTCACAGAAACTCAGGCATCATAACGGAAAAGGCTGGTCAGCCTCAGTCTCCAGTTCTTGCATCTCCTTTTCTTAATCTGCATTTCGTTCAAGTGTCTCTATTGCACAAGAACTAATGACACAATCAGACAGACCATTTCACCTGTATTTGACTGTTTTCTGATGTTCAGCCTACTGTGGTTCTCAGATATCTTCTTTTTGTGTCTTTATGTAACACTCTACTCATTAACTGAAATATACCCTCATATTCATTCATGTCAAGTATTCCACACAGAAACCTTAGTCTTGCGCATATACTAATATGATTTCCTATACAACAGTAAAGGCAAATTCAACTTCAGAAGCCTTGGTAGCCTAGCGCTGCACATTACACACTGCTTAAAAATCCTTAACAAAATATGAACTCCACAATGGAGTTACATACTTGAAATGCGGTCTTACAAGTGGACTGTATAATAGTTCATCCTGCTAAGTAGTAAATAAAATGTACTAATATTGATGAAAACACCAGTAATGATTAATCTTTGAATTAATTATCATTAATCCTTGAAACCTAATATTTTTCCTTAAAGACATTACTATGGATATGATCAGGTTCTAAACCTTTATTTGCATATGCAACAAATAAATGTTATCATCTGTATACATCAGGACCCCTTTCATGGAACTCCTACAAATTCAAGGCTCCACTCCTGGCAAGAACAGAGAAAAGATGGACTCAAGGTGACGAGTGGATTATGAAATTTAGGCTTTTGGGCTATTCAGCACTCTTAATTCAGTTTAGAATATTCTAATCTTAGAAATTCATTTTAACTCAAACAAATGACCAATATCAGTTTTGACAACAAGATGGGAAGATTGAAAAGTATAGGAGAAAAATAGCATACATGTGTTCATCTGAGAGCTCAAGCTTAACCTTTGCAGCATGGTTGCACCCACCAGGTTAAGGAAAATCCCCACTGCCATAGTTCGAGCCATCACTGCTCCACACAATCCTTAAGTTGAGAAGGTCTTCGATTAAACTACTTTTTCCATTCTGACAATACTATTTACCACTGGACTCTTGCTTATGGTGCTACCACTTGGAAGCAGAGTCCATTTACACCAACAGAGAGACAGACGAATACAGAAACAGATGATATATTTCATTAGAAATTCATATCACATGTACTGTACGTATAACAATTCCGGAAATAACACAAAAAACACAAGCCTTGTTTCCAATGTGATCCTTTTAAAACAGAGCATAAAAATTTTTATACTTGACATAAAATGCAAAACAAAATGGGTAACAAAATCGATGACTATGCTATCATCGAAGACAATGACGGGTAACAAGTATACGAAGTAGGTTATGATGCTGACTAGTCGACAAAATAACCTTAAACTCACAAAGGATAACAAGTTGGCATTAGTGGTTCAAATGGTATCTTGCCGATTAGATGGCACTGGTGGGTCAAACTTCATTTTATAGTCTTAATATCAGTGCCAAATGCTAATTTGTTACCAAATGCATACAATAATGCTTTCTGTAATCACTTAATCACACTAGATGCAGTATGATTTGCTGTAGAACTGGAGACTTGCATTCAGAGTAATGCCATTCCATTCCCCAGCGCGGCTTCGAGCAACACATCGTGCCTTAGGTTAGATTAAGCTTTTTTAAGTTAGGTATGTTAGCTTCAGCTAATTAGCCTCAATTATGTTTGGCTGGTTGTGCTAAACTGGTTAGGTTAAGTTATGTTATGAAGTAGTTTGTTAGATTCAGTAGGCTGGATTAGGTTGAACAGGTTCAGCTGGCTAAATTAAATATGTAAAGTATAGCTATGTTGGATTAGGCAAGACAGCTCAATGCGGCGCCCTGGGAATGGAATGCTGATACAGGAAATAAATATCACCAACACTTTAAACAAAGCACCTAACAACCATTTAGCTTTAAAACAAGTGATGGCAGTATTCATGAATATACAGGCAAGAACCATACTTTCTAACCATTTGGTGTAAACTAATCAATATAAGGGATGAACCACTGGTACTGGTTAATCGACAAAATAGCGTTCATCCACAAACGGTATTACTTAGCATCGATGGTTTAATGACTATTATTGCACATTAGTCGGCATAACAATCACTGCTTTATCAAACGTTGTCTTAATGACCAAACTAAGACCTTACTTCTAAAATATCATAATTGTTTTGGCCGAATATTATGTCCTGGTCCTAGTGGGACATACAAAATTAAGTCAAATCAATTAATAATCAAAATAAGTACATCATTTAAGTTCCTTCATACCTGTAATAATTGTACAACTCCAGTTCTCCGCACTATTGCACAGCTCTTGATCACCTGATTCAAACGTGGCACCATCAAAGTCATTCTGAAGGCCTGCATGATATAACCAAGTAAAATGTTACACTACTTCTAACGAGACGAGGAATTTACATCATCAGCTGGATGTAAATATTTAATGAGTACTGCTTTCGTCTCAGCTGGTTCTGATATATAGTAAACATGGCAACATATATGTGTGACTATAAAAACAACCGACAGATGGCAGTAAGAATCGCTTTACTAGATATTTCCTATAATACGTGACTAACGTTCACGGAATTCTTATACAAGAAGCTTGGTACCTTACACTTCATTTTAATTGTCATTCCAGTGATCATACATGGCCGGTAATAAAATTCATTGTTAGAATGATGAAACTATAAAAAAATCATTATTTACTAGACTTTTGCATGACGTTTCAGAGCAAGCTACGATATACTATAACTAAGGAGTATCTCATCTTTTTTGTAATGATTTTACAGACACAAGCACATAACTATAAATAACAATTATAACAATGTTATAACTAAATTAGTCAACAGAGAAGAGCAACTCACGGGTGAGGTGCTAATTGCTGATGCAGGTAAGAAGACTCCACCGGTGCGTCTGCAGGGAAGGTGAGGCGAGTCCTCGCTGAGTCGTGATGCTGCTGCTGCAGGAGGCAGGTAGCATAACCGAGGTCATGTGGTTGTGTTGAAGGAGGCTGGGGGCGTTGCTGAGATCCTACTCTGGCTGTGCTACCAGAGAAAGGAGGAGTTACAGAGATCCCCGGGGTTGTGCGGTAAAAGGGAGGAGGCGTTGCCGAGGCCCCGCGGTAATGTTTAGATAAAAAGGTGTGGCTGCAGGAGAAAGGAAGCGTTGCAGATATCCCGTGGGTGAACTGCTGTAAGATGGATGTGGAGTGGTTTGAGAAGGTACCTCAGCAACTGACTTCTTGAGACAGCGGGGCACGTCTTGTAAGGCTGCGAGGGGACTGCACCTGAGCCATTCCCGCTAATGAAGATTATAAATGGATGCAAGATGGGTACTGTGGGGCTATCATTCACCTGAGGCTGAAGCTTCCCCACCCTTACCGTATAGTAAGTAGTCCAAAGATGTTATGTTACAGCAGACGCTCCTTCTTGGTGCAAAGGTTGGCGTTGCTGACAATGAATCACACAAAGGCTCGCCCAGACTGGAGCTCTTGGCTTGGCCATCGGCTACCATCCTCCGTCAGGGTTAAAAATGCGTATATGATTAGGAAGTATTCAGCTGCCTGTGTCGTTCAACAACAGTATAGAAACAAAGACAGGGCACCTTCCCTATCTATAGCGTTCTCGGACCATCGACATGCCTAAAAAGGGTTTTTACACAAACAAACCCATCTTACTGTCCCAGACATTACACTTAGGACCTTTTTACTCCACATAAGCTGTGTCTGAGCCTTAGGCACAAGCTTATGCAACCCAATGGGTAAATGTGATTTCAATTACGCGGCGTCAGTGTTTTTATACCGAGATTAGACTACATGTTCCGCGAAACCTCGCTCTCTTGAGCCATGTGAATATGGGGTGTGTAAGGTCATACAACTGTCTTGAACATCAGAGAATTGATGACATTCGTCGATTACTGGTTATAACCTGAGAATGACGTTCTTATCTGTCTCCTGCTATGAGTAGGCCT
Source organism: Panulirus ornatus (assembly GCF_036320965.1). Lineage (NCBI taxonomy): Eukaryota > Metazoa > Arthropoda > Malacostraca > Decapoda > Palinuridae > Panulirus > Panulirus ornatus. The sequence continues at coordinate 16,201,951 of NC_092240.1, read as the reverse complement.
AAATTCCAACAATCAACCACCCAGTTACTCCAACGTCATACTTCGCGGCTCATGTGACCAGCATTCACTATCAACAGCAAAAAAGACGCAGCCTCACAATGCTGGAAGCGTCTCTACACTTGTTCTTATATCAACTCATTACCGTTATTGCAGTGTTTGGCAAAAAAATCCAACTTTGGTAGTATTTCAATGGGACGGAAGAGAAAGGATATTCATGAATTATATAACACATTATAATAAGTTCCTACAGTATTTCTTCACTATTTTTCGGTTACACATACAATGGGGGTAAAGATATGATATATAGTTCAGTATATATTTGGGAAAACTGCGTAACGACCAAGTCCAAGCGATCATTCATTGTAGGCTGAAGCTACAGTACTTATGCCAAACTTTAGCTCTACTCTTTAAACACTATAGATTTTCAAAGAATTTATTTAAATATACAATGTAAATAGAAAGAAGGACAGTGACTAATGCTAAACAAAATGCAGGAAATTGTAGGTATCTAGAGGGTTGAATGATGCTAAATAACCTATTATATTTCCAACTGCCAAGGTAAAACACGCCTATCGACATAATTTCATTCTTCACTTTTATCAAACCGAAATTGTCTAGGTTTTGGTTTCTAGGCGCTGGTTATTTGATAAATTATTGGCTTCCATCTTTCCAAGGTTGCGTAATTTGGATCCTGTACTGATCACATACAAAAAAATTATTTCTATCTTACGGTAACGACTGTTCGGTAAAGATGTTATATTCCACTTCATTATATTTATATTGTTGTAAATTATAATTATGATGATTGTACTTTTGTAGATTAACATAATTAAAAACTACTTAACATTTTCAGTTTCCAAACATATGTTCCATACGCTAGCCAACTGGATATATAATGAAAGCATCATCTTCCTGTTACAAACGGATACGTTGCTTGCAGTATCACTGATTTTCTGAAGAATCATCGAGTAAATGTTTTTACAGCAAGGATCCACAGGTTATCTGTCACTGCAGCATGGAAGACGGTAGAGTTTTAACATTTTCCACTCCACCTTCATATTCATTCCAGTCGAGTGACAAGTTGTTTACGGCGGAAGAGTTGAGTGAGTAATATTCTATACTGTTGTTGATTTACGTCGATATACATATAATTCTTCGGAAACAGGTTATCGTAGTTCTGCCATAACGTTCATGTTTAGTTATGGCACAATTTTCATGAGTAAAGTTAAAAGAAATGCAATTTTTCGTATTTTTCACAATAGCTAGGCTGCCTTGTGTCATGGCACCTTCGAAACTTGTTGCAATGGGTATTTTTCTTTTTCGTTTTTCTTAGCTTTCCTTGTACCACCACTGCTAGATCTATAGACTCCTAGATAGAATATCTCATTTATCGACTATAATTGATTATTTAGAATTATCTGTCGCTTCAACAACAAAGATCACTAGAAGCGGATTTTCTCAGACTATAATATAGAAGATTAAATATATCGACTTTTTATAGAATTTAAATGGATTTCAAAATGTAAAATTAACGTTTCGGACATCCACCTGCTTGGAAACAGAAATTATGTTTTTCAGATGGTTTATGAGGTAGTTAGTGATAGAAATGAAGTTTAGAACATCCACAAAACATCCAATCAAGAATTATCGAAAGAAAAAGAATCGACCAAACTGAGCCTAACTCGCTGGATGTCTGAAACGGTAATAATACCATTTAAGAAGTTAATAAAAACCTCATATTTTAACTAAACTGATATAAAACATATCTTGCTTAGAATACCGATTTGCTCAAGGTCAACAGTGAAATTATAAACACGTCAAAATAATCACATATACCATTACACCTGTCACTGGGTACGGTGAATACTACACACGTTTTCACAATGCGGGCTATTGGTAATGGCGCCCGATTCCCTTTACAGAGCGAAGGTTGGCCTCCTGCTATTATTTCCCATGAGTCTATCATTTGTTTCAGTCATTAAGAATCCAATTGATGTGTATGTGCTACTTTGTGGACTTAACTGTGGAAGTTGTTGCACTCATTGAAATTCATATATCATTACCTTAAACTTAGATTATTCTTTATATTCACTTGGAAAGCCTTTTTTTTTTTCGATCAATCTCAGGAACTTTGACGCTCTGGTCATCTGCAGCACCTTTCTTGAACAATATAATATATGAAATAGAAAAGTGGGGAAAATATTTTCAGTATAAGAAAAACGAGATTAATAATCGCAGCTTCATATCCAACTCCGTTTTTTCCCCCAGGAGGGAGGCGAAGCGTCCCGCCCACCCATCCTAACTAGTCACTAGTCGCAATATAATCCAGTTTGGGTGCTACGGTCCTAGATTCATCTTTAGGAAGAAAAAAAAAACTTGTGAATGACGTTTACCCGATGGTCATAATTTCAACCATGGCGCGCTTCTCCGGAATCTCTACTATCTCTTCACATTCATATTGCAACATGAAGGTTATGCAGTGTTCTGCTTCAAAAGAATTGCTAAAAGAAATTCACAACAATGATCACGATTGATGATGAATCTAATAAATCGGAAATGTTAAATGAGCCGCCTGAACGCTACCAAATCATCTTTGTACGAATTTTTGTTTGCTGCGAACCGTTATTTAGATTTCGACATTTGCTTCTAATAAGGATATTTGTGGGAAATGGTCAGTAATCAACAAAAGAAAGCTGAGAAACAGGATAAACCATGAGGAACATCGACTCATCAATAATTTTGAAAATTGGCCAACAAAACTTACTGGAGAAGGGAAATCTTAGTATGAGAAAACAGTACGGACATCTATGCGATGGGCTAGAATAACAAACTTAGCAAATCCTGTATAGATGTGAAAAAAAAAAATTCTACAGTGATAAAGTACTGGAGGAGTGGACCAAGAATCAGTAAATTTATTGAGCATTAGATAAGGATCAATATTAGAACATTAGATATACGACATGGGGCCAGTGTGTGCCAAACTCCTTTTTTCAAGCGTCAAAATATTATTGTAGTTTTGTGTGATGTTTGTAGAGTTTATGTTCGTGCGTGTGTGTGCACACATATGATTCTATGTGCACATGTATTCTCATGTGCGTATGGGTCCGCACATTTATGTTTCTTTGCTCACGTTTGTTTCCGTGTGCATGCGTCAGCGTGTGTATTTTTCCACGCGTCCAAATATTTGTGCTTGAGCGCGTATGGGTGTATGTCAGATTGGGAGGTAGTGTCAAGAACAAATGACAGCTTTAGAGGGAAAAATCCATACTTGGCTCCTTGCTCCGTTCTTTCTTTTGGAAAGTAATACAGGAAGGAAGGGTCTTCAGCACACTCCTACGCCCTCTACAACACGCATTTCCACCAAAAAATTCAAGGCTAGCGAGAAGGATCTCATCACACGGCGATTTCTTTCGAATAAGAAAGGTTCCTTTAAAGTCAAAAGTTCAGGGTCACTTCCACACGAGTAAAGTGTTTCATTTCAGCTCAAGTTACTTTAGCTCTACTGGAAAAAGTTCAGAGGTGTTTTACACATAGGGCAAGGAAGGGTCCTACTGATTTTAAGAGGTCAAGTTCATTGCCGCACGCAAAGAATTTTTTCTTGTAATTTCATTTGAATAGGTTTCGTTAAGGTTTATTCCCAGAGTTCTCTGTTTAAGTCCCAGGATTAATTAAACATTCAAACAACAAGCAATTCTTTCAAAAGTAGCCACGACGTGCAACAATGCAGGTTGTTGCTTCATACTCAGTTAATATATCTAAAATTTGTATTTTTTTCCCAGCGACAGCAAGGCCTTGTTTCTACTTGTAAGCCAGGGTAGAGAACTTTAAAGAACATTTTTGAATACAGTTAAGTGGAAACCACGTTTCTTGGATGAAGCATTTATACAAATTTCTCCCCGGCCTGCGATTCGTTCTTCGTTCAAACGTACAAACTCGCATCTGACAATAGTTTTTTTTTATGAAAGGGACAATATATCCACACTCCCACTACAGTTTTCCTTATTTTTCCCAACATTATCACATGAGGAGAGGGCAAAAGGGGCCTCTCAATACTCTCCCTATGCCCCTCACAATCCGGATATGAGTTACATTTATTTATACGAGCTATGAAAATAGAATGGAATTACTTAACGCATCATGTCACGTATATATGGTTAGCAGTGATGTTAAAGCCGTTTTGTCGACAGAGAAGCACGTGCAGGAGACGCTGCAGGTGCTGTTGGCAGAGAACCTTCGGGAGAAACGTCTGGTGCACCCCTGCCTCACAGTGCTTCACATGGAGTCTTCCATGAAGTTCATATGGCACGTGACTGACATGTTCCGACTCACAACCCAAGTGAGGTACATTGCCTTCGACCTATTTCAGAGGTGAGTGGAACAATTTAGCTCGTAGGTATTGGAAAGCTGTTGACTTATGTAGCAGTTTATTGTTACTTTACCTTGTATCTTGTGGCTTTATATAGTGACTGAGGTTCATCCACCAGAGTTTACCGTTTTATCCTTGCTTAATGATTCATCTTGGTCCTTTAGATTTTGTAGATATACGTTTATTGAACCTCTCGTTTGCTATCCTTCTCTGTACTTGGCGTTTATCTTGTTTGATTGTGTGAAGTCTGTTAAGCGTGGTCCATGACTGGTTTCAAAGTCCATGATGTGTGTGGTTCAGCAGTTCGTACCCTTCTTCATTTGTTCACCTGCACGGGTGTATTAGTACCACTTGGGCAACAGAAACATATATCACTTGGGATTATACCAGAGGTCAAATTACAGGAAATTTCATTGGGTTTCACTGGATCTTTGATGTTCCAAATTAGATGACGTGATATTTTATTAATTCCGGACTGGTAGATCACCATAGTATACTCATTACTATTAATAGTTTTGAATTACGACAGACATACGTTACACACTACTCGTGCTCCTCCATATCCCCACACACCGTCATACCCTTCCCTCCAACCCATGGAGTCAACATCGAGCGCGACATATTTTCATTGTCATCGCCATCATTAGATATCGTCGTCATTTTCGGCATTCATCATCATTATCGTCGACGTAACCGTCAGTGTCATAGTCACTTTCATCGTCGTCGCAATTTCATTAAATACCCAATAATCATGAAACAGTTTCTTCCATAATAGATATCAGATTATACTGATGTTTCATTATCAGTCTTCATTGTCATTTTATTCAGATTCATCTCGGTTTCAGAAAAAAAAACGAGACCATTCTAGTATGTCCAGCCAACACAAGTGCATGTTTATCAGCGTTGTTGTCATTATAGCATAATTTTCAAATTAGTGTTCGCCTTTATCTTTAGTTTTTTCCTTTAACTATGCATTTTCATTACGCCGAGTTATATACTGTAGGTTCATGCTGGGCCATATGGAGAGTCTGCTGGCTCACGTCTTGTCAACGACAACGGAAGGTCGCCAGAGGAGCCGCCTGATGAAGATGGTGACGAAGCGGGTGAAGTATCAGGCACCTTTGAGGGTCCTCACGTGCGTCATGATAGCCTCCAAGCTCGACTGCCACAAGAGGGTAAGGCCCACTTCCTGATGGTCTCGCGCAGAAACCGTGTCGTCTCCACTCGTGGATTTTGAATTCAAGACATTATCTATCATGTTCGTGACATTCCCTTTGGTTACTGCAGTCACCACCCATCCGATATTATTATTGTGCAACCCTTAGGACCGCTTTTACTGGGCTCTTACAGCGGCAAGGCTGCGCCCCACGCTGGTGTAAGAAAATGATAAACGAGCAAGGCCCTTGACACACTGTACTCACTTTCGTCTGCTGAAAAACATACAGCTTCGCTGATTTTTTTTTTTTTTTCAAACTATTCGCCATTTCCGGCGATAGCGAGGTAGCGTTAAGAACAGAGGACTGGGCCTTTGAGGGAATATCCTCACCTGGCCCTCTTCTCTGTTCCCTCTTTTGGAAAAAAAAAAAAAAAAAAAAGAGCAGACGGTGCACGGTAACACTTTCTAGGATATCGTATTGTTTGGTAATGTGTGCAGATACATTTGAGCAACGATACGTTGTGAATGTGGCAAAAGAGGAGAAAAACTCGTGTGGGACTGTAGTTCCTTTGATTAAAGTAATGCATCTGTAGGCGAGCGAAAATGTGGAACTGGAAAAGGGCTGGGTTTGACAAAGCAGGATTGGGTGGGACTGGTGAGGGGCTTGATGGGATAAAGTGGGGCTGGGGAGGAGCTGTGAAGGGTTCGGTTGACCCAGGGCCTCTGAGAGGAATTTTATCGGGTACAAAATTTCTTTCGGGTCCCATTCCCTTCTCCATTAGTCATCCTGTTTTTTATCCACAGCTTTTTTTTTTATTACCGTTCAGTAGTGTCTATTCACATGTGTGTTAAGGATATTTTAACTATGTAGGCTCACACAAAATGTGAATACTAGTCTTCGGTATATGCAAACATTTTATGAGATCCCAGGAAATTCCCGGGCTCATGGATCTCGGCCTCAGGTACGCCACCCCCTCATTGGCCGTGGGTGAGCCAGGGAAGGACTGGTGAGGGGTTAGGTGGAACTGGTTCTTGACATTTCAAGAGCGAGTAGACAGTCTTTGATTTCACTAAGACCTAAGAAACTTGTTTTGCTTTTTCACAGTGCCTTACGTCTCTAATGGTGCAGAAATGTCTCAAGCAAATGGACGTGAATTTTCATACCAGCCTCATCAACCGCTCAGAAAGACGTGTACTAGAACAGCTGGATTCTAGGGTAAGTTAACATCCTTATCCCTTCCTCGACAAGCACTGACTTTGAGAAGGGCCTGCCATAAACTTGATCACACAACCGTATCACCTCAACATGAGTTTCAGTCAGCCATCAACCTACTTGTTTGACACATGCTTTCTGTTCATGATTTATAATGATATATAATGCCATTGCTCGAACGGCACATATTCACATCACTTCCTCTATTTATCCTTCCTATAACAGGCCTATGCATTTTAAACCTACAATGATTCGAAAAAGAGAAAAACGAGGTTAACACGATAATCTAGAACAGTGAAGTTCTGTCTAGTGTTTTCGTATGATTTGCCTATTATATGATTCTGTATCGAGCTTATCCCTAAGAGAGTAGAGTTCGTCAATGATATTAGTTTGCTGCATAAGTTGTTATAGTATATAGTGTACCTATCCATAGAAAACGGAATTTTCCACAAGGGATGCTCATTCGTATTGTTTATGGAAGAAATTCAGTGTTTTGCTTGTAAAAGTTATTTATTGTTTAACAACTTAAATGTATTTTCACAGAATAACTACATGCGAGTAATTACGTATCTTTACAATCACATACCCTCATATTTCAAAGACAAGCCTAAAGACGAACGTGGCGTAAAATAACGTACAGCGGTCCTCATTGACTGCGACTAGAATTTACACAGAATCACCTCATATTCCCATATTGTCCACATGAGAAACACAGTGATAAGTCTGTACTCATTTATATACATACCTCTACCGTATGCATATAGATTCCTTAATTCCACTCGGACGAAAGGATACTTTATCACAGAAACGGTCGAATCTATAAAGGAACTGCTGGGGCCCTGAGCTTCACACCGGATTAGCAGTCACAGTAATCAACACTGATATATTAAGTTTCCAGATATCTAGAAAAAAATCACATCCACTTAACGGTTGTATATCTTGATATGACACTGCCTCGACATATGTCCTCCGTACACACACACTCCGTAAAGAGTAAAATTAAAAGTATGAGACGTCCGAAGTGCTTGGAGGTCCGGAAATTTACCATGACGGTTATCCTCTGCACGGCTGGGCAACCGGCGGGATAATGACGTCATTGTGGAGGCGAGGAGGCCGCTGATTGGATAAGGTATGGTGGAACGAGCTTGTGTCATGTTGATTGTTTGATACTAGTTATAGCTTTCAGTAAGTTGTCAGTGCTATGGCAAATCAGTGGCGTAAAAGGACACAAGCTCTTATAGTATACATTAATTGTATACCCTAACCCAGCCCATTTTATAGATGTACATTTATTTAATGGCATAATCGTGATAATCGTATGAAATGCATATTTCAGTGTCAAAAAAGGTTTCCTCTGTGGTGTTCGTTTAGTAAATGAACATATTTCTATAACCCCTTATCTATGACCTTGGTTTTCTTTCCAGTCCCTTTGATTTTGAGTGTTTCTGGTCATTTAGAAAATGCAATCAACCTTAGGTGTAAAAGTAACTGCTCGTAAAGGGTGGGAGGCGTCAGCCTCACTGGAACTGGGGAGGAGGGTAATTTCGAAGCTGCTAATTACCCCGGAGATCAAAGAGGGTTATCTGTTACTCGAGGGGAGAAGAGACCCGTACCAGCAGAAGGGTCTACTCTTGGGTACCTTGTTAAGCCATAACATCCTTCTGTACACCGTTAACAAAACACCATGCACGAAGTATTTCCATTACATTGATCAGTTGAACTTTCTCTCGTGCTTTTGTTTTTCTTGAATTTGATTCTTGTTTAATTCAGTCTCTTACAGTGTTCCAGCTTTGCCTTAATACTGCATGTTGCATTAATTGTTTTCAGTGTCATCGGAATAGTTCACTACTGGTGTACATTGGAGTGGTAATCTCAGTGGTTGGATTATGGGAAGGTGATGGTGCTAACTTTACTGACAAGATCAAGAAAGGTAGCATTCAACCGGTTTCGCCTGAAGATCTGTTTGAAATGTCTGTAAGTCTACTGGACATGGTGTATCTCAACCATGAAAAAGTCTACCAAGAACTCTATACATCTCTAACTGGTTTACCAAGTATACCAAACAAACACAAGTGAGTTGAAAGGGAGGGTAGTACAGAGTACTACAGTAGTTAACTTATCCTAGACTGCACGTTGACGTTTCTAACCCAGTGTGATAATAGGTAAGCCAAGATAAATGTTGACCTGTAGTCAAAGTAATACAGAAGTGCCTTACTTCAAACCCCTGACATATTGTTATAACCCTTTGGCCTTGCTAAGTGACATAATATGTATTTGCTACCGTAGCTGAATTGCAGGTTGACAGCCAGTCAGTCTCTGAAAGGCTGGTTGTCTAGTGTTATTCCTATACACTTAACCAGTTAATAGACAGGCTGCAAGACTGAAAAAGTGACGATTTGAATGATGCAGCATTTTGTTTTATTTGGGTACACGATAGTCCTTGGGAAAAAAAAAATTGTCTTCCTCAGTGATATTCAAATTTATGCAAGCACAAGCCCCAAAATCTAATAAATTCATCACCGCCATAGGGTATTCTTAAGTTACTGTGCTTAAAAACGTGCCCACGGACAGATACAGGGCGACAACATAATGTTCCTTAAACACCATATTTAGCGAACAGATATTAATATTGATCCTGTGTTGTTCAAACACATCTGTTATCTTATTTCAGAGAGTACGGCTTGCAGTTTTCTAATATTTTCTTGAGTTACATGTTGCATGCTTTTACATGCTGTTACAAGTTTTGTGGTTTGCCTGGAATTCTTCCCATGTGTGGATTTTCTGCCACTGTAATTCCTTTATCAGCGCTTATTTTCCTATATCGGCATTCCAGGGAAGGAGAGATATTGCTCAGGGACCAGCACATGTTAACTCAAATGTTCAGTAACGACAAAGCAAGGAAACAGTCGCATATATCCCACCCACTCATCTTGTTTTTGAGATGATTTCTTGGGCTCTTAGGAAGTTGATCAGCTGTTTTAATACCTAATGCAGTTAGGAATATGTTGAGTATGTCAAGGCTGAGGTTCCAACCTCCAGCCAGTAGTGCCCTAGTGTTTAAGGGCTCATTGTTAGTTTGATGTCTAGTGGTACCTCCTTGCAATAAGGGACAGAAAGGAAAACACCCTCAGTAATTGAAGAATTAATATTTTCTTTCGGATGTGTGAATGACTGCATATGAAGAAGAAAGTTTCTTTGCATGAGGGGTGCACTGAGATACCATTTATCCAAAATATAAGGAAAATTGAGTCTTCTGCCACCAAGACAAGACATCAAGGCACCTTTGCCTAACACTTTCCCCCACTCTGACTCTCAGTATGGTCTCCTGTAATGCACTGTCCAGTAGTAAAACAGTATTGTTATAGTCATTTGCACATCCCAGGTTAAAAACCTGTTATCACAAAAGATTCCTCTTTTATGGTGGATGACATACTCATTTTTTCCTCTTATATGTTCACCACTTCCTGCACAGGCAAGGCAGCATGAGGAATAGATGAATGAGCCATGGAGGTAAAATCCTCCTCAAGGCTCAGGCTGGGATGTCTGAATATTTGTGGATGTAATCACTTGTAAAATCAAGACATAATTAGGTAAGGTATAATTGGGAGATGACAAGTTTACTATGGAGACAAGCAGTACCCATGCCTAGGAGCTGAGTCATCTATTAACCTGACAAAAGAAAAAAATATTGCTCAGCCAAAGTCATCGAGTATTGGTGGGAAATTAAAACAATCTTTATTGAAAAATATCCTGGGAAATTAAAGGGTTCTTTATTAAAGAATTATTCTAGTTATTCATTAGATTAGATCCATGCAAAAAATGAAATTAACAGGCTTATGCCCAGTACAGCAGTTAACAACCATATGCAGGGCTCATTTTAGAATGATTCGTATGGCCTGGAAATTTGATTTTTTTTTATAAAAGAATCCACATTGATAACTTTTGAAATTACTTTTTTTTTTTAAGATGAAGTCTTGGCTCTGGAATGTCTCACCACATACTAGTAGTAGGTCACAAATACATTTTCACCACAGAAAACAACTGGGAGACTAGAGGTAAATTGATTAAGATGGGGTTTGTAATGCTTCCCGAGGGTAGGATATGCTTTTGCATGTTTTCACCTTGATTAGGTTGCTTGTCACAGAAGTTATTATGGAGCATATGAATAAATAATCCGCATCAGGTTTGTAGACACCCAAGGGTATGTAGAAAGAGGGAGTGTCAAGTTCTACTACATACCAACTAGCTATTTGAATTTCCTTTCACATAGGATAAATGGCTGTATTCTATGCTCTCACAGGAAAGGCATGCTTTGATTTTGATTTTTGTAGTCTACAAGAAAAATACTCCTTAAACCTGCTTCTAATCACATATCTCTCGTTTTTTTCATGTCAGTTGTTTATCTTATTTGGACTTATTATTCATATTTGATTGCCATTTCGTGCCATAGTAATGTAGCACCAGGAAAAGACGAAGAGGCCTCATTTGTTCACATCCATTCTCTAGTTGCCATGTGCAATGCACCAAAACCACAGCCCCCTATCCATAACCAGGCCCCACAGACCTTTCCATGGTTTTCCCCAGCTGCTTCACATGCCCTGGTTCACTCATTTGACAGCATGTCAACCCATGTATACCAAGGTCTGAAATTCTAAGTCCTCCGATTGATCCAATGTGGTTTTGTTGCATTTTCTACATCAGGTCCCTTCCTATTTTCCTTGTGATCTAGCAGTTGCTTAAGTATTTTCTTTCTTTTCTTTCAAACTATTCGCCATTTCCCGCATTAGCGAGGTAGCATTAAGAACAGAGGACTGGGCCTTGAGGGAATACCCTCACCTGGCCCAATTCTCTGTTCCTTCTTTTGGGAAAAAAAAAAAAAAAAAAAAAAAAAAAAAAAAAGAGAGGGGAGGATTTCCAGCCCCCCGCTCCCTCCCCTTTTAGTCGCCTTCTACGACACGCAGGGAATACGTGGGAAGTATTCTTTCTCCCCTATCCCCAGTGATAGTATTACATATATTAAAAATCTTATTGTACTTAATACCCACATATTGCTACAATATTTTCATTGAATGTTTTTCATATTAATAGTTGATATAATTTGCCATTGATGTTTTTTCTATTACAGGGCAGCATTTGCTCATGTAATAGCAGATCGTATGCTGTTAGCTGGATCTGTTGTGGCATCTGCAGCCTTGGTGCTTGGAGGTCAAGAGGTTTGTGCTGCTGTTGTTTCTTCCATAACAACTCACATTCATACTCCATGTAAAGACATTATAACCTTGGCATCATGCATCATGACTTGTGCAGGTTTGCCATCCAATATCAAGTCCCTCCTTGCTAATAATTAAGTTCTGTATTGATGTAAAGGAACTCTGAATGGTTATCTTAATTCTAGTTTTTGATGTTCTTAAAATAGTGTAGCATGATTTTGGTTATATACTTCAGAGTATTTTGATACAGAATCTTTAATTCTCCTACATTGTGTAGTGTGCTGGAAATACCAGTTTTCTTACATCATTTGTAAAACCTCGTTCACATATCTGTCATACATGATCCTTTAACTTTGTATATGACAATAGATTCATATTACAATAATTTGGAAGTTGATATTACTGTCACAGTGTTACTTTAACGAACAGTTGTGCATTTTTTATCCAAATACAGAATTTCTCTTATAGAGTGACTGAAAACATTTTAGTTCAAAAGTTGCAAGATAATTTCCTCATTCACTGAACATATCTTATTTAATTTCAAAACTCCTCTTTTGTGGTGTGTCTCGTTAGTTGCTCTCTGGAACAATATATGAAATTTATTTTCTTCATTAAATAAAGAAAACACAGTCAACTGTCATTAATTGTATATTGATCACTTATTAGTTGCTATACCGTTCATTGTTGTCTAACTTAACAGCTCAAATACTTACAGCAAATGTATTTTTAATGTCTATCATCATTTCATTTCCACTTCAGTGGGGTGAGAAAAGTATAAACTGCATTCAAAAATCATTAATAAACATTTTCAAACCATGCCCAGTGTGTCTGAAGTAAATACTGAGTTCCACACTTATACAGTGCTTATTTTCTTTTTCACTTTGAAATCTTGGTTGACTCTTCAAGTGAGATCAATATTTCTATTCATGAAATGCTTCTAGTGTATCTGATCCCCTATCAACTCTAGTATCTACATCTGAAAAATTCTAAGCCTCAATTATTTTTCTCTGCATCTGCCCATCTCTTCTGTGGTCTGCCTTTATTTATACCCTCTACTCTATTACATCCAGTACTACATATCTTCTTGACCAACCTATCATCTGCCTTACACTCCACATGACCATGTAATTCATCTTCCTTTGTAATGATTTCTTTACACCACATATCCTCACCTCTTCCTTTTTCATTCATTATCCATCTTCCCATTTCCAAATATGCTGTGCAAGTTCTCTCTCCCTCCTGCTTATAATTTTTTACTGTCCTGACCTGTAAACACTTGCATTTCACATCCATGCATCAGCATTTGGTCAAATACTTTATGCAAATATTATGAAAATAAACCATGTGGTTATTGAAATAAATCTTACATGACCACATATTTTGTGGCAGCTTATATTAGTGCATGCTTGACATGTGCATAAAGTTCACTGTGTAGTTTCACTTATGCATCCCACCTTTTCATGTGAATTACCTTGGAATTAAAGTAATAACATCACAGTTCATCAGAATCTCAAACTTCTATCCTCCTTTCCTTTTGATTCACATTTCTAGCCCTAAACCTTCTAAAGCAAAATAATAACCTAAACACCATTATCATATGTTCACATGATAACTAGCACAAATCTCTCAAAAATCACACATTTGGCATACTACCTACAATATTCTAGCTTACTGTATGTTGATCATGCTCTTGTCTGTTCCTAATTCATGCCACATAGCCATGGCTGTGTTGGATATTCATGTGTATATGGTATTTTTGCTAGATATGTCAAAAATAATTAATATGGGTTTTCATCACTACTCTCATCTTGCAAGAACTGAAGCTTCAAAAATGATTACTTAAGGGTGTTGATATCATACAGATATCCTTGACTTGCCTCGTTGTCATCCCTCTGTCCAACTCTGGCTACCAAATCCTCCCTTACCAGCACCATTCCTTCCCTACCATACCCTTCCTCACCACCATCATGCCACACTCTTCCTTTTCACCACCACCTTACCTTCCTTAGCTACCACACTCTCCCTGGCCACCACACCCTGAATTGAGGATGGCATTGCTTTGTGGTATAATCACTCACCCTGCAGTTTTCCCTCTCCATAACACCCATATTGCTGGCCCAGTGTTTCTGCTAACAATAAAATATACTGAAAAGTGTATGAAAAAAATATAGGCTGTAGTGTCTGGTAACAGTGTTTGGATGCCAATGCATGTATTAAAGGCTGTATTGTTGCCTCAAGACAGAGGCGGCTAATTCAAGATTTATGATTGTATGCACAGTGGCTAGTGAAGTTTTTTCTTATAAACTGGCCACAGCACAAGGGTTAAACATATTATGCCACAGTAATCACAAAAAGGTCTGAAATCTGTATGGCCACAAAGTGTTGCCTTGGTCAGTTCCTGTTTGGGCAGCATGGATAGTGACATTGGTGCCTCAGACATTGACAGTAGCTGATGCACACCCTTCACTGTTGGGGATCTACATCCATACAGCAGTGCCAGTGCCATGACTAGATGAGGAATTTTAGCTCACTTGTTTGTATATATCCTTTACCTTTACATGTACTTTACTAGCAGGTTTGTACCCCAAGTCTGCTCACTCCTGTGAAAGAATACCACAAACTGTCTTGCTGCCATTCCTCCTCCTCTCCCCCCACCCCAGCCACCATGTCCTCCCTCACCACCACCATTCCCTCCTTACCACACCCTTCCTCACTATCACCGTGACCTTCCTGGTTACCACTGTCAAATCTTGAATTCTGGATGGCATTGTTCTGTGTTATGATGACTTTGCCATTTTCCTTCTCCTTACCCCCTTTATTACTGGAACAGCCTTTCTGCTTAACAATAAAGTACTTTCCCAAAAAAATTTCACCCCATCAGCCTACAGTCTTTATCCCACCATGAAATGGGTGGATTATTAGCAACTGTGTATGGGGGTATTCATCATGTGTCTGACAGTTTTCTCACCATATCTCCAGACTTAGGATAGATGGACAGACAGGACCACATATGTACAGTATAATTTCTTACATTTTATGATGGAAAATAGAAAATTTAAATGACTCACCCCTCTTCCACCACCAATAGAGGATCATCACATAAACTTCAATGCTATATTGCTGTGCCATATCAGGAATGTCTGTGGTTATGTTGCACTACACATGACAGCTAAAAATTGGATATGAGCAGACGTGGCCTTTGTCTGTTCCTGGTGCTACTCCTATAATGTGGGAAATGGTGATCAAATGTTAACTCACTTTTCCATGAATTTATTACATTTTATTAATGGAAACAAAAAATATGAAGATTTTTCAGTTCAAATCATGGGTGATATTTGGCAACGTTATCCAGCATATCAGGTTTAGAGTATAAAGAAAAAAAGTTAAAATTTGGTCCATTTTATTCTCAAATGGCACTTGTATATCACAAAGGGAGTACAATAAAAATACTTGAGCTATGCAACCTCCTTCTGCATTTTAGTATTTTTTCAGACAAGAATAAAAATATGATCCTATTTCAGATTTCTAGGTAAATCACACAATGAAGGTATCCAACTCGTGAAGACATCATGACAAACTTATTTGGCATAACTACTCTTCTTTTACCTGAAACACTTTAACAGGCTGCTATTCCATCAATATTGGGCTTGAGTTAAATATAAATCTTTACATTTGGCACTTTATTTTGTAATTTTGGTTGACTGTAGATTTCACTCTAAGCTAATTTCTTGTTAGGGTATGTTACAGTAGGTTTCTTATTAAAAACTTGGTTATATTACCACATAACCACAAATGATATTTTCAAATTGTTCTTCTTCCCTTATGACTGTGTTGATTACTTAGCTTAGCCTCAATAATAACAGGAAACAACCTGAATTGTACATCTCCTGAGGTGTTTGGTGCATTTATGGCACGGGGTACATTATGCAGTTGGCTTAAATGTTGCCTCTCACGACAAAAAATTGTTCAGGACATAAGTTACTGTGCTAGATCCAGGGTCCAGCTTACTTACCTTATTTCTGTACAATGAAAAAAAAAAAAAAAGGGAGGGAATACAGCATAATCTGCTGAAATATTTTTTAGTGGTTAAGCTTTCCCTATAACATTAACTGTACATAGACCACTGGATCAGTCCCGAGGTAATCTTGTGGAATATTTGTGGAGGGCCCACAATTTAAAGGTCCAACCCACTTCATAAATGGAACTATTAGGGTGAGTACATGCTGACCTGCTAATCAACTTGCATGTTCTGAAATTAACAAATGCCTTACTGGGTCCCATAAACACATGTGAACTCACCCCAAGGAGGTTCTGTCAGGACAACACAATACAGGCACTAACTTAACAGCTCTAAGTCATGTACAACTATTTACATAAGGCATTCATATCTTTTTTAACAATTTACATTTGTTTCTTTAAGCATACAAAATTGAACACAACATTCTCATTCCATACAACAAGACAATACAAAAACACACCAATGGACAAACCCTATTGGTCAATGGAATGGCCGTGTCATTAACACGTAACAAAATACTTGGCTTCCTCACGTCACTCCAACACTGGCCAACAATAAACTGGTCTCACTTTAGGAATGTTGAATGAATGACGTCATTATTCTGCAATATCACAGTTCAATATCCAACAAATAATTGCAAAATAACACTGCACTACTACTAACTGCTATGATTTTTTACATTATTAATTGGATGAACAAGTACGAAGGATTTTTCTTGAAAAAAGTTCTTGTAACAACTCGATTCAAACTCAAGGCACCATGGTAATGAGACATGAGAATGAAAATGATGAATAGTTAAACTAATGATTTATTACACTATATGACTAATGAAAAGTGAACATGATGTTGCCAGTTGAAGATTGATTGTCATGTTACACAAGAGGCATATGGGGAAAATCTATTTGTTACACAATAAATCGCATCAATTTTAGCCATTCTGGCTATTTCCAAATGTAATTGAACTGCCATATAAAGTACTAACAACACTTAAAATAAACCATGGCTAACTGATGAGCGAGAAGTTAACTGCCTATGATAAAATAGATCCCCACCCAACAAAAGATTTAGAACAAAGAAATTTATTTTGTACATCACTTACATAAAAAGATGAAGTTTAGAAAAGGAGGACTGTAATCAAGAGAGAGGTTAAAAATAAAAAGTATTTGACAGAGAAGAGTATTCTAAGTAGACTTCTGGATACTGGTGTGGGACTCGAGAGGTAGTAATAAAATGTTACCCATATGAAAACAACACTTTCAACAAGGTTAAGTTATATGAAATAAGTTACAGGATGAATAAAAACAATTTGGCAAAGATAAGAGATTGAAAGCTTATGATAAAATATCAAATTAATGCATAAACTGCGTTGAAAAGATGAGGGAAAGATAATGGAGGCCTTTTAACAAGACCAGATGGAAAGGCTAATGCCCTAATAGCACCCATTTATTGTCAACATACTTAGTTTATGAAGAAAAAACTGAGATGAAGGTCCTCATTTATCTTTAATAATCAAGAAATTGGCAACTTTTTGAAAATGAATGACTGTCAGTACCATGAAAATAAGGTAGCTATTTAGAGAAACATGTAAAATAAGGTAGTATTCTTTCCTTGGGCAGCAAGTCAGTTGTTGAGGAACTCAGAATGAGGAGTGACCACCTCTGTGGATATAGTACCTTAATGCCTAATTCCTCTCACTCAACATATATACAGCCAAAAGAAAAAAGATAAGAAGCCAACTGAACTTATGAGATGAAAATTATAATGCCTCTGAGTTATCAACTGGTGAAGTATGAGAGCAGTGGTCATCTCAAACCTATTATGATAAACCTACAATGAAAGCACCGTAGGAAAATAAAATAAACCAATAATAAAGTCTGTACAATTTTTACCAGACACAGTAGAAAATGAGGTCCTGTATGAGGAATATAATTTTCCCAAAACAGAAAATAATTCCTGGTACTATAATTAATCATGCCCCTAGTAAGCAGGACCACTGATTTTCAACTGAAACCTGTTCTGGTTGTCAAATCATCTATTTAAGCCCCAAAATTTTCAAATTGTGGGCAAAGGTACTGTCTTATGCTCACTGGCAAAAGAAAAAAGTACCCGGCAGTCAAATGCTTTTGTGACCTTGTCATCTGTGTACACGAGAAATGCCCATTAAGGTGGACTTCGCCGAGTTCACTGCAAATTTAGGTTTAACTATTATGACACTTAACTAGAGTTACAGGAAAGTTAAAAAAAAATTTAAAAATTAAAATCAACCTGCCCATTATGGGTTGAACAAAGTTAGATGTTTTAAATGGGCAGGAGAGGGACTAACTAGAGCCTTCCTAGCACCATGTGTCCATGCCACCACCGTTTGTAACCTGACCACAGAGAAAGTTGCACTCCATACTCAATGTGTCTTATTTTGTACTAAGTCCACAGGAACCACATCCTGAAGGCACAAAAGTAACTCATCCACAGTAACCTACATTATCCCTAATTTCCAACAGGGCTACCTAGGTGGTAGACTGCTGGCACTGGATGTGGTTGTGGGGGTTGTAGAGCATGGAGAGTGACTGGGGCGGGCAGCATGGACAGCCTCAGGTCATTGGAGAACTGGCACAGTGGCTGTCTTCTCTGTAGGTGAAGTGAGTGCAGAAAAATCAAAAGCTGTTGTGGGTAGAAGTGGTGAAACCACTGGTGGTGGAAGGTGTGAGTACTGCGGCAATGCAGGGAAAGTGAAATGATGGTGATTACGTGGTGACCCGTAATGTGGGCTCAGGCTGGCTAAGGGGCTTAAGCTCGACCACAAATGAAGTGGTAAGTAAGGAGATTTTGTACCTACACCACTGTACGGGGGTGAGGGTAGATTTACTAATGGAGTATTTAGGCTTGATGCTGAAAATTGACGTGGTGATAAAACTGGTGGAGATCCAGTAATAGCCTCAATTGAAAGGGGTGATGGTTTGGGTTTGGGTCCAGAGCGTACCTTGCCTGGCCCAGCTTTGGTCCCAGTAAGAGATGTGGCTCCTGCTGAAGCAGCAGCTGTTGAAGTAGCGCTGACGGTTGGTTTATGCTCCCGAACTGGAGGTGGTGTAAGAGGAGACAAAGGGGGTGGAGAAGGCAATGGAGACCTCTGACGAAGTGGTGAGCGAAGACGTGGCACAGGTGAATGTTGGTATGGAGAATGTGAGCGTGGAGATCTTGAACGAGGGCGTCGCTGTTCTTCCTCTCTCCTACGCTCTTCTGCTTCTTCTTCTCGACGACGGCGACTGGCTTCTTCCGTCACAAGGTGTAATGGTGCTGAAGGCACATCATCTGCTGAGTCCTCTGAGGGTGGGGAGGGTGAACGCTGACCAAGATCTGGCGGCCATAAAGTAGGTGGAGGCTGTGAAGGGGAAGGAGCTTCTGGTTCTGGCCTTCTTGCTAAGGCAGACAGGTACCCTCCTAAACTTGCTGCAGCCATATGGGAAAATGCAGCCGAATACATATGTGCCAAGGGATCTGTGGAATGATGAGAAATTATTATACAGATGCCTAGAGAATAGGTATTAATGACGACTTGTCATACATGTACAAATCATAAATAGTTTATGTTTTTGTACATCCATAGCAAGGTAATTTATTCAAATATTTTTAAGTTTGCAATCAATGGCCCAATACCAGGGCCTAAAACACCACATGAAGAATTCTATATTCTAGCTTTTACTATCACATTAGTGATGCAATTTTCACTTACACTATGTCCCAGAAAAAGAGAAAAGATAAGAGAGTTATCTTAAGTTATCTTAAAACTTATAGCATAAACTTAAGGGACACCACAAACTAGCAAGAAATTATGAGTCGTATTAAGGGGGGGAGAAACAAAAGACAAAAATGGAAATTTTTTTTTTTGAAGGAGTTTGAAGAAAGTCATTTTTCTTTTTTATTGCTTTATACTTATTTGTTGCTAATTCTTCCTATGTAAGTTCGATCATTACCCATACCCTTGTCATAACTTTCACATCAAGCACCTTTTTCTTGCATATATTTCTTTTCTGTTATTGTCATTCCTAATTTGTAGTTTCTCCCCTCTGTATTAATGGAAATGAAGTCTTCCATATTCTCAACACCCCAACCATATCTTATATTACTTTGGAGTGTTACAAGATTTAAATGTTTTAATTAACATGTAGATTCAATTAAAATTTTTCCTCCCTAAAATGATAAATCACCTGAATATACAGTACGTGACCCATTAATAAAGAGTAATTACACAATTGTATGCCAGCAATACACCTTCATTTTATAACCCATTTGTGTTGCTATTGAGCCTACCATGATGTCTAACCTTAAGTAAGCAACCAAATTATGTCCTTTTTGAATTGGCAGACATCAAAGGATTGCACTGCCCATTATCATCTGATAGAGGATGTGTGGATCAGGTGTTTCCTTTGAAGAATGTATGTGAGAAATAGAAAAACAGATGGATTTGTATGTAGCATTTATAGATCTGGAGAAGACATATGATAAGAGTTGATAGAGATGCTCTGTGGAAGGTATTAAGAGTATATGGTGTGGGAGGTAAGTTGCTAGAAGCAGTGAAAAGTTTTTATCGAGGATGTAAGGCATATGTATGAGTAGGGAGAGGAAAGTGATTGGTTCCCGTGAATGTTGGTTTGCGACGGGTGCGTGATGTCTCCATGGTTGTTTAATTTGTTTATGGATGGAATTGTTAGGGAAGTGAATGCAAGAGTTTTGGAGAGAGGGGCAAGTATGCAGTCTGTTGTCAGTGAGAGGGCTTGGGAAGTGAGTCAGTTGTTCGCTGATGATACAAGATATATCGGGATTAACTCAGCTGCTGGGGTATCACAATTTTTACAACCAATTGATCCAATTATCATAAGGAATGCAACCATCATGACCTCTTGCTAGTACAGATTCTTTTTTTCCATTTCCTTGGGGGTTGTGGGGGAAAATAATATTCATCTGTGTGTTGTATAGGGTGAATGTGAGGGGTAGGGCAAGAATTCTTCCCTACCTATGTTATTATTTTCCAAAAGTAGGAACAAAGGAATGATATAACAGACTATAATTTCCTTGAAGATTCAACTGTCTGTCCCTGATGCTACTTCTCTAAGGTTGGGGAAGGGAAACATTGCTGGTGAGCCTTCAGTTCATGAAAGTGACCAAAATACTCCACCTTACGTTAGTTTCAAAGATTCCTCTACGCCTGGAGCTTGGTCTAAAGCCAAAAAGCACATGCATTTATGATGCCTTTGTTCATAGGCAAGTAAGCTGTATGGGAGTGTGGAGATTAAGCAGATCATGACATGCACAGAGCATTTGACTGGGTATGAGCAATGTGGCTTCAGGAGGTAGAGGATGTGCAGACCAGGTGTCTTCTTAGAAGTTTGTATGAGAAATTCGTGAATGAAGAAAGTGCTTAGTCTGTGACAAATATGTATCTGGAGCAAGCACATCATGGCATTGACAAACATGCCTTGTGAAATGCACTTCAAATTTATGGGATGCTTGAAGTTTACCTGAAGAAGGTTTCAGGGGTCTATCACCCCTACAACTTGGGCTCAGCCCAGGCAGCTGGGTTGGATTACTGGTTGACTGAGTTGTTGGAGGCTGCAGCCTTACTGGTCTGGTAGACTTTGTAAACTCTTAAACTTTTCCATTATCAAATGGTGTTTATGATGGTTGCACTCAAAGTGTTAAAAAGTCTTAGGCCCCAGATCTTTAAAATGTTCACTCTTTTGGGGCATATCACACTTTTGTACTTCAGATAAAGTATTTTGCAGTCTTCCAAGCCTGTTATGCTAGTAGGAAGTTACTTCTAAATGTAAGCTGGGGGCCATGCCCTTTAAGACTTTCCAGGTATAGATGATAAATTCTCACATGCTCTACAGGGAGTACACCTGTTTCAAGTAATTTCAATTACCTAACATGCAGGGTGATGTTAGAATACACAGAAATATTCTATTTGTGAGAGAATTAGCACTTTACAAAATGCCATCATCGGTTTTTCCTTCTCTTGTCTCATAAGCCTGCGGGATCCATCTCACCATCCTTCTGAAAGTGGCAGCTGTTGTTTTGCTGTGTTCGCTGAAGGTTACGTTGTTAGGCATTATTACTGATAGGCCTTCCACATTATTCAATTGGTTTTTGACAGTGTTTGTTTCTGTCAAGTATTCTGACTGTCTCTAATTTCTTCATTTTCCCCATAATGGAGGAGTTGCAATTTAGAGAGCATGTTGTTCTAAGTGGCACAGTGGAAGACTTCATTTATGTCTCTATTGGAAAGTACTACATGCTAGGATAAGTTATAGCATGGAGAGTACAGTGTGTGTGTGTGTGTGTGTGTGTGTGTGTGTGTGTGTGCGAGAGAAGGAAAGGAAAAGGATGTGTTGTTCCTGATGAAGGTGGGACTGCCTAATAGAAGTATGATGTCACTTTGGGTGTTAATATGTTCATGGAAAGGGGTGGTGAGGGAGGTAAATATGAGGGTCTTGGGGTAAGGGTTGGTGGAACATGGGATGTAAATCGACTGCTGTTTGTAGGTGACACAGATTTTACAACAGACTCTAGAAAGAACTATCATTCATTTGCTAAGTTAGTTTGCTCATCTAATTTGCTATCAGTCTGTCACTCCATCTCTTCATGAGCAAGAGTCAGGCAATTGTAATGTATGGCTTTCTCAGTTCTGACAAGAGTTTCAAGTACCAAAGGGGAATGAAGCACATTGTAGTTTTTACTTAATTCAATATAACTTGCCAGGAATGATTTTGAATACTCAGAAAAGACCCACAATTCTGCAAATTTAATCTGATTTGAATATCTGTAAATTAACACATTTCCATATCTCATCTCAAATGAGTGCCAAAATATGGGAAATAAACCAGAGGCAATTTCAGATACACGGGTCATGTATTAAGATACAAAAAATGATTAGCCACTTACTTAAGGAAGAATAGGAGCCTATATGTGCTGGTGGTGGTGTTGCCAGATGGTGTGTTGAAGCCTGTGCTGGTGAGGGCAGTCTAGATCCTCCATGATGACTACTAGAGGGGGAGGGAGCACCTGGTTGTAGTCCTGATGCACCTGATGAGTACGGTGACATGCCTCCACTAGTGGCTTTAGTATTGCTATTGCTTCCCAGGCTCTCCATCTTTACATGGAAGGGAATCTTGTTCTCCATTTTCACAATCTCCGGAAACGAAACAAACCTGAAAAGACAAATAACCAATGGCCTTCAACCTAATTTTATATACTATGTCTTTGTCACTTAAATGAGAATAAAACAATGCAATGTGAAAGATACTGGCCAAATATGTACCTTAATCTGCATCTTGTCTTGGTAACATGCCACATCCTACTGCATTGTACACTGAATCAAACACAAATCTTTAAACTATCTTCAAGTAGCAAATTATAATTAAGCAGTCCCTTTTCTAACTTCTTTATGTAGCAGGATGAGGGGATTTCATCCATATTCAACACACAATAATGTTTTATCTAGTAACATTACAGATATCTTATATATGATTTTCGTCTGCATAACTCATTATTGAGGCTCACACAGGCCTATATCACTCCCCTGGTTTTAAATTTGGAAAAAAAAAAAAAAAAGGTAAAATTTGGCCAATTTGCATTTTCAAGATTAGTTGAAAACATATATTTCAAACAAACTAGTGAGATATGCTAAACAATTCATGTACTTTCAGTTCATGTTGGAGGCAAATAAAGTTATGTGTATTTGAAGAAATTATACTTATAGTAGCAGTGGGATGGTGGTTGGGTTTGCCAAACACAATATTAAAAAGGGACCACCAAAGGATCATCTCTGTCAAGTTTGTTTCAAACTGGCCAGTTCATTTCAGAGATCTTTATGTGAATTTTACACAAAACTGGCTTCAATTACATAATCAGCAAAAACTACAAAGTTAAAACTTGAAATCTGAGGCAACTCTGATGAAAATAAGCTATGGCTTAATGAATTTTTTTGTTAAGTGTAAGCTGCCATTTTCGATGGCGGTTGGAGTCACTAGTCACAGTTTTGAAAAAAGGATCACCCAAAGAGCAGTTCTGCTAAGTTTGGTTTATATTATCCCTGTAGTTTCTAAGAAGAGGTCTGAAAATTCAGTGGACGGAATGATTCTAGTAACAAAAGCCACTCTGAAAGAAGGCTGGGTTCTATAGAAACAAGTCTGAAGAGTCCCATCCCTTCCAGCCTTGGATCGAATTGGGTCAAAAACCTTCTGAGGAGAATGCTGAAGTATGAAAAGTTCACAGACAGACCATTTATAAAAACAGCAGCCATCTTGGATGGTGGCTGGGGTCAGAAAAATAATTTTGATAAAGGACCACTCCTGCCAAGTCTGGTTCACATTGGCACAATAGTTTTAAAGAACACTGATGTATGAGCACTTAATGGATGGAAAATGTCAGATCTGAAGTTCTACAATGGGTTCTAGCCTAACTGCTGGGTTACTCTTTTGATATTAAAATACCCTAAAACCAGGTCATCACTCCATTTCTGTGTAACATATATCTGAAATGGGATGTAAGAAGTAAATGAAAAATTATCCATATATTCATTACAATATTGAACATAATGTTCAAATCCCATTGGTAGGGCTTGTGTTTGGTTTTTGAGTAAAAGTACAATAACTATATCAATTTCTATCATTATTCTGATAGATACTAATAAACACAAGAAATAATGCTTTCATATCAAATGCTGCATAGTGGGGGTTAAAATGTAAAGTGACATGAAACTTTTAAAAGATATAATGCTCCGACACACCTATGATACCCATACCCTTGAGTTGTGCATGAATGCATTTGGAGATTATGTACTCCAGATGTACCCCATAAGTTTAATTTACATATGGGCCCCCATTCCCCCCATTCTTACTGTTTAGTGAATAGAGGTAAAAAGCAAAGGAAATATGTTTCTTGTAAATATTTCTTGAGGGAGAACAGAAACAGAATGATGATGGGGGATGTGTTACAACATATAAAGATAGAGAATAACAGTAAATAAAATGTAGAGATAAATGTTGTTCCTTACTGAAAACTAATCATGCTAATCTACTTAAAAAGAGACTGACCTGTCAATACATATATTATCTACAGGGAGATTTTATAACTAATACCAGATGTGACTGTAGACTTTCACTGTCTAGTTTATAAGTAGATTTAATTTTTCTAAAGTTGAAAGCTTATCATGGACAAAAGTCTATGTAAAGGCCAGGCCTAACTGAAATATAGAAAGGATTATGAGAGGGAATTGCTTCTCCTTTTCAAGGTGGCATCTATAAAAAAAAAAAAAGAAAAAAAAAAACCCTCATTGGTACAAATTCTTTTTCCAACTGTAATAAATAGTATACAGAAACTAGTGCCTACCATCCACAGATAACTCACATGTACAGTGCCCTGGTTCAGCCCAGACAGTTTTAACTCTAGTATACAACAGTGACCCAGTACATTCTATCTGAAATATATTCTACCTGAAAGCCTCCTACACTCCAATGTTTCATCTCTTTCTTGGTCTGTATTCTGCCCTAGTTTCTTTATTTCACCCATAGCACTGAAGATCTTATTACCTGTGGCATACTGGAAGACTTGACTGAGACCTGTCTCTAGTCTCTCAAAGTCATGTTAGAAAATGTTTGACCATGCTCTTATGACATGTTCATGTTTCAAATGTCAGTTAGAACAAAGGATCAGAAAAGAAGTTCTGAGAAAATTTAGTTTAGCTACGTTTTATGATACAATGCACAGCTTTATTTAACTCAATTACCACCCGCTTTTGTCTCATTTGCATAACAGACCTGATGTTGTTTTACTGATAAATTTCCTCCTGTACTTAAGTGCCTCCTGACCATATGTTATCTCTTGTCACTATCGTCATGCTTATCAGATAGCACTTATCATAATCACATCCGCTACCACTAACAAAACACTCCAATACATTATTGCCCTCCCAAGGTCATGTGGGAATTTCAAACTAATGCTCAAATTGTTAAGACAAAATACATTTTTTTTTAAATGTTTACATAATTTGTAGGGAAAATCAAATTTGAGGAAATCTATTTCAATTATGCAATGAAAATATCTTTTCATTTGCTTCAAATTCCGAATTCTAAATTCACCTGATCTTACTCCACTTTCAAAAACAAAAACCAATAGAAGTTCACTTCTACTACAACCTTATGAAATATTTGCCACATATAAAAATTTTGACATGTCACATCACAGTCTAATCCTGTATGACAAAAAGTCCTCTGTATACTTTGATTCTAGGATGCTACAAGTGTTTTAACTAGCATAAATAAAAAGGATATATGGCTAAGCTTAAAATAGCTCACTTTTATTGTTCATTGCTAAAAGTAATCACGAAAGTGCTATATTTCTTTCATTTTAGAATAAGTTACTGATGTGTAGTTTTGTAATAAGAATTACCATTGAGTTAGATTTTCAAATTCAAAAGATTCTTAAAATAAAAGGGACCTCATCCAATCAATTAATTGAAAGTAACAATTTTGTGTGGCAAACGGAGATATGTTTATTTCATTATTTTTTCAACTAATAATTTACAATAAATCCATATTAATTTTTCTGTTCTACTGAGGAAAATGTATTACAGTATGAAGGCTAATGCAGTATCCTGGAACATTTTCTGCTAGAATAATTTCAAGCAGAAATACATACTAACAAAATATTTTCAATTAATATATCTTTAACAACATGAAAAAGTCTGTGGGACCTGGTTGTGGATAGGGAGCTGTGGTTTCGGTGCTTAGCACATGACAGCTACAAAAATGGATGTGAGCTTACGCATCCATTCTGCGTCTCTTTCTGACTCTGCCTTGCTAAGGTGAGAAATGCCGATCAATAAAAAAAAAAAAAAAATCAAACAATTAGACTGGCCTTAAGTCTCTTAAGTTAAATACCAATACCCATGATGCACAACAGCGCTACAATCTAAATTTTCCCCAAAGTAATATATCAAAACTGGTAATTACTGTAATGCTTCTTAGGGAATCCAGACCAATGGGATTTACAAGCTGAATGGACTGAAGCGATAGCAGTCTTCTTACCCAATTAATGCCAATTTTTTCTCCAATAAAAACTATTTGTCTTTGTCATTAAAGCTAATTTCGTAATGCTTAAGAGAGAAAACTAAAAGAGAGCTGAACACTATACCATTATATTTTGATGTGTACAACAACAAAACCTAAGTAACTCGCACTCCTAGATACCTGTCAAAAAATTTCTTTCAGACTTATTGTAACCATATATATATATATATATATATATATATATATATATATATATATATATATATATATATATTCTTTCAAACTATTTGCCATTTCCCGCGTTAGCGAGGTAGCATTAAGAACAGAGGACTGGGCCTTTGAGGGAATATCCTCACCTGGCCCCCTTCTCTGTTCCTTCTTTTGGAAAATAAAAAAAAAAAAAAAAAGAAGAGACGGGAGGATTTCCAGCCCCACGCTCCCTCCCCTTTTAGTCGCCTTCTACGACACGCAGGGAATACGTGGGAAGTATTCTTTCTCCCCTATCCCCAGGGATATATATATATATATATATATATATATATATATATATATATATATATATATATATATATATATATACATATGGAATGAGTCGTATGTACATCAAAAACGTTACAAGTTATGTTAATTCATGCTTATGGTAATCGATACACCATAACCTCCACTTACCTTTATGTTTCACCTACATTCGTTATACACAATAATTTGATTAGATAACTTGAAGGGTTGGTTCTTAATTTACACTTGAAACTTAATTCCCACTTAGTGCAACAGATTTGCAAGGCAGTAAATAACACCAAATGCAATGCACAGAGAACAGGGGTCGTGTAAACATCCGTGCTCATTTACTGTAGCATAAAATAATATATAAACCAGCAGAATGCTGAGAATCAGCCTTTTATATAAACCCAAAGGTCATGGCCTTAAACAGCGTGACCGAAGTATACAGTGCACTTTGGTCCCATTAACCTATCCCCAAAATTCCCTTACCTACCATAATCTTGACATTTCAATACATTTTATTACACCCCCCCCCCCCTTCCCTCTCTCCAATTATAATCTCATAAACTAGATTACAGACTCCAACTCCCTTTCACTCATTATCACAGCAATAAATCCCTCACCATCCAAATCTATATTCAAATCCCTCCTTGCCACCATCACGCCATCACTCCCTCATCACTCGAACACGTGTTAGTGTTTTACGAACCATCAAACCCTCTTAAAACACATACAATAATGATCTCGTGACCGTTGTAAATATTTAAACCTCTATTACCTAAAACGATCTCTGAAACTATGGTTTACATCAGACAATAAATATTTGAACCTCAGGCGTCCCGCTCAGTTCAACTCACCTGTACACAAACTTCTGTCCGAGGACTTTCTTGATAATGTTCTTGTCGTAGTAATAACGAAGGGCACGAGACAATTTGTCATAGTTCATATTAGTCTTATTTTTGCGTAGGCCCCAGAGCCGGGCTACCTCCTCGGCGTTCAGCAGCTTGAATTCTCCCTCTGAGTTGGTCCATGAGATGATGTGCTTGTACTGATTACTCAGGAGTAGCTCCAGCAAGAACTGCCACAGAGTGATATTGTTCACCATCCCATCTGTAACGGGAATGGATTCTTAGTTTACAAAAGGGTGAAGAATACTGCAACAGGAGGTATGCATCTCCACATGACGAGAAAAAACAATCTTATTCTGTATAGGGTGGAAGAATACAAATGATCATTTCTACAATGAACGATTCACATACCTAATTTACCATTAAACACAGCTAACTTATCAACGACGTTCTCCTGACCCTAAATCATCATTACCCGTCCATATGGGTGAGTATTACAACTGACGTTAACCAGACAGCCTTAAATGTAAATGTGAAAAACCAAAGACAAATGGCAGCAACGACAGTGTGGCATCACCACACAGGAAGCCCATACCAGCAGCCCGGATAAAGAACCACGGCAGGATAATCATCCTGATGGCTGGCTGTCTGCATATGCCTAGCATCAGACACACACTACTCGAGCCCTGAACACATGAGCATAACAACATTGTTACTGAAATAAAAAAATCTAGAAGTGTAACTATTAAAAAAATACCACTTGGTGAAAAATATGAGTGATTGATACACATCAACTCATAAACTATTACTACCAGCAAAACATGCAGTACCAAAACTTAAACATTGAGCAGCGTCTCGGACATTTTTTTCTTAAACCCGTAAACCTTCACAATCAACTATATGATAATGTAAAATGTTCCTTGTCAGAAAGTCACATCAGGCTGTCCTATATGTCCTTCATAAACAAATAAATGAGAAAGAGTATTTACAAGAGATCGTTAAGAGACAGGGTTAGTGCTCAGCGATATTCACAGGAAAATCTAATTATGAAGGCTCGTGTGAGTTATGTGCTACATAAAATGAAGTGGTTATGTCTGAATAACGAATTCTAGGAGCCTCTGTGTGGTATGGCAAAATAAAAGCCTAACATGGGTCGAGTGAAAATTGACAGCCACTGAAGTGATCGCGGGTAGTACCCAGTAACCCTGGTCGATGGCTGCCTACCAACTACTCGAGTGAGAGAATCACGTAAGAATGTAGCGCTCACCGCAAGAAAATGTAAATTAAGAATAACGAGTCGAATGAATTACGAGTTGTCAAGTTTTTTTTGTATGAGATAGAGTGTGTCTGCGGAGTGAATGCCAATACCCAACGTGTGGGTAAGGCAGAATGTAAAAAGAAAAAAAAATAATCCGGGCCAGGGAGGGTCAACAGCCACCGAAGTGCTGGCTCTGTGCGGCCGTCACTAACCCTCCCGAAACCCGGGCGGTAACACCTTCCTAGTCGGTGGTTGCCTACCCCACCTTGAGTATGTAGAGAGAGGACGCTCACCCACAAAAAAAAGTTTGCTTTAGAATCTTGAAGGATGAAGGCTTGCGGAAGCGAGGTAAAAGTGTGAGTTTCGAGAGCCAAGACGATGGTGCGTGTGACTGGATGGTGTGGTAGCGTGAGAGCGCGATGACTAGATGTGATGTGTGAGGCTGATGGTATCTGAAGAATGGTAATCCACCATGTTGACATTATCCTACAGTATGAATGTGATCAGCTCTAGAATTCTGGCCAAAGAACGAGTTTGTAAGTATAAATATTCAATTAATATTTAGAAACTAAACTTGTTTCCACTCATTAGTCTCTTAACACCAGTTCACCGTTAATTGACACTTCAGACGACAATACTGAGGTTCACGGTCCGCCAACATCAACCTGGTATTGGTGATCCGTCTTGAGCCGCATCACGGTGCGGGTCTGCCCGTGCCGAACGTCTGCCTGTCAAGGACCATCCAGTGTGGACGCCGCCCTGCTGGTGACCTGTGACGCTCTATTACTTCCTTGTTGCCCCACCCAGCGCCCCCACGACCACAGTACCCTCGCAACCACGACAACCGTTGCCCACAGTACCTCCCTCCTGCCCCAGGGTGGCGAGCGCGGGCGGCGTCAACAAGGTATCTCCGGTGTAGCGCGCAACGTCACCCTGGACGCCATGCGGGCGGGGGCGGGAAGTGCCAATTGTCGTCCGATTACGCCCATTCTGCCAATTACCACGCCCATCACTGCCCGGCGTTACTGTCCCCACACGGATTGTCTACCACAATGGGGGGTCGAGTGAACCCTCCCTAACGTGGTTCAAGTTGCTTTCAGCAATTATGTAACAAATAAAGTGTGCTACGAGGCATCGTGCGTCGACTGCTCACGTCCTCTGGTGCGGACCACAGTCAAGGCATGTGCCACATACATAGTGAGAGCGTATGTGGGTTTTAGAATTATCCTCAACACGTGCAGATGGTCTTACGAGATTTTTCAGTTGATGGGTGTAGTCTGACGATGACAGCCTTCATTCATTTATTCTGACGTCGGCTTTCATCTGATAGACCTATAGCCCAAACAACCTACCGCCAAAGTTGAAAGTAAAAGATTTGTCTACGATATTTTACTCTAAATATGCTGACAACGAGACGCGCAGTTAAGTACCACACATGCCTTTTCTTCGAAGATAAGATTTAACTCATCCACTGATGTCAGTAAACATTAGATGTACAAGCTTAAAGGGCAAACTTTCTTCAAATAATGAGCAATGTAACACGAAGTGAAGTGTATGGTGATTCTACACGTCGACGTTTCCCAGTACAAATGGAAACAAAGGAAGCGTATTCCATTTTTGTAAACTGGGAGTTCAAAATGCCGTCCTCCAATCCCGTGTTATATCTATGTCTTCTTAAATCTAGATTTGAACAATGCCAAAACCATTTCCATTGCTCTTGTTTTTCTACAGTTTCGTTCAATCTGCCAATAAAAGACACACAGGAGCGTGCAACCCTTCCCGTACAGTGCAAATTCGGTGTATCATACATGACAGCGTGAGAGTGGATGTGAGCGAATGATGCTATTTCTTAGTCTGTTCCTGGCCCTACCTCGTTGGTGCAATAAGCACCGAACATGTATAAAAGTACGAAAAAGTTATATATATATATATATATATATATATATATATATATATATATATATATATATATATATTTTTTTTTTTTTTTTTTTTTTTCTTGCTTTGTCGCTGTCTCCCGCGTTTGCGAAGTAGCGCAAGGAAACAGACGAAAGAAATGGCCCAACCCACCCCCATACACATGTATATACATACGTCCACACACGCAAATATACATACCTACACAGCTTTCCATGGTTTACCCCAGACGCTTCACATGCCCTGATTCAACCCACTGACAGCACGTCAACCCCGGTATACCACATCAATCCAATTCACTCTATTCCTTGCCCTCCTTTCACCCTCCTGCATGTTCAGGCCCCGATCACACAAAATCTTTTTCACTCCATATTTCCACCTCCAATTTGGTCTCCCACTTC
>NC_092240.1:16115000-16165000 GCF_036320965.1 Panulirus ornatus | reverse complement strand
AAAGGATCACAATTTTGCGCGTGATCAAGTATATTCCTAAGAGTTCACGGGATAAATGAAACACGATAAGTTCCCAAGTGCACTTTCGTGTAATAATCACATCATCAGGGGAGACACAAGAGAGAAATATAACAGTCAGTTGACATACAACGAAGAGACGTAAATGTTTTCCCTTCTCCTATTTCTTCCCTTTCATAATCTTTATATTCCAATGAAGGCCCAGCCTCGACGTGGACAGTTGTCCTTGACTGGAGCCTCCAACGTAAAAAGAAAAAACTTCCATATGAATGAAAATGACTCAACCTTGCCAAACCTGACTTGACAAAGTAGGTTAAATCCGGTTCGGTTCCGCTCGCTGCGTTAGGCTATTTTGCCTTCTCAGGCACACATTATTCTTGTGTGATCGCCTTTAATGTGTGTGTGATTCGTAACTGAATTAACCCTTAAGTAGCTCGACGTGAGTCATGCGACTCTTTTCTCGGACCTAAGTTAGTTTATTGGGTTTTGTGGACAACGACCTATGAGGAATATCATTAGGCCTGCTACCCTTTTTGCCGTTATATTGTCTCGTTTAAAATACCTACTTGTCCTACTACGAAATATTGTTATAAACTATATCTAAATAATATATAGTTAAATGGCTGAAACAGGAATTTTCAATGGAGACATACAGTTGTCATAGCGGCAAAATAATAATACATCGTTGTGAATCGTAACCAAACTGGATTTTCAGTTTTTGGAAGTAAGAGACTCAGGTACTCATGAGGAATTATTCTTGATTATTCACCATATACATACCAAATTACTTACAAGTATCAAGTTGGTCTTATAAAATACCATAAACAACAAAGAGCCTCCTAAAAATCCCTTAATTTTTTTCATCAAAAGAATAAAAACACTTTGAGCATCATCGTAATTATCACAGACAAATGTGTATGGAAAGGAGAGGGGAGAATGCACCCTTCTGCTATGCATTATACAAAAAAAACAATCATTTATGTATTTTTACAATAATTTCTAGCCCTTGAGTCTCTCGAAAAGAAAATTACGTTAATTTGTCTACCTAATTTTCGATTATTTCCAATTACCCACGTACCAATCTGTCCGTTTCATCACCTTTATAAAAACTCATAAAACACCTGGCGCAGTCTTCGAGGGTCTTCTACCCCATCAGCCCGGGCAGGGCCCAAAGCTGTTGGACTTAGGTCGTTGGAAGCTGCTGGTATCGGCAGCCCGCAGGCAAGCCAACATAGTTCCTACACTTCATAATATCGAAATTTTCTCTCTGGAAAAGGATATCAATTTGTGTCATCGAACAAAACTCCCTTGATTATTGATACCACTTCCTTCATGTTATCAAATACCATAAATTCATCAACGAACTGGTCACCGGTCGTTTAAAAAAAATTCTCTACACTAGCTGCATTCAATTCTATGAGAATCAGATTACTTTCAATAACTCAGTTTAACGTCAAAATAGCTCAAGATGCGCTAATTCAGTTTAACGTCAAAATAGCTCAAGAAGCGCTAATTTCTCTTCTAAGATACAATGTGGTCTTTCATGCTACTCTTGTTTTGAGCTTCCCATCACCTTGGCAAGTTCATAACTCGCCCCGGACTCCATACCCAAATCCTAGACACGCGACTGATGACAACGGTCATTTGAATTCATTGAAAAACTCTCGGTACGAGAATATACTTTCACAAAACACTGTATAATATTCACTTCATCTGTATATGAAAACAACTGTTCGCTAATGACCCTCACTATATTATCATATGTATAAATATTCACTTCGTCTTTTCACACGATACTCTTCATTATCACTTGATTATCGCACATAAACATTCACTTCATCTGCATTAAACAAACATGTATCCTCTACGAGTTTGATTACATACAAGATGAAAGTTTTCGCCGTTAATAATGCGAGTTCACTGACTGGACAACGTTCAGTGTGGAGTTAGTTACCTTCAATTCCTATTTGCTTCACGAAAGACAGCTGGCTTTTAGCCACAGGAAAAAAAAAAATAAAAGGGAGAGAATTCTTTTTTTTTTTTTGACGTGCGAAATACCGAAATCGATAGAAGCCCGATTGAATCGGCTCAGACCAATGTATTGAGGTTAGGTCAACTTTGTTTACATGAAGCTTCTTTTGGTGGTTGAATTAACACTCCCAATGTCTGGCTACGGTACTACAAACTGCTTTCCTGTTACTATGAGACTCTCCGCCAAATCTAAAAGAAATGACTTCCAGATTCCTATCACTGGACAAGCAGTATTCAGTCGAGGGGAGAATGATGATGCCAAGCTCCAGCAAGCTGAAGTTTACGTGGTGAACCTATTCAGCTGGACGAGTTATACTGAGATGATCAGTGTGTAATCTTTAAGCGCTGACGTTGGTATGACGTGACTGGTCAGCAAGGCTAGACTGTTGGCCATTGTGGGGGGTTGAAGGGGAAGGGCCGGCAGAGGCAGAGCTACGTTAAATACTGGCACCGTAGACTGACACCAGGATATTCTGAGAAATGTTTATCCGGCTCGCCTATGGAACGTGAGGCGCAACACGACAAGCTGGGCCGGAGATAAACAAACTTTTCGTCTAACGAGTCCAGGCCCTGACAAAACAAGTGACGGCCAATCACGACTTAACAAACCTCCCACAGTTGAAGAAGCTATTAGAGGTTTTCGTCGTCTCTAAATATTCCAAGGGAGGCGCCGAGGCAGTGATGACGTAATGGTCTGGTAGCGCTTGGTGTCGGCTCTCAAACAAAACAACCTCGCGGCTGCCTGACAGACAACGCAGTCACCCACGCCTGATTGATGTCGCTCGCACTTGTAAACTGGTGCTGCCAATCATTACGGCAAACAAAGCATGAAATAACTTCTTCAACGCTCAGTATAAATGTTACTATTTAGTACTGTTCTAAAACAGAGAATCATTCTTCAAGAATTTCAAACGCCAAGGATTTCGCTGTTCACAGTGCATAAAGGATTTATGGTTGTTATAAAATAACAGGTATTACATACAAATCCTTTTCTGTCACCTGGAAAAGTTAAAATCTAAGAGTAAAATAATGAGACCGCGGATGCACTGGAAGAGTACGGCTCAGATTACAACTGCGACTTTAGCGACTTGATCATACTTGTGAAGCACAAATGTGAACACATTATTTTTTTTTTTTACTGTATTTATTGTCCATGTGTGGAAGACTGCGATAAAGAGAAATAAAGAGCAGCAAAGGTGGAAAGACTAGAGCTCTTGTTCACAGCCGTACCTTCCTACGCTACTTCAATGCTATAATATAGGTATATCCTGTATCTTACATATCATAATTATCAATTCATTTCATAGTTCCTCCATTTTCATTCATCTTAATGTCTTCACTACTCCCATCTAGGTATCCTTTATAATCATGGCTACTGACTGAAACTGGAACTACCGAAAATCATATCATAAAATGTAACCTATCAGCTTTCCGAAAAATCTTTTAATCCTATTAAAGATGACCCTTGTTAGCAAACTGTCGTTAGCCGAAATGTTAAACACTATGTGAACTGAAGTAAACCGTAAATCCAATTAATATCCAATCTTTTATGAGTCTTTACGGTGAGGGTGCAACAAAGAGTGACGAAAGAGTCGGAGTGGCAGTGAGGGACGCCGCACGAGACGGACGGGTGAGCTAGGATAAAAAAAGAGGAGGTATCACGGCCGGCTTGTCAGTGCACGGTGGGTTAAGGCGTCGCCATCCAAGAATCTAATTACTTATAATCTTCCCCTTCAACACTTAGCCAAAACAAGTGCTCTTGAACATATACAGAAATCCCAGACTGACAATAACATAGCCCAGTGCATCTAAACTGACGGTTCTCGCGACTCTGCCACTGGGAGAGCAGGCAGTGCTGCCATTGTGATTCAGCCCAATGGTAAGAGATTATAGAACAATGTTAGAATACACTGGGTATCTACTCTACAAACGTTGATGAACTGTTCGCCATACTTATCGCTCTTGAGCAGGTAGAAATCACAGCCAATGACAGTTTAATTATCTCTATTTCTTTATCTTCACTACTTAAACTAACAGCCTGAGATCAGAATGTAACATGCTGGTCTCTGAAGCCAGTCACAAATACTCAGACATTATTGCACAAGGGTTTCCAATCACACTGTTATTGATTCCCTCTCATATCGGCCTCCGTGAGCATGACAAAGCTAATGCTTCAACCAAACTTGCACTTAGTAACGGTGATGTTGAAAACAGCATTGGGTTGTCAATCAGAAGCCTTAAAACTGCAATCAAAAAGGAACTGACCTCTTTAAGGCATGAAGACGAGTTCCGATAAGCATAAGTAGAAAAATTCTCCATCACAGTGAAATGTGTACAGTAAAACATGATGTTTAACTGCTACACTAATGCTAGGCTATAGGTACTACTGGCGCTCTGGCCTATCTGGAGGTCAAAGTTCACACCCATCACATCCACGGTAGGTACCATCGTGTTCAAGCTGATTAAAATGATTTTACAGTACCATCGACAATCAACGTACAATAAGCTGAGTTACCTGGAAGTAAAACAAATTAAGCTTCGTCACAAATTTCTGTGAACTGTGGTGTCAGAGGAAGACACAGTCTCCATCACAAATAGACAAATGCCGGTGTGCCTATAGTATGTAACAAAAGGCTTCAGGGTATAAGTACAGAACCTGACATACTGCGGGAAGTGTGTGACGGTGAACAAGAGTGGCGTGAGGGTGTGTGTTAGGCTTCCGGCTCTACATTCATTACCAGGGGAAGCCGCACCTCAACCAAGAGATCCTCCACAGCGATGGCTGCCATACTTGATATAGAGCACAGCATGACTGATACACGTCACCTTCCACCCCCCCCCCCTACCCTCATATACACGGATACTCGTAGCCTTAATCACAAAGCTTAAGATGGAGAGAGTTTTATGCTTAATGACGTTACCATACAGAGAAATACTACGGAAATCTGATATTAAAAAATACGATAAAATCCCACTAAATTTTACCCATGGGCATTACGTTGCGATCTTTTAGAAGGGAGGTACGGTTCCTGGGTATGAAGGCCAGGTCTCTGATTAAGATCCTTAAGTCAAGCCAAAGTCCTGGCTCACACTGCCAAAGGGTCGTCCCGCAATACTCAATAGTAGTACCGCAATGCTCAAACGTCGTACAGCATTGATCAACTGGATTATGTATACAATATTTTAAAGATTTTCCCATATACCAACGAGTGTGGGGAGGTTGTAACCGAGAGCCACATATCACGATAGCAGAGACGGCAGTGACGCCTCAACCAACACGAGTTCAAATCAACCAATCAGGCGGCAGCGGACACCATCAACCTGCTCGAGTTTCGCTTATCACTGAACTGCTACAAGAAAACATCCCTTCAAGTCTATTGCCAGTTCAAATACACTCAATATTTTCTTTGGAAAAATATCGTAATCGTATGTAACACCGATGAAATTAATTTACACATAATTCTCAATTTCATTGAAATTACAAGACTTTGGATAAATATCGTAATCATATGTAACATGGATGAAACTAACATACACATAATTCTCAATTTTACTGAAATTACAAGACTAAAATCTACGAGGCGTCCAGTTAACCACAAACTGTTAACCTCACCAGTGCCATGCCACCACTCATGGGATGTTCTGTAGTGATCAAACTGTCAATATAATCTAATTCATATGAGACCTCATTCAGTCGTGTCAGTTATCGTATGTAATTCTTCGACATTTCCAAGTGACAGCCATGAGTTCTTGTCCTTCACTGTACCCACTCAGTGAGATAGTTAACAACCAGGGACCATAAAGATTATTATGATACTGAAATTTCCTGAGAAGACTCTCCAAATACATTCACCCTCTTAAGAGAACACCAAGGGTATGATGACCCCTGAGGGTGGTGGCCTGGCCTCTGAACTCGAGAGGCTAGGCTATACCACAGGGTCGTAAGGCAGCTCTGTACGGAATCACCCTTCAGAATCTGGTCAATGGTTGAGTCGTCACACAGCAACGCTCCTGGGGTCAAGAAAAAGCCTGAAGAGAGCTGTAGTTCCTTTTCGGAAGAATAACATCACTGCATTAGAAAAGACAGCATCTGACACCGAACAACAGATTCTGTTGTAAGTGTGATCACGAAGGCGGTAATTAAGATCACATACGATAATCTACCTCTAACAAGCATCTCGTACATCTCCTTCCTGGTAAGCACACTTTGGTGATAACCCTACTACACAGGGTTCAAACACTGAGTCATGAGACTTTAGTTGTAAGTCTGCTCAAAAAAATATAGGCACAACTTGCAGTTATATATATATATATATATATATATATATATATATATATATATATATATACTTTTTATTTATTATACTTATTCGCTGTCTCCCGCGTTAGCGAGGTATCGCAAGGAAACAGACGAAAGAATGGCCCAACCCAACCACATACACATCCATATACAAACGCCCACGCACGCACTTATACATATCTATAAATTTCAACGTATACATACATATACATACACAGACATATACATATATACAAATGTACACACTCATACTTGCTGCCCCCAACCATTACCATCGTCTCCCCGCCACACATGAAACGGCACCCCCTCCCCCCGCGCACCCGCGAGGTAGCGCCAGGAAAAGACAACAAAGGCCACATTCGTTTACAATCAGTCTCTAGCTGTCATGTGTAATGCACCGAAACCACAGCTCCCTTTTC
Source organism: Panulirus ornatus (assembly GCF_036320965.1). NCBI lineage: Eukaryota > Metazoa > Arthropoda > Malacostraca > Decapoda > Palinuridae > Panulirus > Panulirus ornatus. Next base: position 16,158,232 of record NC_092240.1, on the reverse strand, counting down.
ACATCCAGGCCCCACAAAACTTTCCATGGTTTACCCCAGACGCTTCACATGCCCTGGTTTAATCCATCCCACGTATTCCCTGCGTGTCGTAGAAGGCGACTAAAAGGGAAGGGAGCGGGGGGCTGGAAATCCTCCCCTCTCATTTTTTTTTTTTAATTTTCCAAAAGAAGGAACAGAGAAGGGGGCCACGTGGAGATGTTCCCTCAGGGGCCCAGTCCTCTGTTCTTGACGCTACCTCGCTAATGCGGGAAATGGCGAATAGTATGAAAGAAAAGAAAGATATATATATATATATATATATATATATATATATATATATATATATATATATATATATATATATTGCAGTAGGTCACAGTGGTGTGTGTGATCTAGTATCCGCTGATAACCACGAGGAAAATGAAACACGATAAGTCCCCAAGTGCACTTTCGAGTAATGATCACATCATGGTTTTTTTTTTTTTTTATCACTACGAGTCATAGCTTTGTCCACAATGATTTCCATATTCTTCCCTGATGATCAACATTTACCTCACAGTAACATAGACAGAGGCCAGCAGCAATGACAAATCACCAGCATAGACCTAAATACTTGTGGCATTCGTGTTGTCTAACTCTGCATCACCAGAATGTTTCAGCGAGTGGGTCTGGTGGGTGGGACTCAGCATAGCTCCCTGCTGCAATCACAAGGGGAAAACACATAAACTGGATATCATTCCAATTAACAACAACTTACTGATGCGACATGAGACAAATAAGTACACAGGAACAGTTAGGCAAATATGTTTCATCAATTTCATGTATACTTCTTTCCTGAACCTGACCGAAAGCCTTGTTTCTTGGGCCAGAATCCTGCAGTGGGACAAAGTATGAGCAGACTTCCATCCTCTGAAAACCTCTGCAAATATGGTATATTTTTATCATTTCTTCATCAGAATGCTAAATCTGACTACCAAGTACAGGGGTGGAAAATATGCCTTGAGAGGAAATGAAACCAATAGAAAAAAATTATGATGTTGGAAACCTACACTGTGCTAAAGGACTGTAGAAAAAAAAAAACCAGGTAGATACACAAAGAGTTTATGAGTACTGTCCAAGATGTGAAAGATTCAGTGTCTTGTGATCTGTTGGAGCTACGTAGTTCAGAGGGAAGCAGTCCTCTCCAGCGGACGCACTACGCAAGGCCCTACGCCCCTCCGGCATTGAGTAAGCTCTCCAGACTTCGTTATCCAAGATAACCGTACCAGATACATCCACTGAGGTTCTTCAGAATAACGCGCACGAGTCGGTCGGTGAGGTGAGTTCTCTCCGACCCTACGCATCAAACAAATTGACTCAAGTAATTCCTGAAGACCACCGCTCGCTCTCCTTGTAACAACACACACACACACACACACACACTGATCGCTACACACCTCAACCTTCCTGACCCGCATCAAATAAGACTGGCAAACAATGGGTTCTTGTTAACTGTAATTAATTTCGTGTCTCATAAAAGTGATTCTAATTATTCCCATCATTTTTCTATTCTAATCACTTGATATATCGGCGATATTTTTCAAACCCCCTTCCAAATTACTCCAAATTGCTCTTATAATTATGCTGCATTACTCTCATGTGTTACCTACTCTCCACCTATGTTTAACGCGGGCGAGTCCCAAGCCTAGCGCAGCGGGGTATGGCGGACGGGTGCGCTGCGTCCTGTGAGCCATTCTTGGTTGCGTCCTCCAGGCCGGATGCCGTCGTCCGGTACAAAAAGCCACCACCATCTGAACCTCCACAACTTACACCGTCCCTCCCTGTCACTTGAAAACGATCGAACCTTAAAATTCAGCAGCGCTGACTTCACAAGCTACGCCTTATCGAACCACTTAAATAATAATAATAATATAATAATAATAATAATAATAATAATAATAATAGTAATAATGAATAAACAAATAATAATATAATAAAATGAAGATAAAAAGATCGTTTCACCTCGATTTCAAAACCAGCACAGACAATCGCAAACTTGTGATGCTGAGACGCCATCGAGTGGTGGCCTGTGACCCAAGCAGGTCCATGGCCCAGTAGGACTCCAGGCTTGGTCCAGTAGTGGCTGAGGGGTAGTCTTCCAGGCAGGGTCCAGCGGGTGGTCCATGGGGGAGGCTTCCTGGAAGGGTCCAGCGGGTGGTCTGCGGGGTAGGCTTCTAGGGAGGGTCCGTACAGCCACGTCACCAGCAACCTTGGGGTACGCGTCCCATGTGGCCTGACCTCCACATTATGATGCTTCCAAGGGCACCACAGGTTATATGGCCCCGATGTGGGATCAGTAGCCCCAGTATGTGGGATCAGTAGATCCAGTATGTGGGTTCACTAGTCCAGGTGCGTTGAGTAAATGGTCGTGGAATGTGGGTTCAGTGGTCCTAATATGTTGGTTCTCTAGCCCTAGTATGTGGGTTCAACAGCTTCGGCATGTGGGTTCAGTAGTGTGGGTACGTGGGTTCAATGGTCCCGGTATGCAGGTTCAGTAGACGAAGAATGTGGGTTCAGTAGCCCCGGTAAGCGGTTTCAGTAGCCATGGTATGTGGGTTTAGTAGCCATGGTATGTGGGTTTAGTAGCATGGTATGTTGATTAGTAGCACCGGTATGTGGGTTCAGCAGCTCTGGTATGTGGGTTCAGTAGCTTTGGTATGTGGGTTCAGTAGCACCAGTATGTGGGTTCAGTAGTTCTGGTGTGAGGGTTCAGTAGCTCTGGTATGTGGGTTCAGTAGCACCAGTATGTGGGTTCAGTAGTTCTGGTGCGAGGGTTCAGTAGCCCCAGTACATGGGTTCAGTAGCTCTGGTATGTGGGTTCAGTAGCCCTCTTATGTGGGTTCAGTGGCCCTGGTATGTGGGTTCTGTAGCCGTTATGTGGCTTCAGTAGCCTTGATATGCAGGTTCAGTAGCCTCTATGGATATCCTCTCTCACTGTTTAGGTGACTCATCTCTATCACCTAGGCCGGTCTAGGACCAAGCCACAATGTTCTTTCGAACAATCAGTCTATTCTAGGTCGCAGACCGAAGGCACCTAATACTCGCTGCAGCCTAACCGTTTAGCTACATTTAAAAGGTGTTTTTCCTGTGGGTTCAGGTGAGGTAACATGTTACAACAGCTTCTGGTACCGCGTGTTTACACAATTTTCTCCCTTACTGTGCTTACGGCATCGCTGCATTTCAACTGGCGTTATTTTATACAGTCTTCTCCACGCCCTTCGCTACAGCAAGGCGTAATCTCTCTCAAGTTCAGTCTGGGAAAACAGACACTATCGAAACTTACCCACCTGGTTTCTAAACACCTAGTTCCGGTAAGCACATTCATTCCGACTTTCGACAGAGTGAGTCAGTAAGGCCTGAGGACATTCCTCACACATCTGCCAACTCAGCAATTCTCTTCACTTGAACGGTTCCAATCTGGGTGGAGAGTACGAGCGCTGTGAAAAAAGTGTGATCACTGGTTGTGTTCCTTCCTCCTACAGGATCTGGTAACTGCTTAAAAAAAACAAAATACTGCAGTTCTTACACCACTCGTAAAGTGTACCAATAAACAAGTTAAGGCTATAACCCCACATCTTTAACGTCCTAGTAAATAAAGTATAATTCAATTCTAACCGAATATATATATATATATATATATATATATATATATATATATATATATATATATATATATATATATATATATATATATATATATCCAAGGCTATCATAGGCTTGTGTGAGAACTATATATATACATACATACATATATATATATATAAATATATATATATATATATATATATATATATATATATATATATATATATATATATATATATATATATATATATATATATCCAAGGTTATCATAGGCTTGTGTGAGAACTAATCAGTCTGGTCAATGTTTACCTCATCTCCCGTTTAACAAGTTGTGCGCTGTCAAGGCAGACCGGGTGTGCAACTACGTTCACACGATCAAGAATGAGTAACAGCGTTGTGTTTAGCATCTCCAAGTGTGTGTGTGTGTGTGTGTGTGTGTGTGTGTGTGTGTTCAGAAAGTTTGGCAACCACCGTTCTTGCTTTAGAGCTGTCACCTCAGACCTTGCAAGATGCCCCATGGTGAACAATAGGGTTAAGATCTTTGTTAAAAGGATTGAATTGTACATCCAACACATAAAATAGTTAACCAAATCCTTACCTGTACACTCCATCATGATATCTTCAAGTTTCACCGCAGGAAACTTCACAATGTATCGATCTCTATGATATAACACGTCACATTTTCTTTAAACACTTCAATCCGTTTTCTAGTCTCTCGCACATGTCTCGCCGTAAAACAATTTTGCATCAGCATGCTTCTGGCTGATCGCCACAGATCACATGGTCCACGTTTGTCCCGGAGTCGAGCAACCCGTGCCCAGCAGCGCGCCACAACCCTCCCCGGCCACAACGTTACGACTTTCACGCACGCATGTCCAGAGCCGTTTGACGAGCGCGGGAAGGCCAAGTTCCGGCGCGACCTCTCAGATGGCGCGCGTGAGCCACAACAAACCAACCCCTCCACAAACCTCTACCCACCAGCCTGCTGTGTAGGCTTTCCGAGCAAAATGATGAACAAAATATATACAAACAGACACTCCTATACAAAGGCTGAGTATGCTTTTAGTTGATGGAAGTGACTAAATAGTCACGGCGATTACCCAAGTCCTTTCCAGTTCGCGGAACTGGCGCGTCTGGCAGCAGTGAATCTGTGTCGACTCACACCACTACATTCACGACGGAAGGGAAACACCTCACGACATAGAGACGACAAAAGCTCAAGACTTGTTAAAACCAGATCCTACTCGCGCGCGGTTTAAAAAGCAGGAAAAGAAAGAAAAAATTGGTAGCCACCCCGCGCGTCGGGGAGTGTTATTATGGGAGGTTCGTGAGCGTCGGACGTCGTACAGGTGCGGCGGTGGCTCAAGGATTTACATAGATAATGAAGATCACGTCGTGCGGAGGATGGCACGCTCACCCCAGCAGCCGTGTCCTGCCTCCCGGACCTACCAAGTGGCACCTGTCCCGCCTGACTGATGATCCCGTACAACGGATCCCCCACCCCCCAACCCCCACAAACCTATCGGTAAACATCGCTGGAACACGAGAACTAACGGAACGATACAGGCAGAAAGTGAAGTATGCGTCTGGCGCTTCGTTGTCCCTTGAAACATTTCAAAATTTGGGAGGAGTGTGCGCGCTGGGTCCGTTAAGGACTGGTTTGTTCCAGCTTCAGGAAATTCCCGCAGAAAATTACGTTGATGCCCTCACTAAACCACATATATAAACTTAAAGCATTTTAAATATCTCAGAAATTACTGTAGTACGAAAGTGCAAAGAAATAGGTTAATAATAATAGAAATATTTTAGCCCACGATTTTTTCCCCCCATTAGCATCACTTTTTTTTTCCGCGCACCGGAATCTTTTTATGCAATATTTGGTGAGTCGCAAGAGATGGGAAACTTGCATGATATAACGAACATGACGTAAGGCATAATTCATACTTTTTTCAATGAAAAACACGTAGCAAGGGCACCCACCGCTGGCCAAACGAAGGTCAAATCTAGACAAATTTAAGATTTTTCGCCTATTCTTCAAGTGATGAAAGATCTACGTTTTAAAAGATGACATTGCAGAAATCGGAAGAGGAAAGGTAACGAGTTCTACAGTCTATCTATTACAGGAGAGCACACACTGAATCGACAGGTCTTAAGAGGTACCAACGTGAGGCGTCGTGGCCTTTCAAGTGGTGCGTGACCTTGCCTGAGGTACGCAAGCAATCAACTCTAGAGACCAGAAACCTAAGTAATATCTGTAAAAAAGAGAGAGAAAAACAACACGCCGGTGGAAAGATAAAAAAAAAAAAGTTTCAAGCAGAATAGTGAGAGAAGGAGAGTTGATACAGCAAACTGCTTTGATGAAAGTCTATTGAGGAGAAAGGCAGAAAGGTCCCCAAAGATGTGTGTGTTGGGCTCCGATCCGAGACGGACGGACTAGTGGGCAGCTCGAGTCGACACTCTCACGAATAACAACACACTGGCAGTGTGAACACTGTTCAGTCCTTTGGTGGCAGACCCCAGCCTTAAAGTGATGTGGAGCTTGAAATTCCCTGTCTTCCAGTATGTACACAGACGAACGAACGAGTCAGCTGGACGGGTTTAAATGTACACTTCAAATAATTACGTAAGTGTGTTCTGTCATGCATGAAGTTCAAATGGTGTACACGGGACAATGATATGTTAGTCCACCATGTTTCTACTTCCCTCCTTCTCTTGCTCCATCACCATTACCAACCTTCTGAGTCATCATGACACTAATGCCTGCTTCTTGTGCCTCCATCAATCGAATGCCTCTCTCTGGTATCTCCATCACTCTACTGCCTCTCTCTTGTATCGACAGCCTTCTAATGCCCCTGTGTTGTGTCTCCATCACTCTAATACCTTCCACTTGTAGCTCCATCCTGGTAATGTTCTTGTCTTGTCTCCATCACCCTAATGCCTCTCTCTCGCATCTCCATCACCTTGTTGCTTCCCTCTTGTATCTCCATCACCGTAATGACTCTCTCTTGCATCTCCATCACTCTAATGCTTTCCTCTTTTATCTCCATCCCACTAGCCCCATGACTGTCCATCACACTTGCCGCCCATACCTCCAGTGATCGTCCATCAACCCTAAAATATGCCCTTTCTGTGTCACCGTCTTTTGACACCCATGAGGTTGTGTATCGCTACCCTCCCTAGAGAAGTTCGCCACTCCCTTAACAGCAGCAGTGACGACTCAAGATGGCACACGTAATCTTCATACACTTTACATCATTTCTGCTCGGCGTCTACAATCGCCTGTCTGACGCGACCCAGGTGACCTCAGCTACTGGAAGGCGTGGAGATGAAGGCGGTGGTACAGGTAATGACGATGGCAGTACAGGTGGTGAGGATGGCAGTGCAGGCGGTGAAGATGGGAATACAGGTGGTGACGATGGCAGGGTAGGTGGTGAAGATGGGAATACAGGTGGTGGCGATGGCAGTGTAGGTGGTGAAGATGGAGATACAGCTGGTGACGATGGCAGTGTAGGTGGTGAAGATGGGAATACAGGTGGTGGTGATGGCAGCCTTCACCTCTACTGATTCAAAGCAGATCCACTTAGACCTTACGTGGGTTACGAGGAGGGTGAAGGGGTTGGTGGGGGAGGAATGTCCCCCATCTTGAGGGCGAGTGATAGGCCCGCGATCAGTGAGACTTTGTGGCTGCGGCTGCAGATGGTAGGCCTCCGTATCCACCCGTACATCCCTCCCTGCTGGTGAAGGACACACACACTGGCTTTCTAATCCGGGTCGAACTCGGACTTCGGTCGGGAGGGAAAAACTTTGATCAAGATCCCCAATTTCCTGCATGAGCCGGTACGGGATGGAGACACAGCCTCGGACTCCGGCCGTCCTGTACATTGTACGGGACGAAACCCGCACAGAAATTCGACGCAGACATCTGTCACTCTCGTCTGAGGAGCAACAATATGAAGACGATCATTTCCAATCGGGAACACTTCAGTATACGCTTGTGTTTCCGGTAATCGGTGCGGTCGGTAAAATACGGCGGTTGTCAAGAGAGAGAGAGAGAGAGAGAGAGAGAGAGAGAGAGAGAGAGAGAGAGAGAGAGAGAGAGAGAGAGAGAGAGAGAGAGATGCCGACGTACATAAGGGCGGATGGACGTGAGGAAAGGGCGAGTATGTACGAGGGCGAGTGTGAGGGAGTGACGACAGCAGAGGCAGCGGTACACAGAGACCACACCCGCCACACCCAAGGTCTCTTACACAACAGTGATACACATCACACCTACACCCCCTCTGTACCCTCACTTGTCCAGGGGATTCCCCCCCATCACCAAGCTGACCTTACACTTAATATATTTACACCTTTTATTGACAACACAGCCCGAGTACACCCAGAAGTTACACTTACACCCATCCAGTTCCTCTACCAAGCTACGTTGTTGATCCGCTGTTTCATCAGGCTGTTGGAGGCCGTGAACCGTAGACCTAAGATAACACCAAATCCTAAACTCAATACTGTGCCTAAATTTAACAAGCTTAAAAAAAAAAATATTTCATTTACGTTGTCTATATAATAAAACCCTTCTACTACCAAACACTCTAGTTTCAGGGGTTGCATCTTACTAATGTCTCCAAGGCACCACTAAACACACCCTAAAAAGCTGGGTTTGGCTTCTTGATGCCCCATCATTGCCACCAATACCACCAGAGCCGCCGCACCACTACCACTAGATCTGCCCCCCTTACACTGGTGTTCGTAACACTCACCTTTCTACAGCCATCACCGTCCGGGAGGGTAATTTCACTGTGACTCCCACGGCTCGTCCTTTGGCCGAGCTATAGATCTCTGATGGTAAAAATACCATCTCAGGCAATGATAGCCAAAGACAAGATAAACACCAGACTAGGTAGTAGGCCACGGCTTATGTGGTGGCAGTGGTAGTGGTGAGGCCTTGAAACACCAAACCTACCAAGCAAGGTGCTAGGTTGCGTCTTAAGAGACGTGGGTATGATAGAACCCCACGCCCGAACGTTTTGGTAGCAATGAAGCTTTAAGGACTCAATCTAAATATAAGTTGTTTGTCCAAGAAGATCTGTTAGGGTAAGGTAGAGAAGCTGAGTCTAAGGTGTAGTGGTAGAGATGTAGGCATCCAGCCCGCGCACAGCCCCCAACAGCCTGTCTTGGACCAATTTTGGGGGAGGGGGAATTAAAGGCCTACGAAAGTATCTTTAAGGTAAATTAATATACAGCACAGTCCCAGACCGAACTGTAGGGGTAGAAGGCCTTCGAAACCAAAGTAAGATATGCATTATATAAGGTAAGGTTATGTCCCAGACGAAGATGTGGGGGTAGAAAATCCCCAACCATCATTCGGGTATGGGAAAAGTAACGTAAGTCCCACACCGAGCTGTGCGAGTAGAAGACTTCCAAAAAACCATCATTAAGGGATTGTAATTATCGGACTTACACGAGCCATGGGCCTCTACAGCTCTACATAACTCGTCGCCTAACTAGATGTGCAAGTTATTCTCGTTCATCTGATCATACGAAACACTTCAAAAAATCAGTTCTTATCACTTGTTCTTTTTCAACAGGAAAGGCCGAACTTTACATCATGATCCAAAAGTCAACTACAAAGTATACTTCCAGTATAAACTACGAAATAAATTTCTAATGTAAACTACAAATCGTATATATTTCCAATGAATGAAACAAATTATATTTCAAGGACAAAATACATATTATATCTCTAAAGCAACGAGAGAAGTTATATTCCAATGGTAAACTCAAGGCTAAAATGGTGGTCTTCGAGTGAACATAAAACATACCACAGGACCAGTTTATATCGCACGGCAGGAGCATAGGAACCCGAAGTAAATTGGTACAACTTTCAGGAATATTACAAATGTGTGAGTGTGTGTGTGTGTGTGTGTGTGTGTGTGTGTGTGTGTGTTACTATAGACACACGAACGCGTTCCGGCAAGCGTCCGGTAAAAAGAAATCATATATATATTTTGAATTTAATAAAGCTGCAAGCCAACCGCAAACCAAGTCAAAAGAAGACTCATCCGTTTGCTGAAAAAATAAAAATCCTATAAATTGGAGTTGAGGTATGAAAATACTGGTTTATCTCCATCGCCGGTGACGGGATACGTGATACGACATCGCCTGGCAAATTTAATAAGCAGTTTTGGCCAGGGTATCCCGCGCTCACCAACCTTACTTCCTAAGTTATACGGCATAATGTGATGCCTCCAGTTGTGTGAGGGATCAGAGATATCTGCTGGTGACGAGAGTCGATCATGATTAATACCAGGGGTCCTTGTCCTGCCTCCCACACACACACACCCACACTACCGCTTGGGACAGGGTAGACCGAGTATCTTCCTACCTAGGAAGAGGCTTTGCCATTAATCCTGCTGGCTACCGCATAGCCTTCATGTACACTGCAAGTCCTCTATCGTCACAAGATATGTCAATCTTTTCTGTCGAGTACTCATATATATATATATATATATATATATATATATATATATATATATATATATATATATATTGCTAGATATTTCATGGGATTTTATCCTTCGTTAAAACTCTTATTTCTTCCTAGTGAAGTTTTTGCGAGTCAAAAACGTTTTCTTTGATCTCAGTCTGATTCTTGCCATGCAAGACTTTATCACTCATCCTTCCTCTCTTTTTTCTAGAAAGATAAACTTCTTTTTAACGTTTCCTTATAGCTCATTATTACCATTCCTAAGATTTGAGTTGTATAGTGTGATTTTCTTTTCACTTCTTCCTGTTTTGCTGTTTTGATGATGGTCATACAACAAATTCGGTTTCAAGATTGATTTATATGTATATACTCATCATCTTCATACCAGTTCTCTCTCTCTCTCTCTCTCTCTCTCTCTCTCTCTCTCTCTCTCTCTCTCTCTCTCTCTCTCTCTCTCTCTCTCTCTCTCTCTCTCTCCATTTGTTACTTGACTCGCCATATACCACCATCATAACTTACCCCATGAAAACACTACCATCCATTCCCCAGGACCTCAAACCATACCCTACCCCATTACAACATCACTATACACTACCCCATCACACCATACCAGTAGCATATCATATAACTAGTAACCCACAACACTCAAAGAACCGCTACAACAGCCAGGGAGACCATTACAGCAACCAGAACCGCTACAACACCCAAGAGAACCGCTACAACACCTAGGAGAACCGCTACAACACCAAGAGAAGAGCTAGAACACTCAAGAAAACCACCACAACACTCAGGAAAACCGATACATCACCCAAATAAACCACTACAAGAACAACAACAACACCCACCACGAGAACCACTACAACGCTCTGGAGAACTACAACAACACCCACCAGAACCACCACAACACTCAGGAGAACCACTACAAAAATCAAGGAAACCGATACAACACAGGAAAACCGCTACAGCACCTACGAGAACGACTACAACACCCGGGAGAACCGCTAAAACACCCAGGAGAACCACATACACACGTCAAACAAAGATGTGACTCTCCAATAAACTGTTCTCATGTAAGGTGTGCAAACATCGTTGGGGAACAATTTTCTTGTTGACCGCTAAATATCTTTATTGAGTGTTGCCGGACAACTAATATAAAGATATTCAAGCGACTTAAGGGAAGACCCTGGAGGGGGTGGGGAGGTTCGTGGGGTGTGGGGGGGTGGTGGGTACCATCATGCGGGCCAAGCAGACCACAGGAGGGTGAGCGCGGGAAGGTCGGTCGGCCGGCCGGGGGAAGAGCAACCAGCTCGACCGTTGAGGAAGTGGGTGTCCGGCGGATGGTGGGGCCTTCAGAGAGAGAGAGAGAGAGAGAGAGAGAGAGAGAGATGCCGACGTACATAAGGGCGGATGGACGTGAGGAAAGGGCGAGTATGTACGAGGGCGAGTGTGAGGAGTGACGACAGCAGAGGCAGCGGTACACAGAGACCACACCCGCCACACCCAAGGTCTCTTACACAACAGTGATACACATCACACCTACACCCCCTCTGTACCCTCACTTGTCCAGGGGATTCCCCCCCATCACCAAGCTGACCTTACACTTAATATATTTACACCTTTTATTGACAACACAGCCCGAGTGCACCCAGAAGTTACACTTACACCCATCCGGTTCCTCTACCAAGCTACGTTGTTGATCCGCTGTTTCATCAGGCTGTTGGAGGCCGTGAACCGTAGACCTAAGATAACACCAAATCCTAAACTCAATACTGTGCCTAAATTTAACAAGCTTAAAAAAAAAAATATTTCATTTACGTTGTCTATATAATAAAACCCTCCTACTACCAAACACTCTAGTTTCAGGGGTTGCATCTTACTAATGTCTTCAAGGCACCACTAAACACACCCTAAAAAGCTGGGTTTGGCTTCTTGATGCCCCATCATTGCCACCAATACCACCAGAGCCGCCGCACCACTACCACTAGATCTGCCCCCCTTACACTGGGGTTCGTAACACTCACCTTTCTACAGCCATCACCGTCCGGGAGGGTAATTTCACTGTGACTCCCACGGCTCGTCCTTTGGCCGAGCTATAGATCTCTGATGGTAAAAATACCATCTCAGGCAATGATAGCCAAAGACAAGATAAACACCAGACTAGGTAGTAGGCCACGGCTTATGTGACGGCAGTGGTAGTGGTGAGGCCTTGAAACACCAAACCTACCAAGCAAGGTGCTAGGTTGCGTCTTAAGAGACGTGGGTATGATAGAACCCAACACCCGAACGTTTTGGTAGCAATGAAGCTTTAAGGACTCAATCTAAATATAGGTTGTTTGTCCAAGAAGATCTGTTAGGGTAAGGTAGAGAGGCTGAGTCGAGGATGTAGTGGTAGAGATGTAGGCATCCAGCCCGCGCACAGCCCCCAACAGCCTGTCTTGGACCAATTTTGGGGGAGGGGGAATTAAAGGCCTACGAAAGTATCTTTAAGGTATATATACAGCACAGTCCCAGACCGAACTGTAGGGGTAGAAGGCCTTCGAAACCAAAGTAAGATATGCATTATATAAGGTAAGGTTATGTCCCAGACGAAGATGTGGGGGTAGAAAATCCCCAACCATCATTCGGGTATGGGAAAAGTAACGTAAGTCCCACACCGAGCTGTGCGAGTAGAAGACTTCCAAAAAACCATCATTAAGGGATTGTAATTATCGGACTCACACAAGCCATGGGCCTCTACAGCTCTACATAACTCGTCGCCTAACTAGATGTGCAAGTTATTCTCGTTCATCTGATCACACGAAACACTTCAAAAAATCAGTTCTTATCAGTTGTTCTTTTTCAACAGGAAAGGTCGAACTTTAAATCATGATCCCAAAGTCAACTACAAAGTATACTTCCAGTATAAACTACGAAATAAATTTCTAATGTAAACGCAAATCGTATATATTTCCAATGAATGAAACAAATTACATTTCAAGGACAAAATACATATCTCTAAAGTAACGAGAGAAGTTATATTCCTATGGTAAACTCAAGGCTAAAGTGGTGGTCTTCGAGTGAACATAAAACATACCACAGGACCAGTTTATATCGCACGGCAGGAACATAGGAACCCGAAGTAAATTGGTACAACTTTCAGGAATATTACAAGTTAGTGTGTGTGTGTGTGTGTGTGTGTGTGTGTGTGTGTGTGTGTGTCTACCGTGACCATAGCACATCCCTCAATTTCCACAGAAATTCCTATTAATATTTAAGCAATCAGAATACAAGACTTCTTCCACTCGCTACTTCAACATATCGCAATTACCCTCCCGACCACAGCGCGATTCTTATAAGTGAGGAATAACCCAACTAAATTTCATAAACAAAAATACTGAGTTGAATATGAAAATATAATTACTATAGACACACGAACGCGTTCCGGCAAGCGTCCGGTAAAAAGAAATCATATATATATTTTGAATTTAATAAAGCTGCAAGCCAACCGCAAACCAAGTCAAAAGAAGACTCATCCGTTTGCTGAAAAAATAAAAATCCTATAAATTGGAGTTGAGGTATGAAAATACTGGTTTATCTCCATCGCCGGTGACGGGATACGTGATACGACATCGCCTTGCAAATTTAATAAGCAGTTTTGGCCAGGGTATCCCGCGCTCACAAACCTTACTTCCTAAGTTATACGGCATAATGTGATGCCTCCAGTTGTGTGAGGGATCAGAGATACCTGCTGGTGACGAGAGTCGATCATGATTAATACCAGGGGTCCTTGTCCTGCCTCCCACACACACACACCCACACTACCGCTTGGGACAGGGTAGACCGAGTATCTTCCTACCTAGGAAGAGGCTTTGCCATTAATCCTGCTGGCTACCGCATAGCCTTCATGTACACTGCAAGTCCTCTAGCGTCACAAGATATGTCAATCTTTTCTGTCGAGTACTCATATATATATATATATATATATATATATATATATATATATATATATATATATATATATATATATTGCTAGATATTTCATGGGATTTTATCCTTCGTTAAAACTCTTATTTCTTCCTAGTGAAGTTTTTGCGAGTCAAACACGTTTTCTTTGATCTCAGTCTGATTCTTGCCATGCAAGACTTTATCACTCATCCTTCCTCTCTTTTTTCTAGAAAGATAAACTTCTTTTTAACGTTTCCTTATAGCTCATTATTACCATTCCTAAGATTTGAGTTGTATAGTGTGATTTTCTTTTCACTTCTTCCTGTTTTGAAGATGGTCATACAACACATTCGGTTTCAAGATTGATTTATATGTATATACTCATCATCTTCATACCAGTTCTCTCTCTCTCTCTCTCTCTCTCTCTCTCTCTCTCTCTCTCTCTCTCTCTCTCTCTCTCTCTCTCTCTCTCTCTCTCTCCATTTGTTACTTGACTCGCCATATACCACCATCATAACTTACCCCATGAAAACACTACCATCCATTCCCCAGGACCTCAAACCATACCCTACCCCATTACAACATCACTATACACTACCCCATCACACCATACCAGTAGCATATCATATAACTAGTAACCCACAACACTCAAAGAACCGCTACAACAGCCAGGGAGACCATTACAGCAACCAGAACCGCTACAACACCCAAGAGAACCGCTACAACACCCAGGAGAACCGCTACAACACCAAGAGAAGAGCTAGAACACTCAAGAAAACCACCACAACACTCAGGAAAACCGATACATCACCCAAATAAACCACTACAAGAACAACAACAACACCCACCACGAGAACCACTACAACGCTCTGGAGAACTACGACAACACCCACCAGAACCACCACAACACTCAGGAGAACCACTACAAAAATCAAGGAAACCGATACAACACAGGAAAACCGCTACAGCACCTACGAGAACGACTACAACACCCGGGAGAACCGCTAAAACACCCAGGAGAACCACATACACACGTCAAACAAAGATGTGACTCTCCAATAAACTGTTCTCATGTAAGGTGTGCAAACATCGTTGGGGAACAATTTTCTTGTTGACCGCTAAATATCTTTATTGAGTGTTGCCGGACAACTAATATAAAGATATTCAAGCGACTTAAGGGAAGACCCTGGAGGGGGTGGGGAGGTTCGTGGGGTGAGGGGAGGGTGGTGGGTACCATCATGCGGGCCAAGCAGACCACAGGAGGGTGAGCGCGGGAAGGTCGGTCGGCCGGCCGGCGGAAGAGCAACCAGCTCGACCGTTGAGGAAGTGGGTGTCCGGCGGATGGTGGGGCGCTTCAGAGAGAGAGAGAGAGAGAGTGGGAGAGGGAGAGAGAGCGGGTGGGTCTCGGCCAACGACCATTATGTCCAGTGTGGCACTTCCCGGTAGTGGCCTCCCTTAGGCCGGGAAGTGCCAATTGTTGTCCCCCCCCTCCCTCTCTCTCTCTCTCTCTCTCTCTCTCTCTCTCTCTCTCTCTCTGCCTCACTCGTTCCACTTGCCTCATCTACCTACCTACCTATCTACCAATCCCTTCCTTACTCACAGCGTTTGCCTCATTTACTCCTACCTTACACTGTTTACCTCATCTCCCTACCCACCATCCTTGCCGAGCTGCCTGCCTACCTATCCACCCTTGCCTCACTCACACCACCTGCCTCACCTAACCATACCTCACACTGATAACCTCACTATCCTAGCCCAGCTTCATTCACAGTTTGCCTCGTCCATCCCTACCTCACTCACATCGCTTGCTTCACCCAACCTGCTTCACTCACGCCACTTGACACATCTTCCTCTGACTCACTCACACCGCTTGCCTCACCTATCCTCGCCTCAGTCAGATCGTGTGCCTCATTCCCATCACTTGCCTCATCTACCCCTATCTCACACCGCTTGCCTTACTCAACTACACTTGCCTCACCCTATCACCGTCTAACTTACACTGTTTGCCTCATCGAACCTTGCCTTATTTATCCGGCTCGCTTCACCTATACCTGCTTCCCTCACATGACTTGCCTCACCTTTCCGTGCCTCACTCAAACGGCTTGCCTCACCTACCCCTGCCTCACTCATACGGTTTGTCTCACCTACCCATCCCTGCTTCGCAAAACATGTTTCACCGATTCTCCCTCTCCTCACTTGCCTCACACCTCGTGATCTGCCCAATCCCACATCAAAACTAACCATCTCAGCTGGCTATGAAACCTGAACGACACACACAAATCCAACGACTTTAAATGTCGAGAACGAAAAACTGATTCACGTAAGAGTCTGTCAGTAGCCACCACCAGGAGTACACAATGCATAAATATTCAAAGAAAGCTAAACCTGCAGTGAACAAGGTGTTCTGACTGGTGGATTATTATGGACCACGGTCATTTAAGGCCGTCAACATCAAGTAATAATAACCAGTTAAAAATAATCGTCTACAACACCTTGTGTTTTATGACTAGTCTAATAGTGAGGCTTTTAAATCCGCTAAACGCTGGAGTTTAAATTCTGAGAACGTCTGCAACATATTCCAATCTTGTGTACAAATTCTAAGAGTGTGTCTAAGCTCAAGCATGTGAGAGAAATCTAAGCATTTCAACAATAATAATAATAATAATAATAATAATAATAACAATAATAATAATAACATAAATAATAACCGGTTCACAGAATAACATACATTTAAAGGTTAGAGAGAGAGAGAGAGAGAGAGAGAGAGAGAGAGAGAGAGAGAGAGAGAGAGAGAGAGAGAGAGAGAGAGAGAGAGAATATAAAGATATCGGGGCTTTAATAAGGGAAAGGTTATCGAGTAGATTTGACACACAACATACAAATTCTAAGCTTGTCTGCATATTCTGAACGTACCTAATACTCTACGCATGTCTAAAATATCCTACAAAAACACAAACGCAAGAAAAAAAAATCCGTTAAAACAGTAAACGATGGAAAGAGGAAAAAACTGTATTTCAACGAGGAATATATCAAGTAAGTGAGGTATAGCACTGAAACATAGATACTGAAACAATGGCACAGAAACATGGACTTGAAACATGCACAACGAAATCATGGATACTGAAAAGGAAACAGCAGCATATAAAATGAAACGTGGACAAACATATACTAAAACATTACAACTGAAACGGACACTACGACATGGACACTGAAACATAATACGTTCATTGAAAGCTTTTTATATCACTACTTTGTGGGAAATAATTTGGCTTCATGACTGGAAACAAAAACTGGTGGGAGACGAGGGTCTTATATCATACCTTGACGGGGGTGAGGTGTCGCTTATCCCTGGAACTTTGATTATCTTGCGGGAGAGAGAGAGAGAGAGAGAGAGAGAGAGAGAGAGAGAGAGAGAGAGAGAGAGAGAGAGAGAGAGGGGGGGGGGGAGGTGAGGGATCCCAGAACTTCTCTTGGTGGGGATGGGATATCCCGGATAATACCAAGGTGGGGGTTGGGGTCATATAATATCCCTAGATGGGATGGGGTATCTCAGATCATCCATAGTAGGGCGTGTGTGTTATCCAGTATGATGCCTAATCGTAATGAAACAAGATAGAGGTCACACTCGAGACTCACCCTTAGCCTTGGAGGGTGACATGGCGTCGTTGGAGCCCTCCGAGTCCTCGGCCTCGAACCGCCGTGCCATCTCGCACTCTGTAACAAAAAAGTACCTCATTCAGTTGGGAACACAAAATTGGTTTTGAAAACTAAATGGAATAAAAAAAAAAAACAGCAAAAACATACAGGCACCTCCAATCTTATCTTATTCCCTAAAGCCTCCCAAGCACGACGTGATGACCCGTCACCACAGGATGGATGGTACGGCTGCAGGATGAACGGAAGGATGGTAGGCAGAAGTTGCAATGTTTCCCCAAGGTGGGGCCCCGCCAGCACTGATGATGGTGGACTCTACCTTATCACAAGGGAGATAAAGATGGACAAGTCCCAACCATATAAACACTTGCATAAGAACCAGCATAGCCGTGTTTGGTACCAACATCGCCCTAATTAGGCTTCACAAGTTCGGGCAAGGGACAGTCAAGATCACTGGCCAACATCGTTGATTCAATCCAACATCTACATTACTAGAAACAGCTCTACATTACTAGGAACAGCTTCACGTACTCATGCTAAATGAACTACAACAGAGGCGACTGTAAAAACTCCAAACCCGTAAAGTACAAACAAACAATTACGGATATCAAAGTGACGGCAAAAAGTAGAGTGGTAAAAGCGATTAAAAGTGCAACTCCAAGAATCTGCCAAAATTGCGTCAACATCTGAGCACCAAGGCACCTCCGCTATCTACATGCTTCTACATAGGACACCTAACGTACGACTCCTTAGGGTAAAAATTATGTTTTTCAGAACTGTGACAATTCAGCTAGCCTGTGGTGGGCTACGAGGCTTCCCCCCAAGCAAGGCTACAGCCTTTTCCTGTTTATTAAGTATGGACGATAGTGACCTGATTCAAACTTTCATCATTAGGTTTACCTCAAGCACACGACGGGCCACGGACAACTCCCTGAGTCCACATTCTGCACTAAGTCCGGTCGCAACTGCTATAAACAGGCGAGATTATACACCGGCCGTCAAAGAACAAGAAATTGACCCATTCCTACACATACAGCCAGAGAAGAAACAGAAACCACGCGAAGCTGCAGAAAAAGTGACGTCCACATAAACTTTCCTTACAAATCTCAAACGATCAGTGACAAACGTAATCTCAGTTGATTACTTCGAAATATTTAAGACAAACATAAGTACAAAACTCTCTAGGCAGTGTGAAACCACAGGGAATGAGCGGAATAAATCTGATACAATAAAAGTTACTGTGGGAAGACACAAAGAATTTCCTTCTGAGTCCCGTAGGCCACGAAAATATCTCGGAAACCGAACTGCTGACGCACACAGTGCGTGACACACTAATGAGAAATTAAGTAAATCCAACTCAGCCTGAACGGTTACAGTGTGTGTGTGTGTGTGTGTGTGTGTGTGTGTGTGTGTGTGTATACAAAAGGGATAGAGCCATCTCAACACAAAACAAACTCGTCAATATACATGGATGAGAGTAGTCCCAGCCCGCACCGATCCTGTCAACAACCAAAGTTCTAAGAACGACAGAAATCACTTGAACTATGTTGCAAGCAACGCAAACAGGAGAAATATTAGACATAAAGACAATGGAAAGCCTAGTCATGTACACCTAAATAGCATTCCCTATAGATACAACAGAGATACAGTCTACAAAAAACACGTCAGAGTAAAAAAAAAAAGGTAAAATCATCCGGGGATTGAAGACACTGCTCAGCACTCTACCTGTAGATATAAGAAATATCCTGAATAATTTAACGAAGGCTTGATGGATAATTACCCCCAAAGTTTAGGTATATTGGATCAGCCAGGTTGCACTGGGTAGATAGGCTTATATGCTCCACCCACATTTTCACTTTTTCCTTCTGATGAATTATAGGCGACCGCCAGGATCTCATGATAAATTATCAGTAAAAAAAAAAAAAATGAAGTTGTTAAGTCTGCAATAAAGTTTATAAAGATACGATTTCAATATGTGTAATTATCGTTAATAGTGTTAGCATTATCTGAGCTAACGTAACAAGGTAGCCAACAAGACGACAGGGCAACTGGGAGGTGCCTTTAAGCCTGTAATATTTTGAACACCGTATAATTACTGCATTTTAATACGATTTACTTCCATGAAATTTAACGGTACAAAGACAAATCTATGTCAGAGGACTTCTAATGTTTCTGGCGTCTAGAGGAGTAGTGCCCCACATAGCCTATCTTCACATGGATGAGACTTCCGGGAGGACTACGTGGTTAAATCTAAGGTTAGACGCAGCCCGGAGCAACGAATACAGTTAGGTATAAGAAAATTTAGAGCTTAGCTGTGAACATGTCCTACGTGCGTTAACAGGCAATCCACATCGGAAGGTAAACGCAAGAACCAGTTCCACTACAGTCCGTCTGTTCAGAAGTTACCTTACACCAAAATATAATTCAAAAATCTAAGTGGAAGAATAATAATTCAGCGGTCAACCAGGACTCCAGGAAGCTGCTGTAAGATCAAAGTATCAAAGGTTTTCATCACCATACAAGGACCCAGCACCCGCACTTGGCTACGGTGTTGGGACTTGAACCCCACCAGTTCTTCACAGCTCTGGTTACTGCTATAAAAAAAAACAAAAAACTATACATTTCTAGCTTTTGGCTACAGTTACTTCGACAAAGTATCTGTTGTTGTTGTTGTTGTGGTTACTATCATCATTACTATCATACTGTGAATATCGTGCTTCACCATAAACCACGTCACCATACAATGACATCACACAAGGGATCAGTATATAAGACACTACATTAGTCGCTGTATCATGGTAACCAAACTGCTTCACGAAATCAAGGGTTAGTATGGTGGGGTCTTCGGGTACCATATCGCCCATCACACTCTCCATGTAGGTTATAAAGCATCCCACATTATCTTGGACCAAACGCTCTTATCTTAAGCACAGAGGTACGATCCTTAAGTACGAAGGACCCTTGAGCACGAAGGTTCGACCTTTCGCTTAGATAGCAATGATATGACCAAGGGTCGTACAGTCGTGTTTGATGACTTCATGTACCTCGCTTACTGCCATCACTAGAGGCCTCTGGAAAAAAAAAAAAGTGAATCGCAGGGAAGGCAGTATTTCTATAGAAACATCTAAAAACACGAAAACCTTTAGCCAAAAATATTACCTAACAAAACACTACTCTGTCCCCTACACCCTACTATCACGTGGTCTGGTAGGAACCTCAGGGGCGATCAATGTAGCCTAGCTTGTTGGATAAGACTTACCGCCCAAGTGTGTAAAGGTACTTAGCATGCTGCCGTTAGCAACTTCATCAGCCCACAACGTATGCAAGAAAAAAGAAAAAAAATCTTCGCTTATACTACTCATTCTGTATATAAAACTGCTGACATTGCTAGATAGCTACATTTAAATGTTTACGGGCGACTATCCCCGCTCCGGTAAAGCCTGTTGTAAAGCGAAAATTACATTTAACTCAACAACTGTTGTTCAAATGTATTCTGTCTAACACAAATTTGTATAACAATAAGCTCGAACTCATGAATTAAATTACACAGGTTCAACTATTTTCCTTCAAACTAACCAGTTGTCACCGTTCATACAATTTTGCTGAGGGCGAGGGTACACGAACATTATTATATTCAAGACTGTCACACACTGTCTCGGTTTAGAATAAAAAAGTATATGATAAATGAGGATTTTGAACTTTGGAATTAACGTAAACATATAACTTAGTTAATAAACGTTTACATGAGCGAAGCCTACAGAAACTGGTACTATTGTAATGCTGGCACAATTTCATTTTGTGGTTGTGATCCCTTTTCTCGTGAGAATCAAGTTTTTGAAACTTTTAATCCCGTGTCGCATAACCACATGGACGCCAGTACACAGCGTTACTATCATGAATCAAATTATACATCACAATACGGTATATCTAATTAGTACAACTGCACTTCCTTGACTTCATATGAAACGATACACATCGACCTTTCATAAGGTATTTCTTATCATTTTCAAAATCATCGATGAATAATAGTAAAGGAAACCTATCCCAGTCCTTAATTATCTAAAGCCTTTATCGTCATGGTGAACGTATAAGATCGTCAATGACGCTATGTGCAACTACAATCAGCTTTGAAACACCAGCGAGTCATAACAAATTATGCCATGTATCTCAAATCTACTGTAGGTAATACAGGTACTACCATGTTATTGAATCTAAATCTATATATTCCCATCATCATTGGTAGTTAATGACAAAAATATGTACCTAATTACGTACAAACCACCTCAATTTTACGAAGACAAATACTGGTGGTAATAACCTACTGTCTCGCATACCAGATAATAAAAATCATTCATAGTTTGTTCATTATGATTATCATTACTCGGACAAATGAGGGTCTACAGGGCGGTTTGACATATAAACATCAGTTTGTTATCATTTCGCTTCATTTATCACGCCTATCATCTCTATGAAAGCTTCATGGTTAAAGCACACACACCCCTAACCAGTTGCCGGAGCCAGAACACAGAAAGCACTAACGAACACGAAAGCCGTTAATGCCTCGGGTCAACACATTGCTTCTGGCAACACTCGCTGGCCGAGTAAAGCGCCAAGAGAGATGCTTGTCTTTTATCAAACAATCCAGCTATTTCTTTTTTCTACATCAACTTTTATGGGGACCAATTTTAGGTTAAGCTGCGTCATATTTGATTATGTTCGTGTTACTGTCATGGTGTTAAATACTATGACGTCACTACCCTTACGAAAAAAAAGAACATATTAGTAATTACCTGATGGATGGTAGTAATACTTTAGCGCATAATAATGATAATAATAATAATAAAAAATTAAGACACACACGACCAACCCGTTATGCTAAACTGTGGCAGGCCACTCACACTGAGAATACGAACCCGACCAATAATAAACTGGGAGCGTCGCATCACTGCTTAAGAGCTAATTCATGTATGTCGGCAGGAAGACGGCGTCAAGGTTGTCCCCCAGCAGCTAACGCCGCGGCAGAGGGATCCACCCACTTGTCCAAACACTTCCGCGGACACTCCTCCACCACACGCTGACAAACACGAGTCGCGCACGCATTTACCCTGATTCCCTGTGACAGTCCTGCCACAACACGTTACCTCACACCAACACTTAGGATGAAGCACATCTAATTTTTTTCAAGCTGTTACGACACCCCCCCTTCACGAATATATTCAAGGTTCCTTGCGGCCGTTACAAGCCGGAGGGTCCATATCATCTACTACGTTCTCGCTTAGCAATTTACAACTAAACTTTAACAAAGATACGCACAGGTGTGGATGTGTACGAGTACATATGCCGATGTCAGTGATAACAATGAAGACAAAACTACAGATCCCTAGGTCGCGTTTTCTTAGGGGACGCAGGCATGACAACAAATTGAATTGTCATCATAATGAGGCTATATGATCTACAATACCAGTGCGCCGCGTACCGCCTATAAGACGGCCTGTCGCCAGAGTTGTTTTAAAATGCTGCTTCAGTCACCTCCGTTGATAGGTTCAGTATTCAAGGATGTTTATCGCTGGTACAGGAGGTGGTGACAATGTCTGAGGGTCAGAGAAGATATTTTGGCTCTGTTCAACACTTTCCTAAGCTGTATAAATAAACTTACAATATCTATCACCAAAAACTATGGGTTTTTGGGGTTGTATAAATAGTCATTGGTATTGCCATCCGTTACATACAGTAGTGAATTTTCACAGACTCATTTATATCAAATACCAAAAAAAATTGGGCTGGCGTCTTTCTTTCTTTTAAGTGTGAAACGTTGAAATTATCATATGATACACAAACGGATGTGTCCAAAAGGAGTAAGCAGATGTTTCAAAACCAAACCTGAGTCAGCAGACGAGGGATTATACACACCGACCTGTCCTCTAACAGTTCGTTTTTGTAGGCACCTTTAATGAGAGGCAAAACCGATAATTATAAAAAAAAATGATTACCATCGCTTTAATATTTCCAAGCAATCCTGTACGACCAACAGAGAAGGGCCAAGAAACAATGGTGTGGTGTGACAGGGAGCTGCTGCAGCAAGTCTCTTTGTGATTCAAGTCTGCGTCCGAGAAAATAAGAACAGAAATGGTCGCTCTAAATCCTTAACTGTTTCCAAGTCTATCACTACCGAAAGTGTTCGTATTTATTCATGACGTAAACAGTTCTGACATCAGCGTTCCACTGATTCCATGAAGTACAAAGGTCTTAATTTGCATAAGGTGAGTTTCGTATTGACCTCCGCGTGTAGCGGTTACCTCGCTGACCGTGGAGCATTCACGAACCACCCGGGGTTCGATTCCCGGTCGAGGCAGCTGGTCCACAGTTACCCCAGCTGTTCAGCCTTCCATAGGGGCTGGTCGATAAAATGGGCACCTGGTTTAGGCTAGTGTATGTGTCACACTAATGAGATGACCTTGATTAGGGCATTCAGTTTGCCTGTACCGTCTCAGCCCGGAGAGAGAAAAAAAAAAAAGAAGAAAAATGCAATCTTCTGAACTGGTTTACTGTGATAAATGACACTCGTTTCTTACGATGAAAACTGACTCATGACCATATGCAATCAATTCATACCAATGAACGCATTAGAAAAGAAAAAAAAAAAGCATCGATCATGGGCACTGGCGCCCCATCATATTAGGGCCTAATGGGTGAGGGTGTGTGTGTGTGTGTGTGTGTGAGGGGGGGGGGGGGGGGATAATCCTCATCGTTCGCTAAGGAAGAAATGAAATTTCGATTCGGCCTCCGACAGCAAGACGCAGTCCGACCACGAAATTCAGTGGGCGTCTGTTCTGAACGCGTGACTGTGTCGGTCGAGCCTCACTTCTAATGAAAGAGAAGAACAACACTTAAATCATAGCATCAACGATGGATGTGTACCGGAGGAAGGTGGATAAGTTGCCCCTAACTGTACCAGAAGGGCCCAAGGGTCACGGGCAGGTAAGCATGTGGAATGCTGCAGCCAGACTAATATCTCACGGGGTCATACCCATAATGGAAGCTTGTCGAGTTGCGGGGGAGGATTCGAACCCGCTATCACGCACCCGTCTACAGTAAGATGTTTCTTTCTTAGGGAATCATTGACATCCTTCCCTCACCCCCTGAGCAGAAGGCGAGGGAGGGTGTAAGCTCCACCGTCCGCAGCCACAGTATAATGACACGCCGCCACCGCCACAACTCCACTGACGCACCTGCTCTTCCATCCCAAGATAATGGCCGCCGCCAAAAACTTGTCCAGCAGAATTCCCCGCACTACTTATCCTGGAGGCTGAAGGCCGCCGCGCCTGTGGCTGGCCAAGTCTGGCCCAGGTTCTGACCTGTGGTGACAATAACACGTCATTGCCGGGAGACACAGGGGTGTATAGAGAGGACCCGGGTGTTGCCCTTCTTACCTGAGAGACGCGTGGGCACTACCCCAGGCAGGTTGAGGGAGGAGGGGGTCCAGGACCGTCCCGGGGACCACCGGCAGCAACACTAAAGGATCTTTTCAACCCACCAGCTGGAGGAAGCTACTCCTGATACGTCATGTGACTCCGGGTCCTCAGGCCTCACCATAAGCCTTACTGTGGCCCCGTAGGCACCAGCAAGGCGGCTGCCCAGCAAATATCTCGAGTCATCTTCCTCAGGTTCCGGGAATAACCCCCCCCTCCCCCTCCCTCCCCGCCCTTCGGCGTCAGCCGGGCGCTCAAGCCTCCCTAGGGGAGACCTTCTCACACCTGAGAGAGCAAGCACCGCCACAGTGGCACCAGTGGGGTGCAAGTAGGGTGAGGAGCCTAGGAGTGTGGGTGTCAGTGGGACACCTTCCTGTTGCTGGCTCCCCACTCCCTCCCTCCCCACCAAGGTCGGCTGGCCTCACCTGCCCCGGAGGTCGCCGCCACCACCACCAACACTGCTCCTGCTTCCCCCTCCCCCCTTCACCTACACCAATACTGCTCCTGCACGCCCCCACCAACACCACCACCACGACTCCTCCCCCAACCTCCCTTACCTTACGTTGGTTCCAGAGGCGTTCTACCCCCACAGCTGGGCTTGGAATCTAACCTTACCTTACGTACACTTTACAATAGTTTTGGTGTTCTACCCCAACAGAAAGTTTGAGACATTATCTTACGTATACCTAACAATGGTCTTGGCCAGGGACCCTTACCTTACCTTACGATGGTTTCAAAGGTCTTTTACCCAAACAGATCTGGGTCTGAGGCCTTACTTCAGGCATACCTTACGGTAGTTTTGGAGGTTTGCTACCCCCCCGTTGCTGGGTCTGAAACCGTACCTTTAAACCTCACGGTTACCCTACAACTGGGCCCAGGACCAAGCTGCCGTTCAGTTAGAATGTTAGAGGCCAAGACCCACGGGTGCACGTCGTAACAACCACATTCTGGTCGGTCTGGTACACTCGGCAGTTACTTTTCTGGGCCATTTTCAGGTCTCCTCAGTGAACGGTCCATGGCGTTTCCTCAGGCTAGAGGCAATGCATGAACCAAATTTGGGACCAGAATGTTAACACGGTTTTCTCTTACAGTAACTATCGTTCTTTTCAATTTTGCTGGTAATATTTTACAGTCCTTAATGCATGCTGTGCCTAAAGGGAACTTTCTATACTGCAAATCATGAACCATGCCTTAAAGGATTCCCCGTGTGCGAATTATCATACCTCTCTCCCGTTGGCGCCGTCCAGAACACAGCCTCAGTATTTTCAGCTGTTGCCAGTAGCTGCGTTCTCCAGAATGTCAGCGTGCGCTGTGAAGGATCTTAGCGCACACTTTAACACTGCTGTTACGCCTGCCATGAGAGACGAGCTGAGCACATAACAGCGTCCTCGTCGTGAGGGTTGAGGGGCTTCAAAAGCGTCTCTCTCTCTCTCTCTCTCTCTCTCTCTCTCTCTCTCTCTCTCTCTCTCTCTCTCTCGTCTTGAAGATCGTTGAATCCAACCGATCTCTTTTTTAAGGATTCACATTACCGCGATCACCGTCAGAGCCACATGCACCACCACCTATACTGCTCAGTCTCCATCCCCAACTCCTGCTCCTCCACTGTTATCACATCACAACCACCATCACTACTACTAGTCCTGAGCTACACCTACTACCATCACCACACTCTCCCGTCAACACCATCACCACGATGGCCTTTACCCATACCCCACCAGCAATGCCCCCTACTCCTACTCCACCAACACAGCTTCTGATCTTTTACTAACACCATCATCCCCACCACCACCACCACCACTGCCACTGCTCCTAACCCAGCCAGGTTACGACAACCAAACCACAACCACAACTCATCACTTATAACCACAACTCATCATTCATAACCACAACTCATCATTGATAAATCATGGCTAAAAAGTGTAGTCTTTTCACCTGGGCAGACAAAACGACTCCTACAACCGCACCCTCATAACCTGCAAACAACTGCTACGTTCCTGGTGGCCACCTTGGTCCTAGAGCGGCCTATGGGAGGGTAAGACAGCTTCCCTCACCACCATGATGTATTCCTTGGAGGTCATGGTACTCGGCATGTTGGGAGGAAGGGGCTCTGACCAAGCCAAGACACCCCTCCCCCAGGCTGCAGGCCAGCCCGCCAGCAGGAATAACTTAAGTCCTCACCAGTACCTCGCCTGAATTCGTCTCTCCCAAACAACTTCCTTTTATTGCGTCAGCAAAATAATTACTCCGCCTTCTGAACTTTGAACTTTCCGGTTGTCGTCAGACTTGACAAAGAGGATAAAGCATGACGAACCGGAATTCGACTTTCTTAATTTCATAATCGGTTCATTTACACTACACACACACACACACACACACACACACACACACACAGGCCTCTGTGATGTAGTGGTTAGAGTTGCCATGGGTCAGAACGGGCTTACTCGAGATGGGAGTCGAATCCCAGGGGTGGTTGTTGGTGCACAGCCAAACCCAGCTGTTCACCCTGCCCTCGGGGCTAGTCGATAAATACGTACCTGACTTAGACCGGGATGTGCGTGTCTGTGCATACACATACAAAGGGAGAGACACGGTACATATTTACAAGGTTAAGAGACGGGGCAACACGAGTGTAAAATCACAAGCACAATCCTAAACAAAAGGGAAGGCTGGGTGGACTGTTTACATCGGGACTTCTAGTAACCACTTCACAGCATATGGCACGCTGATTCGGAGGCTAGATCATCAGGCAAGAAATAAGGGGGTGACTCCTTCCAAGGACAGATGGAAAAGAAGAAAACGGACAGCTGTGTAAAAAAGGAGCTTTCTCAAAATGGGTTGAGGTCACCAGTGGAGTGTGACCGAGTGTCCCAGGGTTCTGTCCCGGGAGCATTACTCTTCCTGATCTCTGTGACTGAAATTGCCACAAAGTGAAGACTCCGACCTGGATATGTCTGAAGTATGATGCAAAGCTCGTGAGGGAAGCGAGATAAAGCGTGGACGAATTTGCCTCAACTTACAAGAGGAACTTGACTGACTTCAGAGGTGGGATGACACTTGGTTCATAAGGTTCAACCCCAAGAAAATGTCACTTACTAAGGATGGGTCACAGTGAAAGAAGGTCCTCCATGTGATCATCACCTGGTACAAAATAAGTTGAAAGACTCTGGGTGTGAAAAGGACCTGGAAGTCGACATAGTGCGAAACCTGTCGCCTTGGGAGAAATAGGTGAGACCAACTTCCTTGCTCACAAATATTAGAATTTCATTCAAGTTCGTGGATAAGGAAGTATTCAGCGGGCTGTTCATATCACATATAAGACCAGAACTAGAATATACTTCTCACGCTTTGCCACCACATATACAAGCACATACAGGTAACAGGTAAAGTCCAGAGTAGAACAATTACGAGAGATGAGTTACAGGAAAGGCTAGAGGCAGTAATGTAGACAACATCCAAAAATTCAAGAAATAATATGTTGGCAGAGAATTCTCAAGAGCTGAGGAGGCCCTACGAGTGTGAAGTTCCCTCCCCGTACATCATAAATCGATCATTACACACAGGTCGGTCTGAGACCAAGCTGCACTACCACACTTCTGATCATTCGGGCTGTTTGAAACCGCGGCCCCTTCGCTTATCCGCTTTCCAAAAGAGAAAAAATTACCGATATGTAAATATGACTCTCGGTTTGTTACAGGCAGACTTAAGTATTATTTTTAGGGAGAGATTTCAAAGATACGGTGACGCCAAGACATGTTTGCTCTACGTACATGTACGATGGAATTACAGAACCAGGAAAGGAGAATACCTGGTGAACACCTGGTGAAATCTTCGAGGGGTCTTCTACCCCCACAGTCCGGGATGAGCCCAAACTATCTGAACCTTTCCATCATACAGAATGACCTCTTTTAACGAAGCTTCTGAGATGAGAGACCTGGGTGGGGTTCTGGAAAGCGTAATGTGAAGACACTAGGTTTCAGAGTCACTGAACTTGACTAGGCTGCGTCTGCCCAACAGGGAAATCATGTCGATATTTGGCCTTACAGAGACAGATGGGACGAGACGAGACGTCGAGCGAGCAAAAGAAAAGGAACGGATTTTGAAAGAAGAGGAGAAATGGCGCACATATGAGTCCATCTGGTTAGTTGAGGCAGAGAGGAAATCGTCGGCACAAAGAAGGAAGAGCACAGGAGACAAGACAGAACCCTGGAGAACAACGCTTTTTACAAGTAAAGAGGGAGAGGTTGATCCATCGTCAATTATAGAGCTAAGCGGCCAGAGAGGTACAGGATGAGGGAGGAAAGCCATATAAGGGAAGCTTGGAGATCAGACTCCGATGTCACATCCTGTCAAAAGCTTTCGATATATCAGGAGCTATAATACAGGATTAACCACAAGTCTCTTAAAGAAGAGGATGACTTGCTATCAGAAAGATAACACTGTATGCCAAAAGTGGATCTCGCCTTTTGGAAAGTCATAAGGTTAATGAGAAAGGTGACCGCGAGATTCAAGGTTCCCAGGAAAATAGATATCAGGTCTATAGGTTTTCCCTGTGCCTAGTGAATGACTTTTTGGGCTGTCCATACTGAGATTATAAGGAGGGGCACAGGGGTGAGGGATGCGTCAAAAGCTGAAGAAATCCTCGAGTCGTCTAAGGTGAAATTAGAGGAGAACAGAGCTTTGTTGTCATCAGGAGGGAGAGCTACAGTACCATCAGACCTGAACGGTGAAAGAAAGGTAGAGCGTCAGGACTTGTTTGAGATACTTCTGTATACTCTTGCCTAAAGACGAACAGTATACCTGGATGAAAAGTTAAAGAAACGCCTCGTCTCCCGAACAACATGTTTACGAAGATTTCTGAAGGAGACGACAGCTGAATGCGAGTCGGAGGAAGGAAAGTTTTGCATGGTACGATATGCCAGGTCCCTCGCCCGCCTAGCCTCAGAACAAGAATGCCTCAACTAAGGACTGAAAGAGGAGATTGTCTGAGGAAAAAAAGGTGTGTGTGTGTGTGTGTGTGTGTATGTGTGTGTGTGTGTGTGTGTGTGTGTGTGTGTGTGTGTGTGTGTGTGTGTGTGTGTGTGTGTGTGTGTGTATATATATATATATATATATATATATATATATATATATATATATATATATATATATATATATATATATATATATACCTCATACCAGCTTTCATGGAAAGCTGTGTAGGTATGTATATATATATATATATATATACCTCCATACCCGTAATTACCTCAGTAACTGGCTCAGTAGAGACAGAAGCATCACCCAAGGAGAGGCATTAATCTTCCTAATAGTATGTACAAAAAGGACTTTCTTAACTGACGTCGAGAGTGTGCAACCGGAGGACGAGGTACGGTTAACGAGGAGACGTTCAGAAGGTGAACGAATCAGGGAGGAGTCTGTGTAGTTAAGAGCGTGAAGGAATGGCGGTGAGAGACAGTGTGGGGAGACTGGGCGTGAGGGGTCTGGAATATTGGCACGGTGGTGTTCACGTATACACACACACACACACACACACACACACACACACACACACACACACACACACACACACACGTACACAAGCATTCACAAAATACCGACGAAGCTAAGGAGAACATCCTACTGGCAGAAAGTCTCCCGGTAATTCAATTTGGCAGGAGATCACAGAGGACCTGCCTGGTCCCGAGGGCGGTAGGGAGCGGCCGGGCGGCCAGCCAGGACTTGCGTCGCCAGTGATCGGTTCGCAGGACAACCGTCCCGTTGTCACTGTTGGGCTCGTGAATCCCAGGAAGATCACTGTTGCTAGCTAGTGATATACTCAATTTTTTTTCCTCTCTCTCTCTTTTCTCTAAGTGCTTGCGTATACGTGCGTACCTCACACTGGTGGGAACGGTGATGCTAACGCAACGAACGGTAATGAGAGCAACAGGGAAGACAACAGGTGCCACAACAGAGGGATGAATAAAGATTTCTCCTTATATCTACAGTAAACAAACTACACTGATCACGCACATATACCCCTAATTCTTCAATTTCTTTCTGTTGACTGGAAACCGACACGGCATTAATGGACGACGGCGACAAACGGAGGGGGAAAAAACGGCCGGTAGCAACAGGCACCACGCAGGGTTGAAGGCGCGGGCACCAACCACCGCGAAGAGACGCCCCTCGGGGAACATCAGCATCGTGGGGGGAACAAGGTGCCTCCTGCATGAGACTGACCCTCCTCACCAGCAGCCGCCCGGGCGCAGGTGGCAGTTAGTCTAATCACTTTATTCACGACCCCACATGCCATGGCAATGGCAAGATCTTCATTACACAAACTGAGCAAACGACCGTATATATTCTACATACACCGACGAGTATGGGGCAAGTTACTGAATGGGTCTGAGGGCCACCATACATTCAGTATATGGATATAAATACAGCATAACATGGGTTAGTACACATACATATAGGTAATTAGTACTTATGAAGCTAGGGCTGAGGGCCCCTCGTATTCAATCCTGACCTGACTTCTTAAGTCATCCACACATGGAGAGCAGTGATCAACGAGTCATGATACAGAGGTGGCCTGAAGACCCCATGAATTCGGTACACATATTCACACACATCACAGGTTACATCAGTATATAAAAATGTATAAGGTACAGCAGCATATGACAAGTTATAGAGAGGGCAGATGGTCCTATGTATTCAATACAGAGACATATACACCATGGACAGGGACCAGCAGTCATCAATATACATATGGGAGCAGGACATAGGGCAAACCACAGAACTTACGCTAAACACAAACGTGTATGATGAACAGACCAATAGAAACGGCAAGTTAGGCTCTACTGTGGGTACAAGTTAAAATCAATCACACTGGTGAGGTTGACAGGCTTACAAAGACCCCCGTACAGGCGCAGATCATCCTCGACCACGCCACCGTCAACGAAGTAATTACAGTTCAAAATAAATGACACCTGGAGGCCTAAAATGGCCAGTAACGAGGCGCTCTATCATGCAGTGTTGTGCTACGTGCTTACGTGGTAGTACGCTACAAACGTACAGAGTTATGTCCACTCTTAGATCATTATCTGCTTCTGTATCCCCCTGTTAATCCTGGCTGTTATAATATCAACACTGTCTACTTCTGGTCTAGCGGTTATCACCTGTCATAATACTTAATAATGCTACAGCTACCGGCTTCTTCAGTACCTAAGAGTACACGTGATTCTTAGCAGCCAACCCGAGTTAGTATAGACTTACACAATACGTAGATAAGAGGTACGTCTGGTATGACCAGGTTGTCAACACGATCACGATAGCTGAACATGATATTAGAGAGAATCCAGAGGAACATTAATACGTCCAGTGGCAGAAGTCGTCTTTCCGAATCTTTCGGGCGCCTGAAGGCACACCCAACACCTCCGAGGGATATTATGTTAGTTACATTACTCACATCAAAAGTTTTTCTACAGTTGTCTCTATACACTTCAACGTCAGGTACCCAACCTTCCGTCGACAGGGTAGCCTTCAGTCTGTCTTCACCATCAGGTACCCAGCCCTCCGTCGACAGGGAAGCCTTCAGTCTGTCTTCACCATCAGGTACCCAACCCTCCGTCGACAGGGAAGCCTTCGGTCTGTCTTCACCGTCAGGTACCCAACCCTCCGTCACTAGGGAAGCCTTCACTCTGTCTTCACCGTCAGGTACCCAACCTTCCGTCAACAGGGTAGCCTTCAGTCAGTCTTCACCGTTCGCACAAACACATCCCTTTCAGGCAACCCCTCTAGCCTCCACCTCCCCATACGGTCTTAACCTCCACGTCCCCATCAGGAGATACACCCATCATACAGGGAGTGACCACTTTCCTCGGAATCAGTATCAAAATGGGGAAAATGCAGGCTTTAACGGCGGCTTCCTTGGCGAGTCTATTCAGGACCTTCATTAAGCCGTCAGACTGAGACAGTCGACAAGAGACGATTCTGTCACGAAAGATTCGACAGCTACTGGGGATCTGATCCTTCATCTACCTCACAAGTTGGACCACATAATGATGATCTTGTCGGACTGTATTTCCTTTCTCCCGAGTGGCTTCCCAGGGCTAAAAAAAAAATCTGGACCACACGATACACAACCCTGGCCAAAGATTGTGGTGACTCCAGCAGGGTAGGCGACAGAGGGAGATATGACACCGACGATACTGGAGGACCGGGTGGGTCTTGGCCACACTAAGGGTAGAGGACTGGGCGGATCTTGACCACACTAAGGGTAGAGGATCAGGTGGGTCTTGGCCACACTAAGGGTGGAGGACTGGGCGGATCTTGACCACACTAAGGGTAGAGGATCAGGTGGGTCTTGGCCACACTAAGGGTGGAGGACTGGGTGGGTCTTGGTTAAGCTAAGGGTAGAAGACTGGCTGGGGTCTTTGCCCGATTAAGGGTAGACGGCCAGGAGTGTCTTAGCCACACTTACAGGACTGGGAGTGTACTGGCCACACTTACAGGACTGGGTGGGTCTTGGCCACACTAAGGGTGGAGGACTAGGTCGCCTCACTAGGGGCAAGGGACCGGGTGGGTCTTGGCCCCATTAAAAGTGAAGGACAGGGTCTCCCCCCCGCCTCCCCACTAAGGGTTATCAGAGGACCCCGGGGAGAGTATATCAAGCAGTGCATTAGTGACGCATCCTGTTATCTCCCTGACTGTTGTTGACTGTGCTCACTGTTGTCGGAGCTACACACTGCAGGGCCCCCACCCCTCTGTTGTCTGTGGGCCACACACATTGCAGGGCCCCCATCCCTCTGTTGTCTGTGGGCCACACACACATTGCAGGGCCCCCCACCCCTCTGCTGTCTGTGGGCCACACACACTGCAGGGCCCCCACACTTCTAATGTCTGTGTGTCACAAACACACCGAAGGGCCCCCAACCTACTGTTGTCTGTGGACTACAAATATTGCATGGTCCCCAGCTTTCTGTTGTCTGTGGGCCACAAACACTGCAAGAACTGTTGTATGGGGACCCCAGACCTCTATTGTATGTGGACTACACACACTGTAGGCACCCCAACCCTCTGTTGTATGTGGACTACAAAGACTGTGGGGACCCCAGACCTGTTGTATGTGCGCTGCACACACCGTACGGACTCCAGCCATCTGGTGTCTGTGGATCACACACACACATACACCGCAGGGGCCCATTACGCCACGAAATATCCAAGACACCAAAACCAACAGCGAGATACATCGTTACAACCTTTATCTTATCGTCATTCAATTCATCATCCTGAGTCACCTAAATATGTCACTAGACAACCATAAACCATTGTCCCCCTGCGCCAATATTACTCACAGCACTACCAAAATCGTCGTCATCTTCCTCGTGAATGTCATCCACAAATATGCAATGTCTTTATCTCGAATGAATGAATATTCGTCTACCTTCTTAGCCATCTACGTCAACCTTCGTTTATTCAATCACCAACAAGACACCACCGCCAACAGCCATCCTTCTACAACCGGTAATACAAAATACATAATCTTATACATGCCTACAACCATCAGAAACTCTATCAGATACACAGTGGTGAGTACTAAGGAGGATCTGGATATGTATTTGTAAGGCGTATCATACCAGCCAGGTTATGGCGGCTACGTGGGCATGCGAACCACGGCTTCCAACAACAGCTTGGTCGACCAAAAAGACCCTACTCTGCAGCAGCTTGGGCGAAGCCCGGGTTGTGGGGATAAAAGGTCCCTGGAGATTACTCCAGATGAATGCCATCATCGCTTTCTGCTCCTCTTTCTACTCAGCTTACAAATGTGATATACTTTATCCAATACAGTATATCGTATTCAGAGCGTCTTCTTCAACCCTTGCTTCCACTCTTTATCCAATATCTTGTTCTCAAAACACTAACAATCAGGTCGTCGTGCCCTGCTAGCTGACACGACCGTCAGGGCGAGGTCGTCCCCTGTGACTTGACACGACCCCTGGGGCGAGGTAAAGCCCGACACATTACTGACATACATCGGGTCCTGAGTATATGGGGTCGACAGTCGCTGGCACACTGAAAATGAGGGTACGATCCTTGGGTATACTGGCCTGGGGTTTGACTCAAGCCTTTTAATGACTCAAATCAAAGGCGATATCCCAAATGTGTACAAGGAATTAATGTTGATATTTCGATCTACTGATTAAACTCAATCAAAGTCAAAATTCTTCGCCCAACCATTATATACACCGGTTCACCGTATATTACTTTTGGAGTAATGACGTAACTGTTCAAGCACAACGATTTAACCCTTTAAGCATGACGATTCAACCCCTTGAGTGCGAAGACTTAAACCCATGAAGACGACAATTTAAGTTCGTGAGAACAACTTAACCCCTTGAGAACGACAACTTAACCCCTTGAGAAAGACAACTTAACCCCTTGAGAATGACAACTTAACCCCTTGTGAACGACAACTTAACCCCTTGAGAATGACAACTTAACCCCTTGAGAATAACTTAACCCCTTGAGAACGACAACTTAACCCCTTGAGAATGACAACTTAACCCCTTGCGATCGACAACTTAACCCCTTGAGAACGACAACTTAACCCCTTGAGAACGACAACTTAACCCCTTGAGAACGACAACTTAACCCCTTGAGAATGACAACTTAACCCCTTGAGAACGACAACTTAACCCCTTGAGAATGACAACTTAACCCCTTGAGAACGACAACTTAACCCCTTGAGAATGACAACTTAACCCCTTGAGAATGACAACTTAACCCCTTGAGAACGACAACTTAACGCCTTGAGAATGACAACTTAACCCCTTGAGAACGACAACTTAACCCCTTGAGAATGACAACTTAACCCCTTCAGAAAGACAACTTAACCCCTTGAGAACGACAACTTAACCCCTTGAGAACGACAACTTAACCCCTTGAGAATGACAACTTAACCCCTTGAGGTCGACAACTTAACCCCTTGAGAACGACAACTTAACCCCTTGAGAATGACAACTTAACCCCTTGAGAATGACAACTTAACCCCTTGAGAACGACAACTTAACCCCTTGAGAAAGACAACTTAACCCCTTGAGAACGACAACTTAACCCCTTGAGAACGACAACTTAACCCCTTGAGAACGACAACTTGAAGTTTTGATCACGATTACTTTATTCACTGGTTACATATCGCCTTCAAAGGGTTAAGTCCTCGTACTCTGGTGGTTAAATTGTAATGAAGGGGTCGAGTCGTCCTTGATGGAGTTAAAAAGGGTTCGTGTTGTAGCATCGCTCTGCTGCCAACACCTTATTATTTCCCTCATCCTAAAACGATGATTCACTCAAAGATAAAGAAGCAGGTTCGATTCCTTTTCCAAGCAGTTTCGATTTCTTTTTTGAAGTTACTCGGGCTTTTGCACCAAGACGAACGTTCTCTGTCATACTTGAAAAAAAGAAAATTAAAATCAGCCTCTGAGGACATCTTGGCCTCCAGTATAAAGAAAATGGAGGGTTGGATTCCGTCAGGAAATTCTCGACAAGATTCTGCAAATTGCGGTCTTCATTTCCGGTTGGTGTCGGCCGCATCCTTTCCCTCCTGGTATTTGGGGACGTCAGCCCAGCGGGTAGTGCCCACCTACATCATCCCAGCGGCTGGTGCCCATGTCAACCAGTTGGGGAAAGGAGGGGAATCTACGCTGATAAACACAAACATAAGCAAGCCAAGTGCTTACCTACACACACACACACACACACACACACACACACGCATGCGTACACCATCGTTTCTCTTCGACATCCAAACCCATAAACACAGAAGATAAAAACACATATCCACACACACAAACCCTCTTCCGTACAGGGTTGCACCTGTCTCCTGCTGCTCCGTGGTGGAGGACAGGTCGAGCGGTACGACGGTACACACGACACGCAGACGCCAGAGGTGAGGACGACCAACGTTAAGACCTTCGTTATACGGCGTATTTCCGTCCCTCCTGCGCCGGCAGAGGAGAACCCCCAGCCGCTGGGGACACTTGGGCCCTCACACAACCCTTGCCACTTGGGACATGTTGGGTCTTCACACAACCCTGGTTACTGTGGATATGTTGGGCCCTCACACAGTCCTGGCCACTGTGGACACGTTGGGCCCTCAAAGACCCTGGTTACCGTGGATATGTTGGGCCCTTACACAGCCCTGGCCACTGGGAACATGTTGGGCCCTCACACAGCCCTGGCCCACTGGGGACATGTTAGGCCCTCAAAGAGCCCTGACCACTGTGGACACGTTGGACCCGCACAAAGAATTCTAAACTCGGCCAGTAGGTCCTTGGGGTCATGTCTGAGGCCCACATAGTTCTCAGTAGCCTTCACCGCTAACAACCTGGCTTCAAATGTAAGTTGGGTCAGCGGGCTGTAAGTGCTTCACACCCTCCCGGTCCGCTGGTCCGCACACCCTACTCATCTACTCCATTATTACCACCTCCGGGCCGCAAGCCAAAGCTTTCGCTATCAAAGACCAGCTGGGTCGGTCGCCACACTTCAGGGCAGGTGGTCGTTTTGGTGCTGGGAAAAGTCTGACAAGAAGATTCTTCTGTGTGCACTGGTTGATCATGTGTTAACTCCCGTTTTGGAGAAAACACAGAGCAATACCACATAACGAACAATGAACAGGTCATGTCCATCTGAACAGAAGTGACTCTGCAACATCTCGCTCCACTTGTACTACATGACAATAACACCATCGTACGCAGTGTATGTGTAATATGTAATCCAACATCATGCACAAGACACTGTGCTAAAGACTCCATCTTTTGAACGCGGCTGGTGTCTTTCAACTAATCAACGTCCAGGATCACTCCCTCGTCTGAACGCGGCTGGTATCTTTCAATCAATCAACGTCCCGGATACAGTCTTTATACGTGTGAAGGACGCATCAGGCACAAGTCACGGCTCTCTAGGGGTCAGGCAGTGGTAGACCGACCAGTGATATGGTACCGACTTTCGCGAAGCAATGTCTGCTACTTGGTCATCACTCCCGTGTGACCCACAGCTCTGACCTCCATCTCTTTAGGATCCCGGGGAATCTTCTGTTGTGGCCCGCGACAACTCCAAAGCATTTCACAGGATGTAGCACAAGCCTCTACACTTCCATCGTTTGGCTCATCATCTGCTTCTCTCCCTCTCTTCTCTCTCCCTCAGGGTTCTGTCTTATCACCTCCACTCTTTCTTCTTTCCATAAACAATCGAATTTCTCAACTTGTAACCTTCCTCAATCCTCCGCTAACGACTCTACGAGTATAAGTGCATCTCGCACTCTACGCTCAACACCTCACATAATAAAACATCACAATTTGTGCATCCTAAAAGCTATGGGGATGTCGTACAGTTGCCGTAAACATCTTTCTTGCTTAGCTCTTCCATATGTACAGGGAGGGAGGGTCCTCATTCGGCTCTGTAGAACAAAATCCTGCTCGTACATACGAGGTGCCTCCAGATTCAAGTCTCACTTAGCCAGAAGAGAATCAAAAGCTTTCCGCTTTATTAACTCTTGTGTTAGCAAATTCTCTTCAACGATCCCTTCCCGTCCGCCGTGATGTTGCTTCTCTTCCTCTGTTCTACAAGTATCATCTCGGCCGCTGGTGTCGTCAGGTGTCTGCCTGTGTCCCAGCCATTACGAACCGGACCCGCGGCATGTGACTACCTTCTGCTTCTTCCCGTCACTTCTGTGAGGAGACCAGCCACAAGCTTGGCCGTTATGATATCACTCCCTTTCCTCGAACGGCAAAGTCGTGGAATTCTCTCCTGTATCTCTCGGCCTTCCCTCCTCTTCCAGTAACCTTCCCACTCTCTGCAGTCGCCTACATAAACATCTGACGAGCCTAAATAAATTCTTATATTATTTTCCTACTTTTATCCTGACCTTTCTCAACCGATGTGGTTTTTGTCAGATATATATATATATATATATATATATATATATATATATATATATATATATATATATATATATATATATATATATTCTTTTTTTCATACATATTCGCCATTTCCCGCGTTAGCCAGGTAGCGTCAAGAATAGAGAACCGAGCATTAGATGGGAATATCCTCACTTGGCCCCTTCTCTGTTCCTTCTTTTGGAAAAAAAAAATGGAAGGGGAAGACAGGATCGCAGCGACTCAAGTCAAAACACACAGGAATGATTGGGTGGTGGTGGTGGTGGGTTGGGGAGGTGGCCCCGGCCAGGCATTATGTCGTCTGTCTGGTGTTGACATCAGTCCACAAATAAGGGTGATCTGCGTGGAAACGACCTTTCCCCAGTATGACGCCATGACCTTTGACCATAAACATCGAGGGTCGTCGAAACGTTGCGTGTGTGTGTGTGTGTGTGTGAAACTAGTTACAGTAGACATGGTAACTGTGCCACAACCCCTGAGTGTATCGCCCGTGACTCAAACCCGATAATAATGTTCTTCATACCTGTGATGGTCATACGGCCACAGGAGACCATGCAAACAGAACCAACTGTGTTTCGGTGGCCTGTTGTGTGTGTAGTAAGGCGAGGTAAGATATGACCAGATCAGGGAAGAGAAGGGAAGGTGTCTTTCAAATTTCTGTTTAAGACTCGCGACACTGCGAAAGATCTGACGAACGTAAGAAAATAGCCAGACAGTAAAACACAGGATCATAGTAAAGAAAACTTGCAGAAAATCAGGATCAGCATTTTAGCCTACGAGTCAAGAGAAACATTACAAAACGAGACCAAATGTTCTTGTTATGGCGAGATATGCAAACGCTGGCGTTCTGGCAAGTAGCAGGGTTCGCTGTGGGCGCTATCAATGTCGAAAGTAGCAGGGTTCGTTGCATAAGCCAATAGCGTGGCAAGTAGCGAGGGTCGCTGCAGGCAATAATATTGTAGCAAGTAACAGGGTCCGCTGCAGACGCTAGCAATGCAGTAAGTAGCAGGGTTCGCTACAGACGTTATTGTTGTAGCATGTGGCAGGTTTCAAAACAAACAAAACATTACCTTGTGGATACCTTGTTAAATATTTGGGAGTTCTTCATCCCCACAGCCCGAGCTGGGCCAAGGCTCCACAAATGAGTCGTTGGTCGACCAAGCAAGAAGTAGCGTCCCCACACTTATTACAAGGTCAGAATCTACATTCCTTCTTCTTAATTATCAGGAACAAAACTGGTGAATAGTTTACGAATATTTATATCATAGGGACCATCTTCTCAGTATCTAAAGCCGAAAGTATAAGCACATACGTAGCAATTCAGAGGCCAATTTTCAAGCCTGATTTCTGTTTCCAATGATGTAACAATCAGACTTATTCTGAGTTTAGCAGACTCGTTCGATCCTACTGAGAGAGTTTTACGATCGAGTACGATTATGTGATACTCAAGGAGCCGGGGATCCGCCACATTGAGTGTGCGATAAAATGTCTCAGGAAAAAGACTAAACGTTATATATATATATATATATATATATATATATATATATATATATATATATATATTTTTTTTTTTTTTTCATACTATTCGCCGTTTCCCGCGATAGCGAGGTAGCGTTAAGAACAGAGGATTGGGCCTTTTTTGGAATATCCTCACCTGGCCCCCTCTGTTCCTTGTTTTGGAAAAAAAAAAAAAAAAAAAAAAAAGAGGGGAGGATTTCCAGCCCCCCGCTCCCTCCCCTTTTAGTCGCCTTCTACGACACGCAGGGAATACGTGGGAAGTATTCTTAATCCCCTATCCCCAGGGATAATATATATATATATATATATATATATATATATATATATATATATATATATATATATATATAATTCTTTGAATTCTTTTAAGTTAGATTATACAAAATCATTCTATTTAGTTGTGACAGCCTAGCTAGAAGAACTCATCCAACGGACAAACCCTAACGAACCCACCCAAACCTACCCTAACACATCCAATCCGCCGAACCTTACCTAGCGCTTGCTTGTAATTACTTTACATTGTGTTGGGTTCTGAAAATGACTTTGTTTTTCCTCTAAACAAAACTGACTCTTTTTTTATGGTTTTATTAGCGATCACAGCCACAACAAGGCGTCTTGAGCACAACAATACGACCCCCGGGTATAACGGCCCGGCTTTTCTTTTTTTTTTCCCTAACCTAAGCTGGGCTATCGTCACACTCAAGGGTCGTGCTTTTGCTCGGGTCGTCCCGTCGTACTCAAAGGGGTTACTGAAAACGTCTTACAAACATGGCAGACCCCCCGAGGTCCTGAAGGTGGTTGTGGTACAATGACTGGTGCGAATGATTCAGTATTCAGTCGCCCCAGAGAAGTTTGCCCCAGTATTTACATCATAAAGAAGAGAGGCATTTCCTCCTCCGCCCGCCCCACCTCTGCGCTTTGGAAGGAAGCAACAGGACGTCCCATTATGCTGATGAACACAAGGACATAACAAAATAAAACTGTAGAGTCCGAACGTCTGCCTGAAATGCTTGCATTCTGAAGTTTTAAGTTCAGAAAAATAATTTCTATACGTCGACGGCTCCAGTCAACGGCAGAAGTCCTCATCTTGGCCAGGGCTTAAATGAAACCAAGATCTGACGACGCTGTGAAGTACCGAGAAAACGGTGAAAAAAGGTGTTCTAAAAGTTGTGAGGGAAAGGGAAACCCTGCCGCTAGCACAAAAAGGCGTCGGGTCAAACAGGAAAGGCATGAGAGGGTACAGCGTTCCAAAGCTCAGCGGTGTAAGGAAAGAAACAATCATCACAACGGCCCAACAACTAGAAGACGTTGGCTCTCGTAGGTGAGTGTGGCGGAACATTGACCACTGGGATGACTTACGTTGATCCTCATACACAAAACGGCACCTGGAGAGGAGACCCAGTTTTAAGTAACACTTGAAAAAGGTCAGTAACCCTTTACTATGGCTGTTTTCTTGATCTTCCTTGTTGCTTTAATTTTCTACATTTTTCTTATTCCTTTGCACATGGGAGGTGTCATCCCTCGTCTGGAGCTTTAAAAGTTTTCCCCAGGGTAAAAGTGCCTTACGCTTATGTAGTGAATGGCTCCCATCAAATGGTATGACCCGAGGCTTTGATAACATACGAACAGTCTAGTTCGAGCGATAGAATTCTTTGCGTGGCGTTGATTTGCGTTTGTCCAACACCGTCGTAAAAATGTTTAGTACACGACCCGAGCGTAGGGTACGCTAGTGATGGTAAGGCGAAGATCTTGTTCACGGGAGAATACCATGGCTGGCCAAGCCGAGGGAGGATGTGGTGAGGCTACGTAAGTTGGGTGTCTAATGTACGCCAAACATATATAAGACCGGAGGTCACAGCAGACACCGTTGTAGTCATGTCTTGCTAACAGTTTCTCCGTCACTACAGACACCGTTGCTGCAGTCAGACTCACCCTGCTACTTAACAGGCTTACTGTGAGTCGTCACATTCCAGTCTTCGTGTACGAGACGATCTTCATTGGTCGTGCATCATGAACTCAGACTCTACCAGGAGATGACTCCTCTTTCCAGCTCCCGTCCTCACGTTGTAACGCTGACCTGGGTGATGCGTGGGGATGCCTGTCCGCCGCTCATCTCCACCAGCTGTGTTTTCTTGCAGGGAATATGACCAACCATAATGTGTGTCCCGGCAAGCACAAGACGGTCTCCGGCAGGAAGCTCCTCTGTTCCCTAGCATAAAAGACAGCCTAACGCACAGTCACTTGCGCAAACATGAAATTCAGAGGAGCGGTCCAAGAAATCACTTTAGAAATTATTCTACAACAAAGACCCCGATGGCGCAACTCCTCAAGGGACGCTAGAAGCAAACAGCAAACTTTTATACACTGTTCCGTTACGTACAATCTCGTCTGCACATTTTAAGAGAGGGTCAGTTCCTGACCGGCTGCAGGTGGGGCCTCAGGATTGTACCGACCTGCAGATCTGTAAAGACCTAAGTGCAACAACACCCGGTCAAAGGCCCCTCCCATGCCCGGCGCAGTGACGCAGCTCCTTCTTCGACCATCCGGTGGTCTCTGCTGTTGAGAGGAGAGGCGATGTTATCATCTGAGCTAAATATCACACTTAAGATCCACCTCTGACCAATGCCCCTCTGACCAATGCCCTTC